>NC_092773.1:7937955-8284622 GCF_047496795.1 Chiloscyllium punctatum
CCATTATTGCTCAAGTCTTCACCTGTACCTTTGTCATCTCCATGGCTACCTCTTCCAGTACCTTCCTGACTCACCCCTCATCCTTCACCATCTCAAAGGGTAATGTCCAAGCTTGGCTGTCCATCTGTTGACTCAGACCAAGTCCCATTCATCCATCATCACTGTTCTCACTGCTTTCCATTGGCTTCCAATCTGGCATCACCTCAAATTTAAAATTCCCACCTTCATCCTTCCATGGTCTCTACTCCTTTTTGTCTCTGTAACCTCTTCCTGCTCTTCACCCCTCCAAGTTAACTGACCTTCTCAAATTCTGTGTCTTGCTTCTTGAGCATCTCTGATTTCTATTGCTGCAACAGGCGTAATTCTGCTTTCAGCTGTCTGGGTCTCAAGGATTCTAAGTGAAGACATTCATAAAAACTAACCTGTTTGATGATGCTTCTGGTTATTCACCCCAATAACTCTGTGTTCTAATGGAATTCAGCAATCCACTGATCCAAGTATCCCTGATCCTCACTTCTGTTCCTGAATGAGTTGTTGGGATCCAGTCCACAGAATGCCATTTAAGACCACAGGACCATAGGAAAAAGCAGCAAGAGTGGACTGTTTGGCCCCTGAAACCTGCTCCACCATTCAATTGGATCAAGGCTGACCCAGTACTCCTACCAACTACTCTCCTGCTCTTTCTCCATAACTCCATCTGATCAAGAATCGATCTCAGCTTTAAATATATGTATAATTTAACTACATATGCCAGCAGAGCTGTCTGTGCCAAGAAGTTCCAAAGACTCTTAACCCTCAAGGAGAAGAAATGCCTCCTTATCTCACTTTTAAATTGGCACCTCTTTATTTTGAGACTCTGCCCTGTGCTCCTCGATTCTCCCATGAGGGGAAACATCCTCTCAGCATTTATCCTATCAAACCCATTAAGAATTGAATGAGGTCATCTCCATCCTTCTAAACTCCAGTGAGTGGAGTTCTAATTTTGCTCATGAGACAATCCCTTCATACCAGGGATCATCCAAGTGAACCTTCTCTGGCCTGCACCTATTGAAATGGGTTCGCCTTCCAATTACTGCTGTTCTGTTTATGTGTAATCTTACGTCCTTGTCATTTATATA
The DNA here is from genome assembly GCF_047496795.1 of Chiloscyllium punctatum. Lineage (NCBI taxonomy): Eukaryota > Metazoa > Chordata > Chondrichthyes > Orectolobiformes > Hemiscylliidae > Chiloscyllium > Chiloscyllium punctatum. The sequence continues at coordinate 7,939,074 of NC_092773.1, forward strand.
AATGACTTGGATGTGAACAAAAACAATAGTGAAGAAGTTTGCAGATGACACCAAAATTGGTGGACCATGAAGAAAGTGACCTCAGAGTACAATGGGACCGTGACCAGGAGTGGCAGATGGAGGCTGAAGAGTGACAGATGGAGTTTAATTCAGATAAATGTGAGGTGCTGCATTTTGGGAAAGCATATCAGCGCAGGACTTATGCACTTAATGGTAAGGTCCCGGGGAGTGTTGCTGAACTAAGGTACCTTAGAGTGCGGGTTCATAGCTCCTTGAAAGTAGAGTCGCAGGTAGACCGGATAGTGAAGAAGGCATTTGGTATGCTTTCTTTTATTGGTCATGTATTGGGAGGTCATGTAGCAGCTGTACAGGACATTGGTTCGGCCTCTTTTGGAATACTGTGTGCAGTTCTGGTCTCCCTGACATAAAAAGGATATTGTGAAGCATGAAAGGGTTCAGAAAAGATTTACGAGGATGTTGCCAGGGTTGGAGGATTTGAACTACAGGGAGAGGCTGAATAGGCTGGAGCTGTTTTCCCTGGAAACTGAGGGGTGACCTAATATAGGTTGGTAAAATCATGAGGGACATGGATAGGATAAATAGCCAAGGACTTTTTCCCTGGTTGTGGAGTCCAAAAGTAGGGGGCATGCATTTAACGTGAGAGGGGAAAGATATAAAAGGAGTCTAATGGGTAATGTTTTCACACAGACAGTGGTGCGTGTATGAAACGAGCTGCCAGAGGAAGTGGTGGTGGCTGGTACAATGGTAACATTTCATAGGCAAATGGATGGGTATATGAATAGGAAGGGATCAGAGGGATATGAGCCAAAAGCTGGCAAATGGGACCAAATAACTTTCGGACATCTGGTCAGCAGCTGGTCCAAAGGGTCTGTTTCCATGCTGTACATGTATATGACTCTTTGACTTGATCAAACCCTTATATTGGAGCTTTCTGCAGTTTTACTCCATTTGAAATCATGCTGTGTTCTTTTGTTCTTCCATTCAAAATGAACAACTTGACATTTTCCAACATTGTACTCCACTTGCCGACTTTTTGTCCAGTTACCTAATCAATCAGTATCTGTCTGTAAACTCTTACTAACCCATATGCAATTTGCCTTTCCACCAAGTTTTGTGTGTCCAAGAGAACATTATTTCCATGCAAAATTTTCAGCAAGCTATTTAACCTGGTTAGGTCACACCCAGATAACCTTGCATTGTTTCACTTCAGTTGACTGGCCTGTTATTGTACAGCAGATTGCATGTAATTCCAAGGATGCATGACCTGAATTCAGCTTAATCCAGGGTCAAACCTGTGACTCTGACCAGCACCCAGTCTGTGACATGGTGCTATCCTGGTAAGAGTGGACAGGGTAAATTCATACAACAGGTTTTGGGAGTTCACAATGCCTGAGCCTTTCGTTAGCAGAATGAGTTCCTGGGATAGTTTGCGCTGCTAACGTGTAACAATGTTTGCAACTCAGAGTTAAACATCAACGCAACATTTTGAAAATGCAATTCAGTGCTATCAACAGGAGTTTCTGCCCATTGCATATTGTGTGAATTTGACAACTGAGGGGACTAACGACCAATGAGACAAGGCCTCTTATTTTCACGGGGGTTGGAGAACATAGTTCTGAAGAAGACAAATTGGAGTGGAACATTGTAGATGAAAATGTTAAATGATAGAGACAGACACAGATACAGACTGGCAGTTCTGTTCTTTTGTAAGTGACCCCATCAGCCAACAGGGTCATATATTCTCACAATGGATCATCCTTTAAGTTGTGTTTGGCAGAAACACTGTCGCACAAATCTCCTTGGGTGGCCATAGGCCAACACAGAACAAGATTAATAAGGATTTAAGCGTGGATTGGCTATTGGTAATGAGGCCTGGTCCAATAACTGCAGATCTGATGAGGATAAAAGGCTTTTATGTATCATCTGAACCCAATAAAGCTAAACGCCACTGTCATTTAATACAAACTATTCACAGTGTGCGTGGTAGTACAGAGCATTGTATAACCAATTAATGTTGCGTGTCATTGCAGGAAAAGCTCTTCCATTCGATCAATACTGGACTTTAGATTTTATTCCTTGATATCTAATGCAAAGTGACATGAATTGCACCACTGCAGTGATGGGTGAACACAGCCTGGGAGGGTGAAAATCATTCCCCTTCAGTGAGATTTGTGTTGACTCTAATAAACAGGCACCAAGCATCTAAATCAACCCTGACTTTATATGGCTGATTACAGACTCAGTTCTGGATTTCCTGTGTTCCTTTCTCTTGTATGAGTTGAAGAAGTTGTCACTGCAGTATTCTGATTGATAATGGGTCTATCCTCTTTTCACACAGAGGTGCCTAGACTTAGTTAACTCCTGTCAGCTCAGACCAGGTTAGATCTCTGATGAAACACTCAACACCGACAGTAAACAGGCAGCTTGAGGTTAGCTTTGTTGCTGTTGGCCTCCTGCCTTTCTCCTCGATTTGTTTACCTCAGGTACAACAACAACAGCCTGAATTTATACAGTACCTTTTCATGAGAACAGTGAAGGTCGAGAGGAGATTTGATTGTGTGATTCAACATAATGCAGCGTAGATCCAGAGAAACTACTTTCATTGGTGGAAGAATCAATCAGCAGAGGGCATCAGTTTAAGGTAGTCACTAACCGAGACAATGGTGAAATGAGGGACCCCCTGAGTGGTTAGTTGCTGAGAGCACTACTTGAAGGACAGATTCAACTAGGAGTTTGGATCATTATCGAGAGAGGAACTGTTTCTCTTACAGGGAAAGGGAGGATCATTTGGTCCAGAGAACTGGCAAAGTCAAAGCAGATCTCAGATATCTCAAACAGTCAGGTGTTTCTGGGAGCCCACTGTACATGAATCTGTGCTTGGAATGAGATTCATAACCAAGGATAGCAAAACGTGGAGAGGCAGAAAGGTGAAGGGAGCCCAGGCAACCAAACACGTGAACTAGTGATGGAGCAATTCAAACCAGGAATGCACAAGATGTCAAATTTGAAAGAGTGCAATGATCTTGGAGAGGTCAGGGCTGAGGAGATTGCAAAAATGGGGAGGGATTTGAAAGCATCAATGCAAATCTTAAGCTGATGGCATTGGCAATCTGAGAAGCATCAATTTTGGGTGAAAAGGGCTTGGTGTGAATTTAGACACCAGCAGAATGGATCTTAACGTGGTGAAGTCATAGAGCTTGGTTGATGGGAACCTCGGGGGGAAAGACCATCAGAACTGATGAATCTGGAGAATGGTGGACCTGGAGGAAGACGTGTGGCAAATATGGTTCAGCAAAGCTGTTGTTTATCAACTGATACCTGAGATCAGCAACTCTTGGAGGATCAGAACGAAGGAACAGTGCATGGTCAGGTGGTCAAAACTGAGGGAGTGCCGCACTGTTGGAGGGTCAGTGCTGAGGGTGTGATGCACTATTGGAGGGTCAGTACTGAGGGAGTGCTGCACTGTCAGAGGTTCAGTGCTGAGGGAGGGCTGCACTGTCAGAGGGTCAGTGCTGAGGGTGTGATGCACTATTGGAGGGTCAGTACTGAGGGAATGCTGCACTGTCAGAAGGTCAGTGCTGAGGGAGTGCCGTACTGTCGGAGGGTCAGTACTGAGGGAGTGCCGCACTGTTAGAGGGTCAGTGCTGAGGGAGTGCCGCACTGTCAGAGGGTCAGTGCTGAAGGGGTGCCGCACTATTGGAGGGTCAGTGCTGAGGGAGTGATGCACTATTGGAGAGTCAGTACTGAGGGAATGCTGCACTGTCAGAGGGTCAGTGCTGAGGGAGTGCTGCACTGTCAGAGGGTCAGTGCTGAGGGAGTGCGGCACTATCGGAGGGTCAGTACTGAGGGAGTGCTGCACTGTCGGAGGGTCAGTGCTGAGGGAGTGCCGCACTGTCAGAGGGTCAGTGCTGAGGGAGTGCTGCACTGTCGGAGGGTCAGTGCTGAGGGAGTGCTGCACTGTCAGAGGTTCAGTGCTGAGGGAGGGCTGCACTGTCAGAGGGTCAGTGCTGAGGGTGTGATGCACTATTGGAGGGTCAGTACTGAGGGAATGCTGCACTGTCAGAAGGTCAGTGCTGAGGGAGTGCCGTACTGTCGGAGGGTCAGTACTGAGGGAGTGCCGCACTGTTAGAGGGTCAGTGCTGAGGGAGTGCCGCACTGTCAGAGGGTCAGTGCTGAAGGGGTGCCGCACTATTGGAGGGTCAGTGCTGAGGGAGTGATGCACTATTGGAGAGTCAGTACTGAGGGAATGCTGCACTGTCAGAGGGTCAGTGCTGAGGGAGTGCTGCACTGTCAGAGGGTCAGTGCTGAGGGAGTGCGGCACTATCGGAGGGTCAGTACTGAGGGAGTGCTGCACTGTCGGAGGGTCAGTGCTGAGGGAGTGCCGCACTGTCAGAGGGTCAGTGCTGAGGGAGTGCTGCACTGTCGGAGGGTCAGTGCTGAGGGAGTGCTGCACTGTCAGAGGGTCAGTGCTGAGGGAGTGCTGCACTGTCAGAGGGTCAGTGCTGAGGGAGTGCCGCACTGTCAGAGGGTCAGTACTGATTGAGTGCTGCATTGTCGGAGGGTCAGTGCTGAGGGAGTGCCGTACTGTCGGAGGGTCAGTGCTGAGGGAGTGCTGCTGCCAGAGGGTCAGTGCTGAGGGAGTGCTGCACTGTCGGAGGGTCAGTACTGAGGGAGTGCTGCTGCCAGAGGGTCAGTGCTGAGGGAGTGCCATACTGTCGGAGGGTCAGTGCTGAGGGAGTGCTGCACTGTCGGAGGGTCAGTGCTGAGGGAGTGCTGCACTGTCGGGGGGTCAGTACTGAGGGAGTGCTGCATTGTCGGAGGGTCAGTACTGAGGGAGTGCTGCCCTGTCAGAGGGTCAGTGCTGAGGGAGTGGGCACTATCGGAGGGTCAGTGCTGATGGAGTGCTGCACTGACGGAGGGTCAGTGCTGATGGAGTGCTGCACTGTCAGAGGGTCAGTACTGAGGGAGTGCTGCACTGTCGGAGGGTCAGTGCTGAGGGAGTGCTGCACTGTCGGAGGGTCAGTGCTAAGAGAATGCTGCACTGTTGGAGGGTCAGTGCTGAGGGAGTGCTGCACTGTCAGAGGGTCAGTACTGAGGGAGTGCTGCACTGTCGGGGGGTCAGTGCTGAGGGAGTGCCGCACTGTCAGAGGGTCAGTACTGAGGGAGTGCCATACTGTCGGAGGGTCAGTGCTGATGGAGTGCTGCACTGTCAGAGGGTCAGTACTGAGGGAGTGCCATACTGTCGGGGGGTCAGTGCTGAGGGAGTGCTGCACTGTCGGAGGGTCAGTGCTGAGGGAGTGCTGCACTGTCAGAGGGTCAGTACTGAGGGAGTGCCATACTGTCGGGGGGTCAGTGCTGTGGGAGTGCTGCACTGTCGGAGGGTCAGTACTGAGGGAGTGCTGCACTGTCAGAGGGTCAGTACTGAGGGAGTGCCATACTGTCGGAGGGTCAGTGCTGAGGGAGTGCTGCCCTGTCAGAGGGTCAGTGCTGAGGGAGTGCTGCACTGTCGGGGGGTCAGTACTGAGGGAGTGCTGCACTATCGGAGGATCAGTACTGAGGGAGTGCTGCTGCCAGAGGGTCAGTGCTGAGGGAGTGCCGCACTGTCAGAGGGTCAGTACTGAGGGAGTGCCATACTGTCGGAGGGTCAGTGCTGAGAGAGTGCTGCCCTGTCAGAGGGTCAGTGCTGAGGGAGTGCTGCACTGTCGGGGGGTCAGTACTGAGGGAGTGCTGCACTATCGGAGGATCAGTCCTGAGGGAGTGCTGCTGCCAGAGGGTCAGTGCTGAGGGAGTGCTGTACTGACAGAGGATCAGTGCTGAGGGAGTGCTGCACTGTCGGAGGGTCAGTGCTGAGGGAGTGCCGTACTGTCGGAGGGTCAGTACTGAGGGAGTGCCATACTGTCGGAGGGTCAGTGCTGAGGGAGTGCTGCCCTGTCAGAGGGTCAGTGCTGAGGGAGTGCTGCACTGTCGGGGGGTCAGTACTGAGGGAGTGCTGCACTATCGGAGGATCAGTACTGAGGGAGTGCTGCACTGTCAGAGGGTCAGTGCTAAAGGAGTGCTGCACTGACAGAGGATCAGTGCTGAGGGATTGCCGTACTGTCGGAGGGCCGGTGTTGAGGGAGTGCTGCACTGTCAGAGGGTCAGTGCTGAGGGAGTGCCACACTGTCAGAGGGTGAGTGCAGAGGGAGTGCTGCACTGTCGGAGGGTCAGTGCTGAGGGAGTGCTGCACTGTTGAGTAGTGGAATCCCTTCAGTGTGGAACCAGGCCATTCAACCCATCGACTTCACAGAGATCTACACACCCGACCCTGATGAAGGGCTTTTGCCCGAAACGTCGATTTCGAAGCTACTTGGATGCTGCCTGAACTGCTGTGCTCTTCCAGCACCACTAATCCAGAACCCGACCCCATCCCTCTAAGCTCGCATTTCTCATGGCTAATCCATCTAACCTGCACATCTTTGGACTGGTGGAGGAAACCAGAGCAAACCCACGCAGACACGGGGAGAACATGCAAACTCCACACATACACTCACCTGAGGGGGCAATCAAACCCAGGTCCCTGACACTGTAAGGCAACAGTGCCACCACATTCCATTGTTTGGAATCACAATAAAATAAGTCACATTTCCCCTTTCTCTTTCCCGACAGGCCACTTTCAACCCGATGTCTGGCTCCCATTCGAAAGTCACCAGTGGATCTGTTTCCACTGCCCTTTCAGGCAGGACATTCTCGTTTGTCACAACTTGCTGCACTAAAATTACTTCCTGTCTCCCAACTTGCCGTTTCCCGAGTCCCTCATGTGTTCATCTAAGTTCTTCAAATTCTGTACTTTTCAATGCTGCAAAGTGTGAATATTACATTTGCCTTATTTTTTTAAATTTGATCGCGGTTCAGGGAATTCTAATTTTCTGGTTTCAACACTGTTCTCCAAGGTAATTCTGGGTCACTCATATGTCGTACATGTTGAACTCCATTGGCCACAGCTCTGTCCATTTGTTAGCCATGTCCCTTTGAACTCTGTGTCCTGTGCCACCTCACTTGATATTGCAGGTTAAATGCCAATTTGAACTCGTCAGATTAAATGATCTGTTTCTGTGCTGTGAACTGAATGTAATTCCAGGGAAATGCTAAGTTGTTTAATTTCCTGAGCCATGTAGGTTTTGGGTGAAGCATTTGCTCAGCATGTGGGATATTCAGTCTCAGAAGTGACTGCATTAGACCCATGCTGCCCTGACAAATCACAGCACATTATGAAGGAGTTACAGACTCCATTCATTCAGCCACTCATGCCTGTTTACAAATGGAAAAGGAAAGTAATATGTCAATTTAACTCAGAGGGGTGTTCACAGTGACGCAGAAAGCTATCCTGAGGACGAAGAAATTTTCTCGGGGGTGAAGGGACCTGCCGTGCAGAATAAAATGCGTGACATTGTGCCCCACGTTGAGAGAATTTCAGTGGTTTTCCTGTAGAAAATAAATCTGACTGCTTCACATTCTCAGATACAATGTTTGCTTTGAAGGTTCCCCTTTGCAATTTATCTTTCTCTGTTAGATCCATTATGCATCACCCCAGGTGCATGACAGATCTGTTCCGTTGGGTAGTTTCTCATGATCATTTGAACCCTCCAGTGGGCACAGCATTTGGAATATATGCTATCATCAGCTGAGGCCCACACTTTAGACTGGCCAGCAGGAATAACAATACAAAACGATTAGCTTGGCTCTGCCCCGGTCTTGGAAAGAGTGAGTTGTGGCTGGTAATCCAGCATTGCAAGGTTATGAGGAAGAGAGCAGGTGGAACAACCAGGGTTTGTGAAATAACCATGCCAGTATCCCGTCACTAACTCACCCTTAATTACACATGCGCTGTACACGGGCTGTGACCAGCCAGCTCAAAGCCAGTCTTGAGACTGAAGGGACCTTCTGAATCTCCTGTTTCAATCTGTCAGCCAGGGCTCCCTGATTGGCCCGAGTTAACAACCCCAATCAAGAATCTCATACTCAATGAAATCCACCGGGCCTGCATTCTAATCACTACAGTTTGATAAACAGGGTCAAAGACCAGTGAAGTACGGGGGAATTTTCGGAAGAATTTGTTTTTTTGTGTGTACTGACGGGCAACAGCTTGAACAGGTTGGAAAAGTGCAAACAGTCAATTATTTTAAAAAGGGAGTTCATTGAAAAAAAAACTGCTGTGCTGTGCTGTGCAGAGCAAGTGGAGGGTTGGGACAGGCTGGATTACTCGAAAGATGAGACACATGGGTCCCTTCTGTGTCGTAAATGACTCGACGAGTGGATGATGCAGACAGCAATGAAACTCATCAAAGGCAAGGCTGAGTGAAATTGCTAGACAGGAGGCAGCATTGTGGGGAAGTTTGAGGATGGAACAAGTCAACAGAATTGTAATACTGAAAGGAAGGGACAGAAAGCCTACCAGTAAGGAACTGATCACAGTCATTATGCCTCACAATCGAGCATCATCTCGTCCCATACATTATGCACTCCAGTGTCACACTCAGTGCTATTGGCCTTTGTACCAATGCTCTGCACACAATCATCCACCACCCTATTTCAGTTCATGTCAATGAATGTCATCCTCCAGATCATTCCAATCTTGGAGTTGGTCAATGTTTAGAGTCTGCCACTGTCTGATTTCCTTTCCTGCAGTTTATTAATGAACTTATAGCTTTGGTGGGATTTGAACACTCCACTATTTTTAAAGGGGAAAAATGCATTTGCTCATCTTCATCCTTCTCCAGCATGTGATGGAGCAGCCTCCCGGTCACTGTGAAATTAAAGCCGACTTTTCAGGCTGGGTTAGCAGATGAGAGAGTGAAGTGGGCCAAATCGTGGAGCCTATCGTAATTGTGAAATGATATCCTACTTGTTGCTCAGCCAGCAAGTTTAATTGATGCTATTCTTCCTTCAGATGGTGTGTGGTGAGAATTTGAGAGAACATCATTTGAACATAAAGTGGGAAGCCAATTATCAGTGTGTCAGTCCACTCTGCAGACAGAGAAAACAAACATGAATACAGCTACATTCTGAACAAGACAGGAAATCTGAAAGAAAACTGGGAATTGAGGGAGCTGGATCCCGAACATATGTTTACAGGGTTAGTTTTCAAGAAAATCAAAACGAGGTATAAAAAGAGGGTTGAGATGCATTTCACATTGTAAATTCAGATTGGATGGGGCTTGCAGAAATATTTCATCTGAGATGCATTTATCTTACTTAACAGGCCCTGTTATCACATAAACCTAGACACGCTTGAAAATAATAAGTAGGAAATATCTTTATGTTTCAGAAGTTGATAATAATATGATAACAATGTGTAAAAGGATGAAATAAGAAGCTAATGTTGAACTGGTGTTCGCTGCTCCTTGAGCATATTAAAGGCAGGGGGCCCACCATGTATTCTTTTTCAGAATCACACATCAGGCACAAGGTTTATTACACTGAGTCTTCAGCTCACAAACAGACTATTCAGCCTGAGTAGTCTGTATCAGCATTCATGGTCTCTAATCTCATTCATGGCATCCAATAAACATATCCCTCTCTTCCTTTCTCTGACTTGTGTTTATTCAGCCTCCCCCTTTGTTTTTGAAATGTCAGCCTGGAATGGTCTTGGTTGCTTTCAGCTGGTGATGGAGGGAGATTCATTGGCAGGAAGTTGCTGTATATGGGGAAAGAGGCAGGTGTGGGATCTTCCACAACGTCCTTTCTACTCAACTGTCCATTCGGCAATGACCTGCCAACCCTCCGTCTGTGCACCCGGTCAGTACTGACCAAGAGGTTGGTGGGCAGTGTTTCTGCACAGCCAAACCCAAAGGGTCAACATATTCACCTTAGATTCAGAAGAAAATCTCTGCATGCCTGGTATGAATGTTGTGAACCTTCTCAAGACTGCCTTCAAAGCCATGATATCTTTCCTTCGAGGTGGGGACCAAACCTGTTCACAGTGTTCTTGGCATATTCTAACTCATGCCTTGCATGGTTTGAGCAAGACTTACCTATTTTTACACTCCATTCCCTTTGAAGTATTTTGTGAAAGCTCGCAGACCCCAGAAGGGGAAGCCTCCATCTTGTTGGCTTGCTCCTGTGCACTCTCCGACAGAATACTGCTCCCCTACGTGTGGATGGAGAGCAGCCAAACAAAATGTTTGTACGTGGTCCTCAGTCAATGTGGACCATCACCTGTGTAATGGCTCCCAGCCTTCTACCTTCTGATAGCTCCTCCAAATGTAGGAGGCAATCTGTATTCAGTTCAGCCCAGGGCAGTAACCTGTGTGTGGAAGCTTTAACCATGGAGAGGCTGTCACCTTCTGCTTTAAGCTGACCAGGACACTGCCCTCTGCATGCACACACATACAAACATACACACACCGACACACACATTGACATACACACCGACACACACATACACAGACACACACACACAGAAATACACACACATCCATACACACATGCACAGACATGCACACAGACACACACACAGACACGGACACACACACACATACAGACACAGACACACACGGAGACACACATAGACACACACACACACACACACACAGCTGCTGCCTCAGACAGGTTGGAAGGATTTACAGATTGATATTTATTCTGCTTGGCCATGTTGTGAACACAGTGTCTGTGGCCATTGAATCTTGGAGACCCCCTGCCCTACTAAGTACTTAAGTCCCACCACAATGCTCAGTCCAATGCCATCCTTGTGACCTCCTCCAGCCACACTGCCCTGAATGAGATCTTGATTCTTGTTCAATTCTGGCCTCTTATGTTTCCTTCATTTTCAATGTCCTGTCATTGGCTGTATCTTCGATTGCCTGAACTCTGAATCCTGATGTCCTGAGAACCTTACTCTTTCATCAAGCCTTTGACCAATGGTTCCAATACCTCCTTTTGTGATTTGGTGTCACAATTTCCGTGAAGATCACTCCTGTGAAGAGCTTAAATTCATTTTGCTACATTCAAGACATTTTATAAAACACAATTCATTCTGTTGGTTTGCAGTACTGTGATTTTGAATGAATTATGAACAAACATTGTCATTGTGGTGGTGTTCAGAAACCTGCCAATGTGCATAAATCTGTGACGGTCTGAATGGAGTAATGTCTGATGGACTTCAAGTAAATTTGTTGAGTGAGCTTGCTGGGAGTGCTCTGGAGAGTGACATATCATTCAATCCATCAACATAGCCCATAAAATGAGTGAGATTAGATGCAAATACAAGCACCAAAAATGCGTAATTTTTCTAATATCTTGTTATCATCGTACTAGACCTCAAATTGGAATATATATTTCCGTCATACAACAAATAGATCCATGCAGTATCGTTAACGTGGTGAACAGATTTTTTCTGACTTCTTCAAGTTCTGTAAAACTGAGCTTATTTGACTGCCTATGCCTTATTTCCTTTGTGTCATTCTTTACACTTACATGTAGAATTCTTTCATAAACAGGCCGTTCAATCTAAATGCTCTACATTTGTGTTTAGTCTCAATATGAGCTTTCTGTCTTCCCTCTTCATTTCACCACGTCACTATATCTACTGTGCTGATTAAATTATCCTGTGAGTGAGTCGACACCATTCACTTCAACCAATCCCAGTGGGAGCAATTCCCATTTTCCCATCGCTCTCTGGGTAAAAAAGGTTCTTCCTGAATTCCATGTTTTGTTTATTAGTGACATGTGACTCCCTCTCTGACAGCATTGTGGGTATACCAACATTAAATGGATTTCAGTGGTTCAAGAAGGCAGCTCACAGCTTATGAACAGGCAAGAACTGCTGGCTAAGTCAGTGAAACCCATATCCTGTGAGTGAATGCAAAGTGTTGTATTTATAGCCCCGATTCATTTGTCTCCACAAATTGAAACGTCTTCTCTTCACCTCTCTATTTCAATCCTTCCATAATGTGAAATATCTATATCAGGTTGTCCGCAGCCCTCTCTTTTATAAAGAAAAGAGCTCCAGCCTGTTCAATCTTCCCTGAGAAGGATAATTTCTCAGTTCTGGTATCATTGCTGTCAATCTTCTAATCATTTTCTGCAGTGCATCCATATCCACTTTGTAATATGCAGACCAGAAGTATTGAAATTCTTTCCATTTTTATTGTTCACCTAATCAGAAAAGTAAATATAATAATTTCATGAACTCTTTCACTTCCACACTTATATATTTCATATTAACCAAGCTTGATTCGTTTTTTCCATTCTTTAAAGTGTTCAAGTGAAGGCAGATGTGGACATTTAAATCAGAAAATTGGGGCAATGGAACAATGGAACAATTTGATTGAAGACAGAATGGGATAGGAAATTATCAAGAGGTTAACTGTAATCTCACAAGAGCGCATGCAGGTAATACCAGTAAAAATTAAAATTAATAGCTCTTCATCTGTATGTGCAAACAACCTGCAATATCAAGTCACTGATGGCACAAATTGAGAGAAGTTGTTAAGACCTAACCATGACATTGATATGGTTACAAAGTGACTGACTGAGAAATAAATTTTCTAGGGGACACAACATTTCAAAGTGGCAGAATGGAAAAGGTGAAGGAATACCATTGATGATGAACAATGAGGTAGTACAGAGTGGCCCAATATTCAAACAATAGAATCATTATGCGTGGTAATGACAAATAACAGACGATGGGTGTGAGGAGTTTATAGATTCACCTGGAAATATCTAGGGTGAAAACTTTATTTGATCCAGTTTGTGGCAGGGTAAAAAATCCGAAGTGAAATAGTGATCGTCATGAGATTGAATTTGATTCGATTTGATTTGATTCATTATTATTGGAACATGTACCAAGAGCTGCTGAAGTCTTGGGAGAAAAGAATTTCATGTGAACTTTGAAAATTACATGCTCCAATTGCAACAAAAAGCTTAAACTTAAGCAAAGCCACTCACACAGGATTGAGCAGAGAACATCGAAGAGTACGGCACTGTACAGGCCCTTCGGTCCTCGATGTTGTGCCAACCTTTTATCCTACTCTAAGGTCTGACTAACCTACTTACCCTTCATTTTACTATCTTCCATGTGCCTATCCAAGAGTTGCATAAATGTCCCTGATGTATCTGACTCTACTACCACCACTGGCAGTGCGTTCCACACACTTACCACTCTCTGTGTAAAGAATTGAACGCTGATATCTTGCCGAAACCTTCCTCTAATCACCTTAAAATTATGCCCTCTTGTGATAGGCATTTCCACCATGTAAAAAAAATCTCTGGCTATCCATTCTATCTATACCTCTTGTCAGCTTGTGCACCTCTATCAGGTGGTCCCTAAACAACCTTCACATTTCTGACGTGCTTTTCCCTGAGAATATCGATTTGCAAATTATGCTCCACAGTCCCTTCCCAATAGCATTGGAATCCCCCCTCCACAATTAAATACTTTCCCATACCATCTGCTCTGATCCCTCCCCATGACTATAATAAAGATCAGGGGGTTGTGATCACTATCACCGAAATGCTCTCCCACCAAGAGATCTGACACCTGATCTAGTTTGTTGTTAAGTACCAAATCCAAGATGGTCTTCTCTCTAGTCAGCCTCTCTAGATATTGAGGCAGGAAAGCTTTCTGAACACACATGACAAAAATTGCGCCATCCAAACTATTTGAACTAAGGAGTTTCCAATCAATATCAGGAAAGTTAAGATCACCCATGACAACAACCCTGTCACTTCTGCGCCTTTCCAAAATCTACCTCCCAATCTGCTCCTCTGTTTCTCTGTTGCTATTGGGACAGGAGGCGCAGGGGGTGGGGGTTGGAGAAAACTCCTAATAAAGTGACTGCTCCTTCCCTGTTTCTGACTTCCACCCATACTGACTCAATTGACAAACCCTCCTTGACAATCTCCCCTTCTGTAGCTGTGATACTATCTCTGATTATCCCTGACAATGCTACACCCCCCACCTCTTTTACCTCCATCCCTAGTCCTTTTGAAGCATCTAAACCCTGGACCATCCAACAACTGTTCCTGTCCCTGTGATATCCAAGTCTCCAAAATGGCCACAACATCACAGCTCCAAGTACTGGTCCATGCTCTGAGTCCATCACCCTTACTCCTGACACTATTTGCATTAAAATAGACACACTTCAATCCATCACGCTGACTGCACCTTTGCCTTATCAAGTGCCTACTCCTTCACACAGACTCTCTGCATGCTGTACCTGGCTGTTCATGACTGACTCGATCATCTGGTCTGTAGCTCCATTTCCCACCCCTCCCAATCTAGTTTGAACCCTCCCAAAGAGCTCTTGCAAACCTCCCTCCCAGAATTCTGAGGAAGGGTCACCCGACCCAAAACCTGAATTCTGATTTCTTTGCACAGATGCTGCTGAGCTTTTCCAGTAACTTCTGTTTTTGAAACAACCAAAGATGTTGTCTGAAAACAAAGGCTCGGGAAGAAACTTCACCCATGACTGACTGAGGAGGTTAAGAATTGTATAAAAGAAGAAGCATTTCATGTTATAATAACACTCGACAGCTTGAGCAGGTTTATGAGAATAAATTAGCCAAGAATATTAAGAAAAACAAATTGGAAGAACTTCTATCACGATCTAAAAAGCAGGAGTGGATAAACAGTACGTGATTCCATAAGGAAGAGACAGGAGAAATTAACATGAGGCTTGTGGCTGACTTCAGGGACAGCCCTCCAAGGAACTACACAGTGTGAAGAAATTTAGTTAACTTCAACATAGAACGAGTATTAGAGAGGACAGTTACGGAGTTTGCATTATTCGATTCAATCTTTAATTTTTGTGGGATTTGTGGAAATCAAGTATCAGCACATGTACCTCAGTGGATGGTGACAATGTCCCTGCTTGACTTCCCCTCCATGAAGCAATCCTCTGTGTACATTTATATTGGACACCCAGTTCCATGAGTCTTATGTTGCATCTTGCATGGCTCGTTCTCAAGTGTCTTTCTGTAATCTTTCTATATAACTGCAGACTCTTCTTGATTGAACCTGCTTTTACATTCTCAGGAAAACTCAACAAATAACTCAAACACAATTTCCCTCTCATAAAATCATTGTCGGCTTTGAATGGTCATACATCATCAAGCTTAACTCATAAGATTCCAAGACTTGCCAATGACTGATGCCAGGTTTCCTGGTTATCCCTCTCCTTCCTTTCTTGAATGGCATTGGCACATTTGCTGAGTCCTTTCGACTGTTGCTACTGTTCAAGAATCCAGGAAATATTCAAAAATCACAACCAGTGCACCCACCATCCCTGCAGATACCTCTTTTAGAATCCGAGGCAATTCGGCCTCAGCTCCTGGGAAACTGTTATCTTCTCCCTTAAATATCTCCAATGCTAAAAATAAATAAGTATTTGTCAATGTAAATCAGTTCTAACTCTAGAATATGAATGGTGGCTCAGTGGTTAGCAGTGCTGCCTCACAGCACCAAGGACCCAGGTTCGATTCCACCCTGGGGTGACTGTCTGTGTGGCATTTGCACATTTTCCCCGTGGGGGTTTCTTCCCACATCTAAAGGTGCACACGGTAGGCAGATTGTCAGTGTTAAATTGCCCATAGTGTCCAGGGATATGCAAGCCAGCTGGGTTAGTGATGGGAAATACAGGGATAGGGTGGTGAGATGCTGTTTGGAAGGGCAAGATGGGCTGAGTGGCCTGCTTGCACACAGTAGGGATTCTTTGAACTTAAAACTCTGCAACTTGACCTCTAACCTTTCCTAATGCCCTACACACAAATACAGACAAACAAACACAGCTGTTATGGGTGGAAGAAAACAAATTAGGGGAACACAGTCAGCCCTTCTTTGAATTTTCCTCTCAGCTCTGTGCTCTCTGAGGCCTGTGCATGGCAGTAACTTCTGGAATGAGAAGTCGATATCACGGTTGGTGTGCCATCTCTGACCAGGAAGTGCAGAATGTCGAAGCTGCTGTTTGCATGGGCAGCCACGCAGTGCTGAGGGAATGTCGTACACAGTTCAATAGCACCAGGCACAGAGCAGTGGGCACGCAAGTTACTCAGCCTCTCAGTCACTTGTTCCAGCCAACAGCTTATTGCAAATGGTCAGAAAAAATAGTTTGCTGTCTTTCAAATCTTTTATCTTTCTGCATGGAGAGACAGAGATGTTATATTTTCAGCAGTCTGAAGACTTCCTGTTGAATTGTCAACACACTGGCTGTCGAGTTGCCCAGGAGACCATCAGAAAGTTCTCATGCTGAGCACTCCTGACCCCAAGAACAGGTCCCAAATGAAAAACCAATCATCCATCTGTCTCTGGGCAAAACATGCCCTAAACATACATCCACTTGCCATTGAGTCTCAAACATCTTCCCTCCTTGCTTAAGTTATTCGACATTGTAAACAAAACTCACAATAAGTTCCAGTAACTTGATTTTAAAAGAGTGGTAACTTCTTCCATATTGCTTGGTTAACAGCAGTACCTTTTTTCCCATTTTGGTCCACGACTGAAAATAAAGAAAAGTCAAAAATGGTGGGAGCTTCACTGCATTTTCAAGTGGCAGGTTATGACTTGTCTGGTGCTACAAAGATCAGTGTTGGGGCCTCAACTACTTGCAATCTATGTTCATGACTTGCACAAATAGTCATAGCTGTAAGTTTCTTGGAGATACAAAGCTTGGTGGGATTTCAGGGTCTGAGGAAGACAAAATGACTTTGCAAAGAGATTGAATGTGAGATTATTCGCTTCAGTCAGAAGTATGAACAAGTTATATACAGTTGTTTTTGCTATAATTGTGCAACCTTGCATGATCAAAAAACCACGCAATAAAAATACACTGAAAGTGCTGGGGATGGAATAGCCAACACACATGTGAGAAAGCTTGCATTTTACAAATAGCGTTCACCTATTCATCAAACACATTACAGGCAATTCGCATTGATGAAACACACTAACAGCAGAAAGGACTGCAAATCTCAAAGGTTTATAAATGTTGAGTTGCAGATGGACAAGAATGTACTCATAAAAGGCACACAGAGATTGTGTGCTCCAACAAGCATTTAAGAATGCACATGGCATATTGACTTTTACTGCAAGTCAATTGAATGCAAAATTCAAGAAATCTTTGTCCATAAAATCAAAAGGAATGGATGCGGGCAAAAGTCATCTGACCCGTTGGGCCAACACTGTCACTCAATAAGAGCATGTTTGATCAGAATGTGACCTTACCTCCATTATCCTATCTTCCCCACTAAATCTGTCACTTGCTTGTTCATAAAAAAAAGCCTGGCTTACTCAGTCGTGAACTTTTGGTTGGAGTCAGACCTAACAAAAAAAAAGATGGTTCTGGTTGTGGGACCTCAATTAACTCCAGGACATCTGTGCAGCAGTTCCTCAGCATAGTGTCCAAGATCCAACCATCTTTAGTTGCCTCATCAATGACCCTCCTTCATCAAGGTCACAGGTTGAGATGTTGCAGAAACTTCCATAATATTCAGCACATTCATTGTTAGTCCAAGTTCAAGTGCAGTGAGATGTGGACAATATTCAGGCATGGGCTGATAATTGACAAATAGCATTTGTGCCATTCAAGTGACAAGTAATGATCGTCTCCAAAATCTAAGCTTCACCTTGGCATTCAATGGCATTGCCATCGCTGAATTCTCCATTATTAACATCCTGGGTGTTACCATTGTCCAAACATCTAATTGGACTAGCCAGTTAAATACAGTGACGACAAGAGATGGTCAGAGGCCAGGAATTCTGCACTGAATGAATCACCACCTGACTCCCCAAAGCCTGTCCACCATCTACAAGGCACAAGTCAGGACTGTGCTGGAATACTTCCCATTTGCCTGGATGGGTGCAGCACCAACATCATTCACGAAATTTGACATATTTCAGGACAAAGCAGCTGAATGATTGACAATGCATCCACCACCTTCAACATTCACTGTCTCCCACACGCCTGGAATACAGTGCATAGTTTTGATCTCTGTATGGAAGAACAGAAACCACTCCAGTTGGAAAGGGGTAAAAACGATGACTGCAGATGCTGGAAACCAGATTCTGGATTAGTGGTACTGGAAGAGCACAGCAGTTCAGGCAGCATCCAAAGAGCTTCGAAATCGACGTTTCGGGCAAAAGCCCTGGAGGCAGTCAAACAAAGGTTCACCAGGATGGTCCCTGGAATGAAGAGGGTTGTCCTTGGATGAACAGCTGAGTAAGTTGGGTCTATACTGTCTGAAGTTTGAAAGAATGAGAGGTGATCTCATTGAAACATGCAGGAATCTGAAAGGGTGAAACAGAGTAAACACTGAAAGTTTAGTTCCATTGGCTGAGAAGGCTATAACATGGGGGCACAATCCAGGATATGGAGCCAATCATTGAGGAGTGAGATTTTTAAAATTTTTCCATTTAAAGAGTTGTGAATCTTAGAAATTTTCCAATGCAAGTTTTTTTTTTATCATAGTTCCTCACATGACTTGTTGATCCCAGACGTTTCTGAGTTTTGTTGCTTGCATTTCTGACTCACACCATTGGATTGCTGGGTCATTTCAATGACAATTCTCCTCACAATTCATCTTAAAAATCATCAGCATTTGTCTTCTCGCTGCATTCCTTACGGTTGCTCCTCAAGCTCTCCATTGCCATTGGCTTTGTCTATATCTCTAACATCTTGGGAAATCTGTTGAATGTGTGGTCATGCCAAAACCAGAGAGCTGTCAACACCAGCAAAAGCAGGTTTGGATGTGATTTATTGATTTGTCAGTCCTTGCTGTAAATAGGCCCCGGTGACGATGCTATCCGTTGGCTCTGTTGCTCTTTGGGGAATCTCCTGTGAAGCACTGTGTGAATGTGAGATCTTTCTTGACTCTCCACCCTCTGTGCTCAGTCCACAGCCTTCAGGTTGAAGTAAATGAACATTTTGAACAATCTGCAGAGGTGATAAATTGTGGCTCATCGGTTTTAAAAAAAAGTGCAAACAGCTTTCTCACTGTGAAATTGTTTGTAATGTATTCTTGCTGTCAGCTCAGATTGAGCATCTCCTGCTGCAGTGTATGTTGTACTTGGATCAGATTTTCAACAGGAACAGGCTGTGAACAGTGGATTTACTGCAGCCTGAAGCGAATGCAGGAACGTTGTGCTCAAAAAAAAAGCGACATATTTTGTGAAGGGTGAAGAGCAAAAAATAAGTCATAACAGCTTGTGTACTATAAAAAACAAGCAGGCTAAATAGTCAACCCCTGATGTATGGGCAAAAGCACAGCCAACTCCAACCTTGGCAGTAATTCATGGCCACAGGCTGATAGGTTAAGTGCTGTTCACTATTTTTCATCAAACTACACTTTATCATGGATATTACAAGAATCACCGAAATGTTAGTGTCCAGCAGGAGGATTTTCAGTTAACTGTGACTACCCCAGCTCTATGAACATGCAAATTTGGAGCAAACGTAGACCATTGGCCCCTCGAACTATTTGATCAGATCATGGCTGATTTGATGATCACCTATACTTTCCTAACACCCTTTCACTCTCCTGACAGTCGCAAATCTCTCCCTCTCAGCCTTCACAATATTCAAAGATCCTGCCTGCCACCACTGATTGAAGGAGAGAATTCCACAGACTTATCACCCCCTCAGAAAAACTATTTCTCCTCATTTCTGTCTTAAATGGGAGACCTCATTTTTAATTGTATCTCCTTATTCTCGTCTAGCAACAAGAGCAACTCGACAAGTCCTGTTCTGCTGTTTTTCCCTTGTAGACCTGCCATTTTCTTCTTTTCAGGAACTTTGTCTTTTTGTTTGAATGGGTGGCTTGCTTCCAAATCACCACTGCTGTCCATCTGTCAATCAGCTGCAAATAACTTTCACCATTTCGTTTCCTGTGTCAGTGCCATTGCACACCCGAGGAGAATGTGACTGTGCTGTCTGATGGCACAGAATGAGCCTCAGAAAATCCGTCTGAGAAAAGAAAACAGCAAAATAACCGGCCAAAAAGACAAACAGTAGCCACCAACAGTGATTTCATGAAGATGGTGCGATTTCGTGCTGTTTTGACCATATGCTTTTTTTCCCATTGTTCCCCAATCTGACCCGCTCAGTTGAATTGCAGCCCCTGAGTCACTCGCTCGGGGAATCATTGTTCTTGGGTTTTGTTGCAGGACAACGGGAGGGAAAATGAGGATGGTGTCAGCAGCACACACTTCTTCCTCAGCTCGATGCAATCATCCACATCCCTTCCAAAATTGATGTACTTCCACATGATCTCTGCTTCAGTCACAGAAACAGTGAAAAACAACAAAGTCAGAGGGACTATGGAAAATTGTCCAGCACTTAGAAGGAGAGGACAAAAAAATGTGAAGCATTATGTTTAGTCAGTGATTGAATTGCAGCAACACTGATTGATTGAAATGACCACGTGTTCGAATAAGAGCAAGCTGACAGCAGAAACAAGTTAACCTTCAGCTACACAGTTCAATCAATCAGAGCACTTTAGCCCTGTTTAAGTATAATATTCCTGTGACTTCAGAGATGGTGCATTGTGTCAGCTACTAACCTGAGCTCTGAGAGCTTCAATAAGCCATGTTATCAGGCTTAACTCAGACTGAGACTTCCTTCATGGATCAGTGTTTTCTTGGACAAATTGTGTTTGGTGGTACAGGACCAGACAGAGCAAAGAGCAGCAGCAACTCGTCACTTCTTTAATATGGCAAAATATTCCAGTTACAGTGCCGCACAGGAGCAAACCAAACCAAACACTGAGCCGCAAAAGGACTTTGTGAGACAAGTGGCCAAAAACTGAGTCAGATGTCAGATGTGTGGAGCATTTGAAAGCAACGAAAAGGTGAGAGGAAAGGAGAGAGGAATTCCAGAGCTCAGGGGTGATTGAGGCTTGGCTGTCAATGCTGGAACAACTCAAATCGGTTACACACAAAATGAGCGGGGTGCAGAGATCCAAGAAGGTTGTGGAGTTGGAGGAGATGACCAAGATCGAGGAAGACAAGGTCATGGACGGGATTTAAAATATGAGGAGAAGAAACTTTAAACTGAAGAACAGGAACCAACGGAGGTCAGCATGCACGAGTGACAGAGGAGCAGGACTTGCTGCAATTCAGAATGTGGAGACGGGCATGTTGACATGAGCTGAGAGTTCAAATTGAAACATGCAGGGATAATGTCACCACTGTCTAGGAGACATGGTTGAGAGAGGGGCAAGACAGGCAGCTCATCATTCCGGGAGAAAAGGGTATTCAGGTGAGACAGGGAAGGGTGTAGAAGAAGAAGAATGTTGCATTATTGATTAGGAGGATGATGCCATCCGAGAAGTCTTCTCAAATAAAGCTGTGTGGGTACAACGTAAAAACTATAAAGGAGCAATCAGATTGCTCAGACTGTGCAATAGGCCTGAACAGTCCAAGAGAAATACAGGGGCAACCATGTCAGCAAGCATCTTGGAGTTTTCACACATGGGCTAATGTCTCAACAGTCCCCTCCCTGTCTACCAGGGAGATTCCCCTCCTTGTCTCCAGTACATATGGAATCGAAAAGTATATAGAATCCCTACAGTGTGGAAGCTCGCTCTAACTACCCTCCCCAATGAAGAGCATCCCACCAGACCCATCTGTGCACATCCCATGACCAATCCACCTAACCTGCACATCTTTGGACTGTGGGAGGAAATCAGAGCAGCCAGGGGAAACCCATACAGTCACGAGGAGAATGTGTAAGCTCCACACAGACAGTTGGCAGAGGGTTGAATCGAACCCAGGTCCCTGGTACTGAGAGGCAGCAGTGCTGACCACTGAGCCACCATTGTGGAGACTTTGAAAGGAAGTGAAAATGAAAAGGTGCTGAATTGTTGCAAACTTGCTCACAGTGGTGTCCCTGAGATGAATCATTTTTCTTGAAGATTCCAAGACACTGCCCTGGAGGGTGGGCAATGCTGCCACTACATGCTCACTTTCTAAGAGAAGAGCAAAGGATTTCAGAGCTGGATTAGGATGTTCAACTCTTTTGAGTATGCTGCACCATTCAGTAATCTAAGTGATCTTGTTGTCATCTCAATTCCACTTACTTCCATCATCCTAACCCTTGAGTTCATGGTCAACAAAAATCTGTCTAACTGAGCTCTGACTAACATGTAATGACCCAGTCTCCATTGTTTTCTGGATGCTGAATTCCACGGGCAAACAAGAGATCCAAAATGTCGCTTTATCTCCATCTTGAAAGAGAGACCTTCATAAACTGGGTTCCACCAATTATAGGTCACACATCCTGCAATATGATTTCAGGGAACAGAATATTAACAGAAGAGTACAGTGTCATCCAATGAGTTCAAAGGAACATCACAGTGTGTGGAGTGATTGTCAGGGAATACAAAATAGCCCTCACGCAGTGTGAAATGACCTTCATAGAGTTCAGTTATAACCCTCGGGGAGTGGGTTATCACTTCACGGAATATGGAATTATCCTCAGGGAATACAAAGTAACTTCATAGAGTTTTAAACCTCCCAGAATGTAGTGTAACTCACAGAGTGCAGAGCAAGCCTCAAAGGATGCAGTATAATCCTTAGAGAGTGCAATATCTCTCCTGAGTATCAGGTAGGGGTTTGGAAATTTGGGGTTTGGAGACCTGAATGTTCACTGAGATAGGAATGAGGTTGTCTGAGACTTCTGGAATGAGCATATCGTGCGATCATATGGTGCAGATATAGAAAGCCTAATGGTCTAGCTCTGTGGGTAAACTTTCCAAGCTTCATTGGTTACTGATGTGCATAAGGATATCCCACAGAGTGCAACAAGTCCTGTTGAGTCATTATTTGGTGCCCCGAATTCAATAAAATTTAGACTGACTCCTCTCACGTCATGAATGCTTCAAAAAAGGTTCTTTGTCACAATTACTTGTTTGATGTCTTTTCAACCAGCCAATCTTTTTCTCCTGTCTGACCAAGGTTTTTGGTCACTGGCCACTGTATCTGCTGACTGTCTGAAGTCTCCACTGACTTTAATAGGAACTTAAATTTTGAAAATAAGATTGACTCTCACTGCACCATTGATCCCAGCAGATTGCCATCCTCAGAATAAAACCCGGCTTGATAGATCAGGAGTTTTGGTTTTGCAATGTAGTTGCCACTGTGGTCAGGCATTGAACAAAAGCACAAGAGGGTGCCAATGATCTTTTCACAAAGAAGAGCATCAAGTTTACAAAGAAAAGGGAAAATAAAAGAATTCAACAATATATACAAGAACTATTTGGAATGTCTTTTATCAGCATAACAAATAAAGATTCAACTCTTACATCTCAACAACAACCTTATAGATCGTCCAAAACACAGTATCTGTGGCTCTGTGCACCACAGAAAGATGATGCACCTCTCTGCACCTTCAAATTATTTGTTCAATTGACAAAGTTGCATTTGGTTCTTAAACCTTTCATATCCAAGCAAAAACATGATTTTTCCATACACTCAACCATCCAGCAGTTTTCTATGTCTGGGATTTTCTTCTCTTAAGCCGTTCCAGTGTTGCACCCCCAGCAGGGCAAATCCAACCTGGACGAAGACCACCACATTCATCTGCAATGAATCATCAGTGCTATCTAGTGGCACATGCTTTGCCAAAAAATATTGATGCTCAGTTTGGTTTCCATTCGGGTCATTCACCTCCTGGTCTTCACTCCAACACAAGACAAAAGAGCTGAACTCTAGAGGTGAGATGAGCTTGACTGCTCTTGACATCAGGGCTTCACTTGATGGAGTGTGGCAGCAAGGAGCCTGAGTAAAACTGGAGTCAATGGGAATCAGGAGAAAACTCTTCTTGTTGGAGTCTTATTTGGGTGACAATAGACGAGGCAGAGTGCCTGCAGGGTGGAGAGATAAATGAGAGGAGGGTGGGGGTGGGGAGAAAGTTGCATAGAGTACAGTAGGTGAGTGGGGGAGGGGATGAAGGTGATAGGTCAGGGGGGAGGGGGGAGTGGATGGGGGAAAGGAAGATAGGCAGGTAGGACAGGTCATGGGGACAGTGCTGAGCTGGAAGATTGGAACTAGGGTGAGGTGGGGGAAGGGGAAATGAGGAAACTGTTGAAGTCCACATTGATGCCCTGGGGTTGAAGTGTTCCGAGGCGGAAGATGAGGCGTTCTTCCTTCAGGCGTCTGGTAGTGAGGGAGCGGCGGTGAAGGAGGCCCAGGACCTCCATGTCCTCGGCAGAGTGGGAGGGGGAGTTGAAATGTTGAGCCACAGGGCGGTGTGGTTGATTGGTGCGGGTGTCCCAGAGATTTTCCCGAAAGCGCTGGGCGTCCTCCACCGCCGCTCCCTCACCGCCAGACGCCTGGAGGAAGAACGCCTCATCTTCCACCTCGGAACACTTCAACCCCAGGGCATCAATGTGGACTTCACCAGTTTCCTCATTTCCCATTCTCCCACCACACCCCAGCTCCATCCTTCCAGCTCAGCACTGTCCCCATGACCTGTCCTACCTGCCTACCTTCCTTCCACTCTCCTCCCTGACCTATAACCTTGATCCCCTCCCCCACTCACCTGTTGTACTCTATGCTACTTTCTCCCCACCCCCACCCTCCTCTCATTTATCTCTCCACCCTTCAGGCTCTCTGCCTTTATTCCTGATGAAAGGCTTTTTCCCGAAACGTCGATTTTCCTGCTCCTCGGATGCTACCTGCCCTGCTGTGCTTTTCCAGCACCACTCTAATCCAGAATCTGGTTCCCAGCATCTGCAGTCATTGTTTTTACCCTGACAATAGATGAGGCATGGTTACTTAAGTTTGAGGATGACACCAATATTAGTGTTGACAGTGAAGAGATTATTTAAGAATGCAAAGAGATCTTGATCAATTGGGTCAATGTGCTATGAAGTGGCAGGTGGCAGGTTTGAGTTGAAGAAAGTTGAGGTATTGCATTTTAGTGAAACAAACAAGGGCAGGAGTTACACAGTTAATGGTCAGGCCTTAGCCCTAGCTAGTGTTGTAGAACAGAGAGACCGAAGCGTTCAGGTACATCATTCCTTGAAAATCTATCACAGGTAGACAGGGTGGTTAAGAAGGCATTTAGTACGCTGCCTTCATTGTTCAGAGCTTTGAGTATCAGATTTGAGATGTCATGTTGAGGCTGTACAGAATGTTAGTGAGGCAACTGTAGTTGCCCCGCTGCAGAAAGGATATTATTAATTTAGAGAGAGTTCAGAAATGTTTTACCAGGATGTTGCTAGGAATGGAGGGTATGAGTTAGAAAAATAAGCTGGATAGGCAGGGACCTTTCTCACTGGGGTACACAAAGTTGAGGGGTGACCTTACCAGAGGTTGAAAAAATCATAAGTAACACAGATAAGGTGAAGAGCAAGGGCCGTTTCCCCAGGGTGGGGGAGTTCAAAACTTGGGGGGCATATTTTTAAGGTGAGAGGAGAAACTTTTCAAAAACACATGAAGGGTGATTTTTTTTTTAACACAGCGCATGGCTCATGTGTGGAATGAACTGCCAGAGAAAGTGGTGGATGTAGGTAAAGTTCCAACATTTAAAAGATCTTTGGAGAAGTACTTGCATAGGAAAGGTTTGGAGGGATATGGGCCAAACACAGGAAAGTGTGACGTGTTTAGTTTGGGGATGTGGTCAGCATGGACTAGGCAAGATGTAGGATGTGTAGGATTGGAAAGGAAACTGCAAGGGTTGGGCACAACTGAAATGTGGAAGTTGTTCAAGGAGGCCAATGGGCTGAGAAGTGGCAGATGGAGTTTAATTCAGATAAATGTGAACTGCTGTATTTTGGGAAAGCAAATCTTAGCAGGACGTATACACTTAATGGTAAGGTCCTAGGGAGTGTTGCTGAACAAAGAGACCTTGGAGTGCAGGTTCATAGCTCCTTGAAAGTAGAGTCGCAGGTAGACAGGATAGTGAAGAAGGCATTTGGTATGCTTTCCTTTATTGGTCAGAGTTTTGAGTCCAGGAGTTGGGAGGTCATGTGGCGGCTGTACAGGGCATTGGTTAGGCCACTGTTGGACTATTGCGTGCAATTCTGGTCTCCTTCCTATCGGAAAGATGTTGTGAAACTTGAAACGGTTCAGAAAAGATTTACAAGGATGTTGCCAGAGTTGGAGGATTTGAGCTACAGGGAGAGGCTGAACAGGCTGGGGCTGTTTTCCCTGGAGCGTCGGAGGCTGAGGGGTGACTTTATAGAGCTTTACAAAATTATGAGGGCCATGGATAGGGTAAATAGGCAAAGTCTTTCCCTGGGGTCGGGGAGTCCAGAACTAAAGGGCAAAGGTTTAGGGTGAGAGGGGAAAGATATAAAAGAGACCTAAGGGGCAACGTTTTCACAAAGAGGGTGGTACGTGTATGGAATGAGCTGCCAGAGGAAGTGGTGGAGGCTGGTACAATTGCAACATTTAAGAGGCATTTGGATGGATATATGAGTGGGAGGGTTTGGAGGGATATGGGCCGAGTGCTGGCAGGTGGGACTAGATTTGGTTGGGATATCTGGTCGGTATGGACGGGTTGGGCCAAAGGGTCTGTTTCCATGCTGTACATCTCTATGATTCTATGGCTCTATAACAGCTACTGTGAGTCCTTGATAAGTATCTATCTGTCAGGCACGGAGGAAGTGGCTGAGGGAACCGTGGTTTACCAAAGAAGTTGAAGCTTTTGTCAAGAGGAAGAAGGAGGCTTATGTAAAGCTGAGGCATGAAGTTAGAGTGCTTGAGAGTTACAAGTTAGACAGGAAGGACCTAATGAAAGAGCTATGAAGAGCAAGGAGGGGACATGAAAAATCTTTGGTAGGTAGGATCAAGGAAAACCCTAAAGCTTTCTGTAGATATGACAGGAATAAAAGATTGACTGAAGTAAGATTGGAGCCTGTCAAGGACAGTAGTGGGAAGTTGTGCATGGACTCTGAAGAGATAGGAGAGGCACTAAATGAATATTTTTCATCAGTATTCACACAGGAAAAAGATAATGTTGTCAAGGAAAATACTAAGATAGAGGTGACTAGACTAGACTAGATGGGATTGAGGTTCACAAGGAGGAGATCTTAATAATTCTGGAAAGTGTGAAAATAGATAAGTCCACTGGGTTGGATGGGATTTATCCTAGGATTCTCTGGGAAGCCAGGGAGGAGATTGAAGAGCCTTTGGCATTGATCTTTAAGACATCATTGTCTACAGGAATAGTTCCGGAAGACTGGAGGATAGCAAATGTTATTTCCTTGTTCAAGAAGGGGAGTAGAGACAACCCTGGCAATTATAGACCATGGAGCCTTACTTCAGTTGTGGGCAATGTGTTGGAAAGGATTATAAGAGATAGGATTTATAATCATCTGGAATGGAATAATTTGATTAGGGATAGTCAACACAGTTTTGTGAAGGGTAAGTCATGCCTCACAAACCTTTATTGAGTTCTTTGAGAAGGTGACCAAACAGGTGGATGAGGGTAAAGTGGTTGATGTGGTGTATATGGATTTCAGTAAAGTGTTTGATAAGGTTCCCCATGGGAGGCTATTGCAGAAAATACAGAGGCATGAGATTGAGGGTGATTTAGTGGTTTGGATCAGACATTGGCTAGCTGAAAGAAGACAGAGGGTTGTGGTTGATAGGAAATGTTCATTCTGGAGTTCACTTACTAGTGGTGTACCACAAGGATCTGTTTTGAGGCCACTGCTGTTTGTCACTTTTATGACCTAGATGAGGGCATAGAAGGATGGGTTAGTAAATTTGCAGATGACACTAAAATCAATAGAGTTGTGGATACAGTGGAAGGATGTTGCAGGTTACAGAGGGACATAGATAAGCTGCAGAGCTGGGCTGAAAAGTGGCAAATGGAGTTTAATGCAGAAAAATGTGAGGTGATTCACTTTGGAAGGAACAACAGGAATGCCAAGTACTGGGCTCATGGTCAGATTCTTGGCAGTGTGGATGAGCAGAGAGATCTCAGTGTCCATGTGCGTAGATCCCCAAAAGTTGCCACCCAGGTTGATAGGGTTGTTAAGAAGGTGTACAGTGTATTAGCTTTTATTGGGAGAGGGACTGAGTTTTGGAGCCATGAGGTCATGATGCAGCTGTACAAAACTCTGGTGTGGCCGAACTTGGACTATTGTGTACAGTTCCGGTCACCGCATTATAGGAAGGATGTCCAAGCATTGAAAAAGATGCAGAAGAAATTTACCAGGATGTTGGCTGGTATAGAGGGAAGGTCCTAAGGAGGAAAAGCCGAGGGACTTGAGACTGGTTTCATTAGACAGAAGAAGATTCAGAGGTGACTTATAAGTTACATTTAAGATAATCTGTGGGTTAGACAGTGAGAACCTTTTCCCTTGGTTGGTGATGGCTAGCATGAGGGGATATAGCTTTAAATTGTGGGGTGATAGATATTGGACAGATATCAGAGGTAGTTTCTTTCCTCTGAGAGTGGTAGGGGGCGTGGTGTCCAGCCTACAACAGTAGTAGACTCACCAAGTGTGACAGCGTTTAAATGATCTTTGGATAAAAATATCAGATAAAAATGGAATAACATAAGTTAGGTGGGCTTCAGATTGGTTTCACAGTTTGGCGCAACATCGAGGGCCGGAGGGCCTATACTGCACTGTCATGTTCTATGTTCTGTGGACCAGTTGGACCAAAGAATCTACTGTCATGCTCTATGACTCTGTGACTCTGTAATTCATATCTGACACATTAGAAAATGGTTATGGTTATTGGGAGTCAGTTATCACGACCACAGTTCAGCCAGACCTCTGGGTTCCCCAGGGTAGTGTCTTCGCCTCACTCATCTTCAGATGCTTCATCAATGGCCTTTCTAACATCTTAAGGTCAGAAGTGGGGATATTCACTGTACAATGTCCAGATCATTCGCGACTCCTCAGATACTGAAACAGTCATGTTTAAACACCACAAAATCTAGACAATATCCTGGCTTCAGCTGAAGAGTGACAAGTAGCATTCATGCCATGCAAATGACAAGCAATGGCCGTCTCCAATAAAGGACAAACTCACAACTGCCCTTGACATTCAACAGTGTTGCCATCACTGAATCCCTCACTATCCAATTCCATATTGCCACCAGGGCCCCACATTCCTTATTTCCTGTGAGTAATAATAATCTATCCATCTCAGTTTAAAGTTACCGTTTGACCTCATTTCCATTGCCATTGATGGAGGAGAATTTCAAACTTTAATCATCCTTTGTGTGGAGATCTGTTTTCTGACTTTTCACCTGAAAGGCCTGAATCTTTTTTTCTTGATTACGATGCCTACCAGATGCTCCTCAACCAATGAAAATAGTTTCTCTCTGTCCTCACATTACTTCTCAATACCATGAGAATTCCACCAGATCCACTGGACTGTGGGAAGGTTTGGTGTCCAGCTCTGAGCCAGACAGCCAGGCTGAGGTCTGCTTGGGCAGTACCAATAACACGGCAGCAGTTTTGAATTATTGTACGGAAGAGTGAGTAGGGTTATTCCCCTGCATCCTGTTGAGAAAGGTCAGTTGCCCTGTGGGAGATAATGATGACATCAGTTTGGGGAATGAGGGAAGATTGTACTTTATTTTTCCAAATAACATCAACACCCCTCGATAATAGAGAACCTGCAGATATGGTCGACTTGAATATCCAAAGGGCATTGGATAAGATTTGAGCATCAAAGGTTATTGCAGAAAATAAGAGATTTTGCTGCTGGGGCTAATATATTAGCAAGAATAAAGAATTTCTGAGCTGTCAGGAAGGAGAGGGTAAAGATGTGAGGTTACTATCTGTGATCAATGTGACATGCCACAGGAATCAGTGCTCGGCCCTTCCCGATTTGTAATCAATGGCGCTCAGTTGGATAAAGGGATCCAAAGTTTGGGAACTTGACTCGATGATGACCCAAGATAGATGGGAAAGTAAGTTGTCAAGAGGAGGGAAAAGAGTCTGTCAGGTGACAAATTGTCAGATGGAGTATAATGTGGGGAAATGTGAACTTGTGCACTTTGGCCGAAAGAACAGAAAAGCAAGCGTTAAGGAAGATTCCATCAATGTGCAGCGCAGGGGTCTGACTGTCCTGGTACATGAATCACAACAAGCCAATAGGTTGTACAGAAGGCACTTGTGTTATGGACCAGGCCAGACCCATTCAAAACATTTCAAAAAGGTAGACCAGACCGGAATGTTTTTAATGGTTTCAGGCAGATTTCAGGTGGATGTCTCAGGAATGATGCAGCTGGTCAAACCACTCAGCTTCAAGTAAAAACAGAATGTATTTACACACCACCGAATGAAGCACATGCAAAAGGAAACAGAATTTAAAATAACACCTGTTTGAATGGATGATAGCAAAACAAAAGGTATGCAGGTTAGTTTGATCTTAGAGTACGATAAAAGGTCAGCACAACGTCAATGGGCCGAAGGGCCTGTACAGTGTTGTGCTGTTCACAACACAGTTCCAAGTTAGATATCCCTCCAACTTAACAAAGGAGCTGTTCCAATTTCATGCAACATCCCCACAAACCCACAATCCACAAAAGGGGAAGTTCAAACCCAAATTCTTCCAGGAAAGATGTTAGAGAGAGAGAGAGTCAGCCAGAAGCATCTGTTGAATCTGTTGAAAACATTTTGTTTTCCTAGCAGCTTTCTTTAAACCAACAGCTTCAAACAGACTACTTGCTCAAAACCAAACCGGTAAAAAAGCACATGAACTGGGAGATCTAGCCATTTCCCTTTCAGTGTATAAGTGTTTTTTAAAAAACCACAAAAAGCCTTTTCCCTGATTGTTGCCTTAGGCAGTATCTATTAGCCATTAGCAAAGCCCCTTATCCCAGACAAATCGGAACCGCTGCCCTTTCCAACCCCTCTCGGAAAAAACCAAGGACAACAGAATCTTGTTAAAGGAACAGCTTCATGGCACTTGGGAATGGAACTGGAATTTCTGTGCTTATTGCAAGGGAATCACAAGTTAAAGGAGGGATGTTTTGTTTCAATTGTACAGGGCCTTGTTGAGACCACACCTGAAGGACTGTACGTTTGTGGTTTCCATATTTAGAAAAAGATACAAGTGGTTAAGAAGTGGTTCAGAGAAGGGTGACTCAACTCAGTCCTGGGATGCATGGTTTACCCCATGGAGAACGATCAAACAGGGTCCATTGGAGTTTAGGGGACTGAGAGATGATCTTATGGGGACTGGATAAGTTGGATCCAGGAAGATGATTCTGATGCAAGTGTGATGAGAACAAATGGAATAATAAGGCCTCTCCCTTTTAAGAGGAAGAGGAGGAGACTTCTTTCTCTCGTGGAGTCATTACAGTGTGCAATTCTATTTCCCAGATAGAGGTGGAGGCGGGGTCATTGGGGTGGCATGGTGACTCAGTGGTTAGCACTGCTGCCTCACAGCACCAGGGTCCCAGGTTCGATTCCAGCCTGAAGTGACTGTATGGAGTTTGCACATTCTCCCCTTGTCTACGTGGGTTTGCTCTGGTTTCCTCCCACAGTCCAAAGATGTGCAGGGTCAGTGAATTGGCCATGCTAAATTGCCCATAGTGTAAGGTGGAGGGGAATGGGTCTGGGTGGGTTGCTCTTCGGAGGGTCAGTGTGGACTTGTTGGGCTGAAGGGCCTGTTTCCACGCTGTTCTAATCTAATATAATCTAATTATTCAAGGTTCAGTTCCATAAATTTGTGACAGATTAGGGAGTCAAGGATTATGAAGGACCAGCCGGAGAGTGAATGAGATCAGATCAGCCATGATCTTACTGAATGCAGAAACCAGTTCACTGGGCTGAATGGCCTCCTCCTATCAATAATTCCTACCTTCTCACCTCTGACCCTGAGGGCTTTTTTAAAAATTTTATGTACGCTTGAAATGGGATATCAGTTGGGTTCGGGGACGTGGGATGCATATCATGCGAGCTCAAATAGTCAAGTGGGAATTCAAGCGAGAAATTACGGAAGTATTGTCCTTTCCCATACCACACATCCTTCAAAGAAAGAAATAGCCCATCAGTTTTTGACAGGGCTGATTACTGTCGCTGTTGTTAGCGAAGGGGGGGGGGGGGGGTGTTCAAAGTCAGAGAATGAAGGACATTCAGATTTGGTGCCCGTTTGTTCTCTCGTGCCGACAAATGATCAGGAGTGAAGAATGAAAAAGAAAACATTGATAGCTTCCTCCATTGTTAATTAATCACCAATTTACACATTTGCTTTGTGAAAAGTGATGTGTACAATGTGGGTGTCGTCGGAAAAGCTGCTTCCAAAGGAAATCTCCTTTTGTTTGTTTTGATTGTACCTCTGTGTCATGAATTAAGCGTGTGACATCAATGCAAGTTCTTGTTGAAAGAATTAATTCAGATCAACGTCAAAGCAGGTGAAGGACCAAAGGTGAAGTGGAATGTGCAGGAGAGCATACCAGGAGCAGCACAAGACAGACTGAAAAATTCATTCTCAACATGGTGAAGCGAACAGGACTCGTTGCATGTCAAACAGCAGAAACAGCAAATGATTTTGTATTTTCCACTCATGGGATGTGGGCATCACTGGCTGGGCCCAATATTTATTTCCCCATCCCGAGTTGCCCCTTGAGAACGTGGGGTTAAGCTACCTTCCTGAACTGCTGTAGTCCATGTGCTGTAGGTTGACCCACAATGCCAGATCTTATTGCATTTGACCATGGACGGCTTCACTGTCTGAGGAGTCACAAATGGTCTGAACATTGTACCGTCATCAGTGAACATCCCCACTTCTGCATGGAGTCTGGGAGGTTCTGATTCAGAGGCTCATTCACCACTTTTTCAACCTCATGTGTTGATTAGCTTCCCGTTAAATACATCTCTGCTGATCGCCTCAACTAGCCCCCATTGTGGCAACTTCAATATTTTCACCATTCCCTGGGTAATGTTCATCCTGAATTCACAGTTGGATTTATTGATTTCTTTTTTTGATAGTCCTGAGTTTTAGCTTCCCAATTACATATAAATGGCTGCTCGAACTCTAAAAAGAACACACTATCACGTTATCCAGTCTTATGAAAGATGCAATTTAACCAAAAGGCAAGAAAGAATGAAAATAAGTTTAAAAAAAAGCTGCACTGAAGAATGGTTGTGTACCTTAAATAAAACAGGAGTGAGGATAGGAACTAACTCCCCTTGGATGACTTTAAGGTCTGGAGACAAACTGTCCATGGAAATTGGTTTGAAATATAAATTTGTCAAGATACAGCTGCTCTGTTATAGCTCCTAATCAAATTCTTTATGGTCAAATCCTTAATATGCTTCTGAAGTCTGACAGGAGTTGAAACATCTGTGCAAGTCATTCCATGCACATTCCATGCCACACGCTGTCTTTGAAGTTTGTTGATAGATTGTTCAGACCCCAGGAGCTTTTTGACTGCAAAATGTGTCAAACCTTCTTGCGACCTACATTTAAAAACCTCAGCAACTTGTGCCATTCAAATCATGATCAACGTCCCAATTCATTTCGCAGGAGTGTTGTCTGAGGAGAATTGATGCCAAACTACCTGCGCAGAGAGACTGCAATGGTTCAGTCTGCTGATCAGTCTTCCAAAACTCAACTCGCCCCATTTGCCTGCTTTTAGCCCATATCCTTCTAACCCTTTCCGATCCACACACTTGTCCAAATGTCTTTTAAATTTGGAATTATACCAGCCTCCACCACTTCCTGTGGCAGCTCGCTCCACACCTGCACCACCCTCTGCGTGAATAGATTGCTCCTCAGGTCCCTTTTAAATCTTTCCCCTCTCACCTTAGACCTAAACCTATGGACTCCCCGACCGTGGGGACAAAAAGACCTTGGCCATCTCCCCTCTCCACACCTGTCATGATGTTATAAACCTCTGGAACGTCATCCCTCAACCTCTGACACACCAGGGAAATAAGTCAGAAGCTATCCAGCTTCCCCTTATAACTCAAACCCTGCAGTTTACATTACATTACAGTGTGGAAACAGGCCCTTCGGCCCAACAAGTCCACATCGACCTGTCAAAGCGTAACCCACCCATACCCCTACATTTACCCCTTACCTAACACTATGGGCAATTTCGCATGGCCAATTCACCTGACCTGCACATCTTTGGACTGTGGGAGGAAACCGGAGCACCCGGAGGAAACCCACGCAGACACGAGGAGATCGTGCAAACTCCACACAGTCAGTCGCCTGAGGCGGGAATTGAACCCGGGTCTCTGGCGCTGTGAGGCAGCAGTGCTAACCACTGAGCCACCGTGCCGCTCATAGTGTTGACAATATTCTTGTAATTTTTGTTTGGAACCTTTGCAGTTTAATGAAATCCTCCCCAGAGCAGGGCAATCAGAATTGCATGTAGTACGTGAAATGTGACCTCACCAATATCGTGTACAAGTGTAACACGGCATCCCAACTCCTGAACACAATGTTCTGACCAATAAAGGCAAGCATGCCAATTGCCTTCCGTAAATGTTGGCCCAGTCAACAGGACCCACATCCTCTGAACAATTTAGATAAAATACAGCTTTTCAGAAAGGTGAATGAATATGGATTTTAAACGCATCCTCCAACAGGAGAGCAGCAGAGCCAACAACTTTTTAAAAAAAGCAACGACTTGGCTTCTGTATTGTTTGGTGTCTGAGAGTGTTGGGCTATTTGTACAACATAGAGACAACAGGTTCCAGTTGTCACTGTGTCACTGAGGAATCAAATGTAGATATCTCAAGGTGGTGAAAATCAGAGATAGGCTAGAGCCCAAATATGGAGAAATCCAGAGGTTTGAGAAGGTTGCAGGGAGTTGGATGAGGTTGAAGAGATAGGACGCTTTCAAGTATGGGACATGAAAATCACTGGCTGGGCCAGTATTTATTGTCTATCCAAGCTTGCCCTTGAGAAGGTGGAGATGAACTACCTTCTTGAACCACTTCAGTCTTTGAAAATGTGGAAGCAAATCTTTAAATTAAAGCATTTCTGGAATGGGAGATGATGAGCATCGGGTGATGGGTGAACAGCGGGCAGTAGAGTACTGTGTCTGGAAAGTTTATTTTAGATGTGATTTGGATCTAGTCCTGTCACTGGTATGTTTCTTGAAAGGATCTTGCACAGCCCCCAATCCTAACCCCAAGAGTTTGAAGTCCAGGATAAGTTCTGTGTTTATGTCAAGATGTCAACAAAAGCCTGGGTTGTTGACAAGTTTTGGCAAGAATTAACAAGTTTTGTGAAAATATATATTCTAACAAGAATGTTTTAGGCCCTTTTCAAATGATTTTACCTTGATTATTTTCAGCTTGCACTGCCTTTCCATCTACATTGTGCTTCTGTGACATTGTCCAACAGAATTGCTTGGTAACACAGAAATTGATGAGTGCTGAAAGAGAGACAAGCTGTCATGCTTTTGATCTCACACTCAGGAGGACAAATCTAAAAATGTCAAAATTCAAATGAGTTCCAAGAATTTATGTTACAAGAGAAAAGTGTGCTAATGTTGCGGTGAACAGCTGAGAAGTAAACGACCAACCAATGTTGAAAGTTATTTTCCCAGCTCGAACCATATTTGCTGTTGCACACTGTGTTCCTTCCTGACTTTCTCTGTTTATCATTACCCATCGCATCACTATGCAGTACTACACTTGTCGATTCTCTTCAAGTTGATTACCTTTTCTATCTGTAAACACAAATGTGACCTCATAGTTTAAAACCAACTCCACACCAGGAGACAAGCCTGACCATAGTCCTTGTGAAGGTCATCCCAATGGTCCAGCCTGTCTTTTCCCTGTACTGTCACCGCTGTCACACAAATTGAAACCCATATCTCCCACACTCATCTTGGAAGCTCCCACTCCATTCCAGTGTGATTGATCCTTTGCCAGTTTGTACTTTGCTCCTGTAGTAATCTCAGAAGTGAAACCTTTGTGATCTGCTTTTCAGTTTCATCCCTAGCTGATCAGGTATATGCACTTGGTGTGAGTTGGTCATGCTCTGTCCTATCGTTGAACTGTGGGAAAAGTGGAGGTCTTTCTGGGAAGGCAGTGAGTTGCACCCACCAAGAACCACTCAATTTTGCACGTCAGGTTTTGCTGACGATGAATTTGTACGACAGAGTTTGGTGAGATCACAGCCTGTGGTGAGTTAGTCTGTAAACAAAGCATTTACCAAGCAATGATGAGAGTCATTTGGGAACTGCCCACTGACAAGTGGGAATTTCACCATGCCGTTTGAGAAAAGTTCACAAAATTCAGCGAGCTGATCTCAAAGCTAAGATGAGCCTCACAGAACCTGTCGCCCCATTGTGTCACTCACCTGGCCATAGCCCACATCACTCAGAACCTGGTAAGGACTCTATCCTAAATTTCTTTCTGTTCAAAAGTACTGCTTTCACTGATTTCATTTGACTCACCACCTCCCTTTTCTCAATCCGTTTTACTTGATCTCGTCGCTTTGTTCACGGCTTCTAAAAGCTATCTCTGAAACATCTTTGTGTAGCTGGGATATATTTGAGATTTAAATTAGAGCCATCCTTTGAACTGAAGCTTTGCGCAGAGACATACTCCGAGCACGTCGACCTTTCATATATTTTCATTCTTATTTCCAAGGTAACACAATTTTTTATGTGCTCGCCAATTAGGCGCGCATTTAAACCCAATAATGGTACATCAATTTCTTGTACTCAGTTAAGAAAGACTGCATTGATTTATCAGCTTTCACAGCTATGTAATGTATGTGTTGTAACGTAGGCAATATCACAACCAATTTGCACACAGCAAGCTCCCACAAAAAGTCATTTGATACATTTTGGCTAGGATAGTGAGAAATCTCCCTTGGTCTTCCTTGAAGGGTAGCTGTGAGGGTCTCTGAACCAGGTGTAAGGGCAGACAGGGCTTCATTCAGAAGACCACAGCTCAGACAATGTGCTGTATGAGGAGAATCAGTGTGAGGATGGGAACATTCTCTTTCTTCCAATCATTCTGCACCCTCTCTGAAACCATCACATCCTTATCATTCATGAAAACAACTGGATGAATTAACATGGAAACACAGAAAGTAGGAGCAGCAGTAGGCCATTCAGCCCTTTGAGCCTGCTCCAGCACTCAGTATGATCATGGGTGATCATCCAACTGAGTCCCGTGATCCCACTTTCTCCTCAGGCCCTTTGATCCCTTCAGCACAAAGCGCTCCATCTAAATCTTTCTCAGAAACTGAAAACAAAACCGAGTGGGTTGGGAATTTTGCACAATACATTCTTCACTGAAAAATGTATGCCATGTTTCTGCAATCTGTCAAGGTCAGATTGAACAGATATTTGTGCTGCACTGCATCTGAGTACAGCTTTACCATCAAAGAGCGACAAGAGAGGGATTCAGGAAAGGGGAAACAAGGCACCATTTATGACATGAGGCAATAGTCGAGGAAATTCTTTGGGCACATGTTGATAACTTGTTGAACATTTAGAAAAGAATTTTTACTTTAGAATGACAGCAGGATACAAATGTTTATTGGTGGTCTTGACAACAGAGTGCTTCTTTATGTCATTGCCATCTGCAGGTTAGAAATTGATAAGTCTCTTTTGTACCTTCATTTTCAAAGCAGGGTGCGCAAAGGTGACAGAGACTGTTAGGGCTTTGAAATCACATGAAATGATTAGACACAAACCGATCCCCATTGGACTTGTAACACAGATGTTAATAAATATTGTGATTGAATTACCCAGCAGTGAGTTGTAGGGAAGGGATACTGTAAAGAGGGTTGCTCCAAACATTGGCTGCATGATCATTGTGATGTACAACCTCATTAAGCCAATGCGAGGCAGTAACTGTGGGATTGAAGAAAACAGCCTGTGCATCAGTATCCATGTGTGCATTCATCTAGGTGCTAAATTAAAACCTCATAAAAATGATTAATCTGAGACATAAGGACTGAGCAATATTGTGACCTCAAATAGACTGAATCACAGCCCCTGTAATTCACACCAGACAGGAAATATGATTTTAATAAGTCATAAAGTCATAAAACTCTTGATAAAAATAAACCTATGAGGGTGGATTATAACTATTGGAACAGTGCATCCTTCTGAACTGCATTTCAAGAAAAATATTTCAGTTTCCTGGTTGTTCTCTTGGCTTTTTCAGTGCACCTGCTTTGTTTTGTGTTCTCTCCCCATGTATTCCATAAGACTGTAAGGCCATAAGACATAGGAGCAGAAATTAGGCCATTCAGCCCATCAAGTCTGGTTTGCAATTCAATCAAGTTTCTCAACCCCATTCTTCCACTTTCTCCCTGTAATCCTTGATTCCCTCAATACTCAAAAAACAATCTATCTCAGTCTTAAATATATTCAAAGACCTGGCACCCACGACTTTCCTTGGCAATGAATTCCATAGATTCCCCACTCTCTGGCTGAAGACGTTTCTCCTTATCTCTGTTCTAAAACTCTTCCCTTTACTCTAAGGATGTGCCCTCAGGTCCTAGTATCTCTCACCAATGGAAACACCTTCCCAACATCCACTTTGTCCAGGCCCTTCAGGATTCTGTGCATTTCAATTAGATCCCCCCCCCCCCCACCTCATCCTTCTAAATTCCATCAAGTATTTATTCAGAGTCCTCAAACATACCTCATATGTTAATCGTTCATTCCTCGGACCAGTCTCATGAACCTGCTCTGAACCTGCTCCAGGGCCAGTCCATCCTTCCTGAGATATGGGGCCCAAAACTGTGCACAATACTCCAAATGTGGTCTGACCAGAACCTGATAGAGCCTCAGAAGTACATCCCTGCTTTTATATTTAAGTCCTCTCAAAATAAATGCCATCATTACATTTGCCTTCATAACTACTGACTCAACCTGCAAGTTGCCCTTGACAGAATCCTGGACTGGAACTCTCGAGTCTCTTTGCACCTCAGACTTCTGAATTTTCTTCCCATTTTGAAAATAGCCCATGCCTCTATCCTTCCGACCAAAGTGTATGACCTCACTCTTACCCACATTGTACTCCATCTACTACTTCTTTGTCCACTCTCCTAACCTGTCCACATCCTTCTGCAGCCTCCCCGCCACCTTAATGCTACCTGTCCCTATACTTATCTTTGTATCATCTGTAAAACTTGCCAGAATGCCTTAGTTCTTTCATCTCGATGGTTCATGTATAAAGTGAAAAATTGTGGTCCCAACACTGAGCCTTGCGGAACACTACTTGTCACCAGCTGCCATCCTGAGAAGGACCATTGTATCCCCACTCTCTGCTTCCTACCAGACAGCCAAGCTTCTATCCATGCTCACACCTTGCTTCTAACACCATGGGCCCTAATCTTACTCAGTAGCCTCCTCCTGTATGGCACCTTGTCAAAGGCCTTCTGGAAATTCAGGTAGATAACATCCATTGGCTCTCGTTGGTCTAACCTGTTCATTATTTCCTCAAAGAATTCTAGCAGCTTTGTAACACATGACCTCCCTTTGGTGAAACCATGCTGCCTTTGCCTTGTTTTACCATACACTTGCAAGTCTTCATAAATCTCATCCTTCACGATATATTCCAGTATCTTAGGCTAATCGAATATAATTTTCCATCTTTTACCTTACTCCCTTTTTAAACAGGGGTGTCACATGACCAATTTCCTCATCCCCTGACTCGTGATTCCTGAAAGATCACCACTAATGCCTCCAGTATCTCTTCAGCTACCTCACTGAGAAACCTGGGGTGTAGTCCATCTGGTCCAGGTTATTTATCCACTTTCAGGCCATTCAGTTTTTCTAGGACCTTCTCCATGGTGATGGCCACCATACTCAGCTCTGGCCCCTCACTCTTTTGAATCTTTGGGATGTTACTTGTATCTTCCACCATGAAGACTGACGTGAAGTAATTCTTCAGTTCCTCAGCCAGTTATTTGTTTCCCAATACTATCACTCCTGTGTCATTTTCCAGCATCCCAAGTTCCACTTTTGCCTCTCTTTTGCCCTTTATACATCTAAAGGAACTCTTACAGTCTTCCTTTGTATTACTGGCCAGCTTACCCTCTATTTAATCTTCTCCCTCCTCTTATTTCTTTTGTTGTTGCCCTCTGTTGGTCTTTGTAAGCTTCCCAATCCTCTGGTTTCTCACTGTTGTTATGAAGATGTCGGTATATTGTACTTTTCAGACAATTAAAAGCTGGCAGAACTGCCTGACAGCACCAAATGTTCTGAACAAGATACAATGTCACCTTTTGGTCCAGCAGTTTGTGTAGCTGGTTGCCTGGAGACAAAAACAGATTCGAATCAGGCCAATCAGTTTAAATTATACCCCAAAAAATACCAAATTCCAATCAAGTTTGAATTTAGTATTTTGACAATATTAAAAATCAATGCCACAGTCCAACATTTTGGAGGTATGAGAGCAGGGAAAATTGAACAGTTGGGAAGAGAACTGCCACAAGACCAACAGATGTAGGCTGCTAGCCAGAACTGTCTGAGAGGTACCTGTCCAGGGAAGGAGTTTCCACAGAGAACAACATCGACACCACCGAGAGAGAAGATCTGCAAAGAGAAGATTTGACAGCTGGCTGGTTTTGAAATTTGAATTTTTCAGCAATTCTTAATCGGGGATTTTATCGGACTAGTACTATAGACGGGAAGGGAAAAGATAGGCTAGAGGAAGGAGTTGTAAATAGGTGTTAGTTAATTATTCTCTGTTACACTTTAAGAAATAAAGTTGTTAATTTTTACTTTAAACAGCTCTTGGCCTCTCAGATTTTCACAGATTACTACACTGGATAAATCTTTTTTGTGTTGCTGGATTAAATTAAGCAGGAGGATTTAACCCCGTGTTGTAACACTTTTTTTTTGCTACTTTATATGCTTTTTCTTTTGCTTTTATGCGATCCCTGACTTCCCTGTTCAGCCACGGTTGCCTCATCCTCCCTGTACCACGTTTCTTTTTCCTCAGATGAATCTCTGCTGTGTCTCCTGAATTACTCCCAAAAACTCCTGCCATTGCTATTCCAACAGTTTCACACAGAGCACTGTGAAGCTGCATGCTCCTTGAACTCTGTGGAGTTGAAAAGAAGTTCTCCCCAAATAAACATCGAACATTCGCGTCACAAATCCCATGGGATTGTAGTTTTTAATGAAATAACAACAGCCTGCACTTAGATAGTGCTTTGATGCTGTAAAACCCCTTGTGCTGCTTCTCAAGGGCACTGACAGATAACATTTGACACTGAACCATGAAGGAGATCTAGGACAAGTGACTAGAAGGGATAGGTTTGCAGGGTCATTTTAACGAAGGAAAGTGACCTGGCAAAGAAATTCCAAGAATTTAGGAACAGGCAACGGGCTTTTGCCCGAAACATCAATCTTCCTGCTCCTCGGATGCAGCCTGACCTGCTGTGCTTTTCCAGCACCGCACTAGTCTTGGCACAGGCAGCTGAATGCACAGCCACCTGAGCTGGATGTACAAAATCAGAGATGCACAAGTGTTTACTATTTGAGGAGCACAGAGAGGTAAGGGAAAAAGAGAGGAGATGAAACCATGCAGAAATTTGAAAACAAGAATGAAAATGTTAAATTCAAGCCATTGTTGAACTGAGGACTAAATTAGGTCAGCGAGTACTGAGTTGTAAGTCAGGATTAGGCAACAGCATTTTTGATGAGGTCAGGTTTGCAGAAGGTATTGGAGCAGGATATCCTACAAGCCTTTTCTTGTGGAGCCACTGGCTCGACTAATATTTATTGCCCGTTCCTAGTTGCCCCTTGAGAAGGTGGGGGTGCGCTGCCTTTTGAACCGCTGCAGTCCGTGCACTGTGGGCTGACACCCAATTCCATTAGGGAAGGAATTCCAGGATTTTGACCCAGCGACAGTCAAGGAACGATGATATATTTCCAAGTCAGGATGGTGAGTGGCTTGGAGGAGAACTTGCAGTGTTCCCATGTATCTGCTGCCCTTGCCCTTCTCGATGGAAGTGGGCGTGGGTTTGGAAGGTGCTGACTGAGGATCTTCGGTGAATTTCTGCAGCACGTTTTGGAGATGGTACACACTGCTGTTAATAAATGTCAGTGATGGAGGGATAGGTCGTGTCAATGAAGCAGGCTGCTTTGTGCTAGATAGTATCAAGCTTCATGAAGGTTGTTGGGGCTGCACCCATCCTAGCATGTGGGGAGTACGCCATTGCCCTTCTGATTTGTACCTTGTAGATGATGGACAGGC
Organism: Chiloscyllium punctatum; assembly: GCF_047496795.1. Taxonomy (NCBI): domain Eukaryota; kingdom Metazoa; phylum Chordata; class Chondrichthyes; order Orectolobiformes; family Hemiscylliidae; genus Chiloscyllium; species Chiloscyllium punctatum. Next base: position 7,981,182 of record NC_092773.1, read on the forward strand.
TTTGGGATGTCGGGGGGGGGAGTTACTTGCCGCAATATTCCGAGGCTCTGGCCTGCTGTTGTAGCCACTGTATTTATATGGCAAGTCCAGTTGAGTTTCTGGTCAATGGTAACTCCCAGGATGTTGGCAGTGGGGGATTCAGTGATGTGAATACCTTTGAATGTGAAAGGGCCGTGGTTAGGTTATTTCTTATTGGAGATGACTATTGCCTGGCATTTGTGTATGCAAATGTTACTTGCCACTTGTCAGCCCAAGACTCGATATTAACCAGATCTTGTTGCATCTGAACATGGACTGCTTCAGTATCTGAGGAGTCGTGAATGGTCCGAACACTGTGTTGTCATCAGCGAACATCCCCACTTCTGACCTTCTAATGGAGGGAAGGTCATTGATGAAGCAACTGAAGATGGTTGGGCCGAGGACATGACACTGAGGAACTCCTGCAGAGATGTCCTGGTGCTGAGATGACTGACCTCCAACCATCTTCTTCTGTGTCAGGTATAACTCTAATCATCAGAGAGTTTGCTCTCTGATACCCATTGATTCTAGTTTTGTTTGGGGTTCTTGATGCCACACTCAGTCGAATGCAGCCTTGATGTCAAGGGCTGTCCCTCTCCCCTCCCCTCTGGAATTCAGCTGTTTTGTCGATGTTTGACCCAAGGCTGGAATGAGGACAGGAGCTGGGTAGCCCTGGGGGAACCCAAACTGGGGGTCACTGAGCAGGTTACTGCTGAGCAGGTGCTGCTTGACAGCACTATTGAGGACATCTTCCATCACTTTTGATTTGACTTATTGTAGTCATGTGTACCTAAGTACAGTGAAAAGCTTTGTTTGCAAACAGTACATGCCGATCATTGTCAGCAAGGACATACAGATCAGAGGGTGCTTAGACAATGAAGCTGCAGGAAGTGCACAAAGCAGGATCAATATTAACAAGATCAACATTATTTCATCCATTTGACACTTTGAGTTTAATATTTCTGTGAAAGCTTGAGCCTTACCTTTTGTGCTGATGTTTTGGGTGTTTCCCTCATGGAAGATGAGGATATTTGTGGAAACCCTCCTCCAATGAGTTACTTTATCGTCCACCACCATTCATGATAGAATGTGGCAGGACTATGGAGTTTTGATCTGATCCATTGGCTGTGGGATAGCTCAGCTCAGGGTATCACTTACTGCTTACGCTGTTTGCCATGGAAGTGGTCCTGTTTGGTCACTTCACCAGGTTGACACCTTATCTTCAGGAATGCCTGTTGCTGCTCTGAGCATGCCGACCTACACTCTCTGTTGAACCAGGGTTGATCCCCTGGTTTGATGGTAATTTTTCAGTGGGCAATATGCCAGGCTATGAAGTTACACATTATGCTGGAGTTAAGTTTTGCTGCTGTTGATCGCCCACAGCACTCCATAAGTGCCCAGGCTTGAGTTGCTGGATCTGTTCAAAGTCTGCCCCATTTAGCATCTTATTGCAATCCAACAAGATTGTAGGTAATCTTCCGTCTCACTCCATTTTCCCACACTGTCCCATATCTCCTGAACTCTCTTCGTACCCAAATATCATCAAGGTCAGCCCTGAATGGAGTCAACAACTGAACATCCACAGTTCTCTGATGTGAGGAATTCCAAAGATCTCTCCAGCGCCAAGGCTCCCAGCCTCATTCCTGATGAAGGGATTTTCCTGCTCCTTGGTTGCTCCTTGACCTGCTGTGCTTTTCCAGCACCACTCTAATCTTCATTCCAAAGATACACACGGCTCTGAACCTTTCTCCCTAACCTTTCTCCTCATCTCAGTCCTTAACTGCTGACTCCTTATCCTGAGATTGTGACCGTGTGTTCTGAAACAACCTCCCTATCCCACACCCTGCCAAGTGTCATCGTAATTTCACACAAATTGATCTTTCATTCTTGATGCCATCCATAAAACCTGCTCGACACTGCAATTGCAGTACACCACTGTCCCGATCTGACCTTGTTTAATCAATGTAATGATATTTGAATTAAAAATGGTGCTTAAAATATTGCAGTCCTTGGTCTTATACTGCCTCTTTGTTTATTAGTTTCTTTGTTTTATTTGATTGCACTTTCTATGTATGAACGTTGCATTTTAATTTAATGAAAACGTGGAACATTACATTGAGCTTATCATCTCTTTAGTTGATTGAAATTTTAATCCCCTCGATATGTTTAATTGATTAACTTCTAAACGCAACCATGACACAATCACAGAATTAATAAAACTCAGAAAAAGGCCAACTGACCCATCTGCATTGGCTGCATGAATGAACATCTCATTTCAACGATTACCCTTATCACATCAGTGGAAGGATGGATGTGCTTTCATGTCTGAAGGTAAACTGGGGACATTTGGATAGTTGTCTGTGGAGAAGAGAAGGAAGGAGAAGATTTTAAACAGTTATTCAAAACGATGTGGGGTCATCACAGAGTAATTTGTGCGAAACAGTTCCCACTTATGAGAAGATTGGGAACAAGCAGGAAAATATTTAAAGTAGTTGGTGCAAATAGCAAAACTTCAATGAGAGAAACTTTTCACAAAGCGAGTAGTTATCTTTTGGAATGTCCTCTCTGACAGTGTAGTGGAGGCAGGTTCACTCGAGTATTTTGGGTTTGGATTGAAGTGCGTGAGAGTGTTGGGAAGGCAGGTTCAACTGAAACATTCAAAATTAAATTGTTAAACATAAATGTTCAACATAACTCGGGAAGATGAAGCAGATTTCAATCTTTTGGCATTTGTTTTGGTTCCAGTCTATCCTGGCCGGATCTTGTCTTTGGTGTACTTGGTTCAGGGCCACATGTCAGGATTCACCCAATCCAGACCCTGGGACATGACCTCGGTCTACCCTGAGGCCATTACATTGTACTTTGCGATCAGTGACAAAGTACCCATGATGCTAGAAGCAGGGCCTGTGCCAGAGTGGAGGTTGAAGAAGGTGAGACTGAAGACTGAAGCCAAGTGGAGAGGTGTGAGCGCAGTCAATATCAGGGAACAGGATCTGGTGAATGGCAGCTTGAAGGAACCAAGGCAATGAACACAAAAGGTATACTGAGTCCTCTGATAGTGGTGTAGGGTCGATGAAGTGATGGTGGAGTGAAAAAACCTCAACAGACCATCAAAGCTGCAACTCTGAGTTTGTGGGACCACCAGGTTGAGAAAGACCTTCTTTGTGTCAGTGGATCAAGGTAATCTAGATGATAAGGTCAGGGGAATTTAACAGCAGGTGTTCCACAAACTGAGCTTGACATCAGGAATTCAACTCTTGACACATTGGACTGAAAGAGCCATCGGAAATAGCTTGTTTCTCTGAGTAAAGCTTTTCCATTCATGTTTGTTAAGGTTGAGTGGTAGCAGAATAAAAGATGCTTGTTTTATCACCTTGATGAAGTCCAACATACTTGAATCTCTTTGAACACAGAGATGGCCCTGCAGGTTATGGTCCCTCTGTAACGATATTGGTTTGAGGATTTGAGGACAATAACACAGTAAAGAAGGAAGTGTGTTACATGTCCAAGTCAGGGTGTTGTATTGCTCAGAGGAAAATATGTCATGATGGTGTTCCCAAACATACTCTTACACAGATTTCTTTTGCACTTTCAACCTGATAAACCATAAGTTTAGGTTCTGCACAGTCTGACACCATCTATCTGTAGGTGACAGTTCAATTGTAAACGAGTAACATTTGAATTAGGACAATGAATTTAACTCAATTATTGCAGCAGATACAACTTGACAGAGCCCGAGTGAAGCGAGTCCAATGTTTGGAAAATTAGCCATCACTTCTTTAAACCAGTTTGTTTTCGTCATTTTCTGAGAACAGTGAGGTAGTAAAAGTTCTGCTTTAAGTAATATGTTCAGTCTTCTGTCGAAACAAGCAATGATTAAATCTACTCTCTTCCCTGAAAATAATTTCCAGCTGCAGTGAGTAGTGATACAAACACATAATTACCAGAAGAGATATATAAAAAACAATTACCAGAACCAGTCACTCATTCCTTCCCTGCTCCTTTAATTACTTTGGACTATCTTTAAATCTTTGCAACAGCTTTAAACTTGTGATTTCCACTGTATTGACATTCCTCAAGGGTTGTTATATTCAGGAACCAATTCATTCACATTCTAAAGAGTAAGGAACCTCAAGCTGACTTCAAAGCTGAGGTTAATGTGACAGGATAATGCTACATTTTTCAATGTGCAGACTCATTATAAGCAGCAGAAGAGGAGAAATCCCTCGTTGCCCCTCAAGGCAGTTGTTCACCACTTTCTTCGGGTAATTAGGGACAGACAAGGTCAAAGCATCAAGTGTAGAAGTTGGGAGGTCATGTTCCAGCTGTACAGGACGTTGGTTGGGCCACTTTTGGAATATTGTGTGTAATTCTGGACTCTCTCCTCTCGGAAGGATGTTGTGAAACTTGAAAGGGTTCAGAGGAGGTTGGCAGCGATGTTGCCGGGGTTGGAGGATTTGAGCTATAGGGAGAGGCTGAATAGGCTGGGGCTGTTTTCCCTGGAGCGTCAGAGGCTGAGGGGTGACCTTATAGAGGTTTATAGAATCATGAGGGGCATAGATAGGGTAAATAGACAGGGTCTTTTTCCCAGGGTAGGAGGAGTCCAGATTGAGAGGGGAAAGACTTAAAAGGGAACTAAGGGGAAACCCTTTCACACAGAGGCTAATGATTGTATGGAATGAGCTGCCAGAGGGAGTGGTAGAGGCTGGTACAATAGCAACATTTAAAAGGCAGCTGGATGGGTATATGAATAGGAAGGGTTCAGAGGGGTATGGGCCAAGTGCTGGCAAATGGGACTAGATTAGGTCAGGATGTCTGGTCAGCATGGATGAGTTGGAGCGAAGAGTCTGTTTCCAGGGAAAACAGCCCCAGCCTATTCAGCCTCACCTTATATCTGAAATCCTCCAACCCTGGCAACATCGCTGCCAACCTCCTCTGAATCCTTTCAAGTTTCACAACATCCTTCCGATAGGAGGGAGACCAGAATTACACACAATATTCCAAAAGTGGCCCAACCAACGTCCAGTACAGCTGCAACATGACCTCCCAACCTCTACACTTGACTCTATGACTGTAAAACCTGGTGTCAGACACTTCGGAGCAATTTGTAACAAAGAAAGGGCTCAAGAGAAATCCAAGGACTTCCTGGCTTTGAGGAAGTGATAACAGTCGAACTTTGAGAGCGTGTATTCTCTGATTGTTTCCTTTCCTCAGGGAACAATGGAAGGACAAATCCTCTGACACTGCCTCACTCCCCATTACTGGCACCAGGGCACAAGCCTCTGAAGTTGAAACTGTATGCTTCTTACACAAAGGCAAGAGATGTAGCTGAAAAGATTTACACATTTAGTATCACTGGATTGGAGCACTTATTCTTAATCTGGTATGAAGTTGACCAGAGAATACCTTGTCATAAGGCTACATGCTAACAGAGTGAACCTTATAGATAGTGAACACCAGTGGAATAGAAGTGAGATCTGCTCAATAAATCTCAATTCCAAACCGAATCCTGCCTCTGTCAGTGCAGCATTCTTAATTTAAGTCTCACCTGCCAAGTGAAAGTCAGATAATATTCTTGGACTGTTCGAATTGACGTCCAATGAGTTGCTATTCCTGTGGTGAAACCCGACATTTCTGGGACAAAACCCAAACAGTGAGTAGAACTGATCTGTCGGTTGATGCATCTGGTTTAGGTTCAGGGGTCACAGGCTAATTAAAGAATATTCCTGTTGACTCATGCTTAATCATCCCTACCACAGTGCTGCTCATGAGACAGATGACAGTTCATTGCACAGACCACGTTGTTCCCTTTCACAGATGGCAATTGGTTATATTGATGCAGTTTTGAAACAGACAACAGTTCATTATACACATGACAATGGTTCATTGTACAGATAACATTGGTTCACTATCCAGATAATGATTCGTGATGCTGTGCAGACCATGTTCCTGCATGAGGCTGACATTTTGTCAACGTACAGATGATCATTCCTGACACAGAAGATACTCATTCACTCTCCAGTTATGTTGGTTCCTTCCAAGCTCACAGTTTATTACACAGATGATTGTTATACATTGTGAAAACCACTGCACTAAAGGCTGTTTTGAACGACAACGCATTCTCCCATTCAAAGACACAACAGTTTTAGTGAGAGTGTACTGTCAGATGCAAATGAGAAAAATCTAATTATTACGTTTTTAAAAAAAACAAACAGTAAATCAGTGTTCAGAGCCCTCATTTTGTCTTCTATTGACACCAGACTGTATTCAATCATTTGGCACTTACAGGCTGCCAGAGGCAGCAAAAACCAGAATGAAGATTCTGTTTATCATCACAGCTGGACTCTCTCATTTACTCATCATCTTTTCAGATTGATTCCTCTCCCTTTACCTCAGTAGCATGTGTGGCAAGATCAAATGAGCCTGAGAGCGTTTGTTCTGTGTGTCCTGGTGTTTCTCGCACTTTCAGTCTCAAGAAAGCTTCATCCCATGACCAGCTGGACACTAGCTCATAAACATATCAAGGAATTTCAGTTGAAGAAAGGAGGCCATTTGGCCCATCTTTTAATTTTTGGTGCATGTTTCACACCAGACCTATTTCCTATAATCTCAGTTCTTCTGATCTGTGATGGGAACAGTCCTTGTATTTGTTATTTAGAGAATCTGAAACCACAGGTATACACAAAGAGAATGAAGCCAAAAGGTTCGGAGTTAAAACAAAATAACTTTACCAAAAAAAAATCCAAATCATGAATACTGACAAGTAACTTCAAACATGAGGTAATCAGTGGACATCAAAGATATTACGCATGCAATAAACACCCGTACTTAGTATCAGTCTGAACCAAACTTCTGAACTGAAATTTCCTTCTGCGGTGGTTAGCACTGCTGACTCACAATGCCAGGGTGCTGGGTTCGATTCCAACCTCGTGTGACTGTCTGTGTGGAGTTTGCACATTCTCTCTGTGTCTGCGTGGGTTTCTTCCGGGTGCTCCGGTTACCTCCCATAATCCAAAGATGTGCAGGTCAGGTGAATTGGCCATGCTAAATTGCCGATTGTGCTCGGTGCATCGGTCAGGGGTAAATGTACAGTATGTAGGGTAGGGGAATGAGTCTGGGTGGGCTACTCTTTGGAGGGTCAGTATGGACTTGATGGGCCAAAGGACCTGTTTCCATACTGTAGAATCTAAAAAAAAATCCATTTGACTTGTATCCCTCTCAGCTCAGTTTAAATAAACTGAATGTTAACTCCACGGACACTTTCAAAGGTTCAGGGAAAGGTTAAGATTTCTTGGGCCTTCTGCTGACTTCCTTTCACACCTCCTCCAACCCTCCCACAGTTGCAGACTGCTTGATCAACATGGGAGTCACTATCTGAGGCGTGGCCACCTCTTGTCAGAGCTCTCCAATTTCTAATCATCTTTAACTAAAACTCGTTCACCTTGGCTCGCCCAGAAGTTGAACACACTGTAGGGAGCAATTCAATTAACAAGTGTTTTCTGCTCTCTTTCAGAAAGCACAGAAAGTTTCACTAAGCCCGGCCTGAGAGGCATGTTTCCCACTCTGCTGTAGGTTCATTATTGATATTCACTCACAGGATGTGGGCATCTCTGGTTGGACCCAGTATTTATTGCCACAAACTAGTTGCCCCCTTGAGAAGGTGGGGGTGAGCTGCCTTCTAGAACCGCTGCAGTCCCACAATGCCCTTAGGGAGGGAATTCCAGGATTCCAACCCAGTGACAGTGAAGGAACGGCGATGTATTTCCAAGTCAGGATGGAGAGTGGTTTGCGGGAAGTCATCTTGCAGGTGGTGTTCCCGTGTATCTGCTGCCCTTGTCCTTCCACATGGAACCAACCTCTGTGTAAAGAATTTGTCTTTCAGTCCTTTTTAAATCTCTCTCCGCTCACCTGAAGAATGTGCTCCCTTATCTTGAAATCCACCAGGGGAAAGACACTTATTTTTAACTCTGTCTATATCTCTCATTATTTTCTCAACTTCTGTCAGATCATCTCTCAACCATCTCCAGTCCAGTGGAAAAAGTTGCCACTCGATCTAGTATTTCTTTCTAACCCAAACCTTCCAGACCCGGCAACGTTCTGGTAAATCTCTTCTGAAATCTCTCTAGCTTGATAATATCCTTACTATAACCGAATGACCAAAACTGCGCACAGTATTCCAGAAGAGGCCTCACCAATATCCTGCACAACCTCAATATGGTGTCCCACCTCTTCTACTCAAAGGACTATGCAATGACGGTAAGCATGCCAAATGTCTTTTTAGCCACACTGATCTTGTAAGGTGCTGTATAAGAAGCTTTGGAGAATGTCTGCAGTGTATCTTCTAGATAGTACACATTGCTGTGACTGAGCTTTGGTAATGGAGAGAGTGGATGCTCATGGACAATCAAGCAGGTTGCTCTATCCCAGGATGGTGTCGAGCATCTTGAGTGTTGTTGGAGCTGCCCCCATTCAGGCAATTGGGGAGTATTCCATCCCACTCCTGACTTATGCCTTGTAGATGGTGGACAGGCTTTGGGGAGTCAGATGGTGAGTTACAGATTACAGTATTGCTAGACTCTGATCTGCTGTTTCAGCTACAATATTTGCATGGCCAGTCCAATTCACTTTTTGGCGAGAAGTAACCCCCAGGATGCTGATTGTGGTGAATTCAGGGATGATATTGCCATTGAATGTCAAGGACCAATGATGAGATTATCTCTTGTTGAAGATGGTCATTGGCTGGCATTTGTGTGGAGTGAATATTACTTATGTGACAATGCTGTCATTTTAAAAACATCATTTTGTCCTTGGTTTCTTTGAAGAGAGGCAATAAAGGTGCAAATACTTTGGTTTAACAACACAAGGGGTGCAGCTAATTCTCCCAGTTCTGGTTTTTTCTAGTTTGTTTTAGCCGCAAACAGTCACAAGATGTGTGATTCGAGAAGGGTTGCAAGTTTCAGCAGAGAATTCCTCTGACCTCCTCTGAAATCTCTTTTTGGGTGTTGTTTCCTCCTGCCTGTGAGAATCAGTGTTTAAATGTACCTTTTTGCCAAGGGGTGTACTTATGGGATGGGACTATATTGGAACAGTTAACGAGTAACAGTTACTGTTTCAGGTTGGTTAAGTTTTCCAACAGTTAAGCTACTCCAAATTCCATTTTCTTTTGCTTGCATTTCAACTGCAGTGTTTAAATAAATTCTGTTTGGCTTAAAGCCGAATGGTTTGACCAGCTGCATCACTCCTGGAATATCTACTCGCATCTGCCTTTAAAATTAAACAAGTTAGGGTCTAGGCTACCTTCTTAAGATATTTTGAGTGGGGTTTGGCTTGGTCCATAACACAGATTCATGACCCTTTGAGAAGTGTAATTTCTCCTCATCTCTGTTTTAATTCTGCCACCCTCAAACTATAACCTCTTGCTTCACAAGAGGAAGCATCCATTCTACATCTATTCTGTCAATCCCCTTTCGTATCTTATATATCTCAACTTGATCTCCTCTCATCCTCCTAAGTGACTATCACAATCTCCCCTCATAAACCAAGCCTTTCATCTCTAGAATTAATCTTATGAGCCTTCTCTGAACTGCGTCCAAGGCAATTATGTCCTTCCTCAAGCTGGGGACCAAAACTGTGTGTAATATCCCAACTGCGGTTTCATAAATGCCTTGTACAATTTGCCACAACACTTCCCGACCTTAACACTCAATTCCTTTTCGTAATACATGCTAAAATTCCATTTACCTTCCGTATTATTCCGTTATGCAATGCCATTCCAAGACCATATAGAAATGGAGGACCTCCTTGTTTCACCCAATTGTATTTGCTTTGACTCTTTAGGTTACATTCATTCTGATGTCACCAGCATTTTAATAATTTCAAAATGCAAGTGTTCAAGAGGCATGAATAAAGTAAATTTTAATTCATACTCTTGCCTGGATTTTTTTGTAGTCAGGTCCTGGAGATGAATGTTCAATTCCTGAAGGTTCCAGGAGAATCTGGGAGATTAAAATCTTTTATGTTTCCCCTCCTGAGCCTAGCTAGACTTGGTCAGGGAAGTAGTCAAGATTAGAGTGGTGCTGGAAAAGCACAGCAGGTCAGGCAGCATCCGACGAGCAGGAAAATCGGCGTTTTGGGCAAAAGCCCTTCATCAGGAAGGGCTTTTGCTCAAAACATTGATTTTCCTGCTCCTCGGATGCTGCCTGACCTGCTGAGCTTTTCCAGCACCACTCTAATCTTGACTCTAATCTCCAACATCTACAGTCCTCACCTCCGCCTTGGTCAGGGAAGTAGCCCATCATTGTCAAACACTTGGCCTTCAGAAATGACATGGAATCCAGAATGGGGTGCAGTTTCAAGCCATTTCAGGCAGAGATCACTCTGGATGCCTTGTGCCTACTTGATGCCAAGATGGCAGAGTGGCAGGGAATACTGATTGTATTGCCCATTGCATTGCAGATATGCTATTCCAGCTCTCAAAGTTGCCGTGAAGATTTTCTATGTGAAAGATTCTTTAATTCATTGACAGAGGAACTGGAATACACCAATGCTCCTGGTAACTGGTGTTGACGGTGTTGCTGCTTTTTGATTTGATTAGATTTATTATTGTTACATGTACCAGATACAGTCAAAAGTGTTGTTTTGTATGCTAACCAGGCAAATCATAGCTTGCGTAAGTCCATCAGGGCAATAGAACAGAATGCAGAATATAATGTTACAGCTACAGGGAACATGCAGAGAAAGATCAACTCGAATATATGAAAGGTCTGTTCAGAAATCTGATAACAGATGGGAAAATCTTAAGGAAAAACAAAATTAATGTCGAGTTCACAAAGTGAACAATCATATCCTGTTACATAGGTTTAAGAGTTTAGTTTTGTAGAAACTTGAACCAGAACACTGAAGAACATTTGGGTGCAATCAGCTTTGAGTCTCATTGACCAGAGTCATGTGATGCAAGCAGACCTGAACCTGCACTTTAAATAGTATTATTATTACTGGATTACCTTCTCGGTGCGACCTTCTGCATTACATATTGTGACCACAGGCTATCTCTGAATTAAATTGTAACATTTATTTCATTCGAATCAATTAAAGGTTGGAGTGCTGAACCATTGAGTTGCCAGAGGGGAGCTTGCCTTTGACAAAATCAAACAGCTCCACATCAGAACAATTTTTGCACAGTTCATTTCCCTCTGAATGAGTTTTTGACTTATTAAAAGTGACCAGCATTGACTGAAGTGCCTCTGGGAACATCAGAACTTTCATTTTAACTTACCCAATGGTACAGGAAGAGAAAGTGCCCACAGTTCATTGGCATCTGTGGCTGCCTCTTCCAAGGACTTCTGCCAGTTTAATTACTTTATTTATTCTTAATTACCTCCTTTTTTTTCCCTTTGCCTCCTGGTTAAGACATTCCACTACTTAAAAGTGAAGCTCATGTGTGGTTCGACATTGACATATAAATGGAGCTTCTATCAGCCAACACGCTGAGCTGATCACAGATTTTAGACTTCAGAAATTTATACAGTACAGAAACAGACCATGGCTTGGGTGTAAGCTGGATAAGAGTTCAAGGAGCGAAATGAGAAATTTTTATTGTATATTGTGTTTTTTGTTTTACCCATGACTATTTCCTGTTCCACTGACAACATAACATGTTAATTTAAATAAACCAAATCAATGTTGAGATTAGATAAATGACAGTGATATTGCCACGACTTCCCGATGAAGGGCTCACACCCTTACTCCTTACAGTGCTGCTACTCAGTTGCTGTGCTTTTCCAGCACCACACTTCTTGAATCTGTTGCGGACACATTATTCATCACCGGCCTATTTTCCCATGATCAAGGAAGGCTCTCTCTTTATTCTTCCATAGAAGGTGAGTGTCACTGGCAAGACCAACATTTGTGTTGACCAAACCTAATTTAGTTGAATGACTTGGATGAACCACTCAACGAGTAATGGAGACTCAAGCACATGACAGTGATTCTGGAGTCACATGTCACCCAAACTTGGGAAGGATGACATAACTCAGGAGATGGTATTAGAGTCTCCAGCTCACAAAATAGGACAGAGTGCTTGGAAAAGGTCAGAAATCAAACCTCAGGCACATTGGATAAATGAATAACAATGAGAAGAGGAACCATTCATACAGGATTGACAGTGTTATATCTGAATGCACACAGTATAAGGAATTAGGTAAATGAGATTGTGGCGCAGATTGAAATTGGCAGAGATGCCGTGTTGGGCATCAGAGAGACATAACTGCAAGGAGATCAGGATTGGGAGCTGAATATTCAAGGATATACATCCAATTGAAAATACAGGTCGGTGGGGAGGGGGGTGCGGTTGCCTTATTACTAAGAAATGAAATTAGATCAATGGTAATAAATGAAGTCGGGTCAGACAGCGTACAATCTGTGTGCATAGAACCGAGGAACCACAAGGATAAAAAAAAACACGGTTGGAGTTATGTGCAGGCCTCAAAGCAGGAGTCAGGAACTGGGTTGCAAGATATACCAGGGGACAGAAAAAATGTGCAGGAAAAGCAAAGTTCCCTGATCATGGGGGATTTCAATAGGCAGGTGCATTGGGAAAATCAGGTTGGTAACAGATTACAATAAAAGGAATTTGTGGAATGTCTACAAGATGGTTTTTTGGAGCAACTTGTGGTGGAGCCCATTAGGGGACAGGCAATACTGGATTTAGGTGTTGTGCAATGAGGCAGACACGATAAGGGAGCTTCAATTGAAGAAACCATTAGGAGGCAGTGATCACAGTCTGATTAAACTTACTGTGCAATTTGAGAGGAAGAAGATAGAATCAGAGGTAATGGTATTACAGCTGAATAAAGACAACTAGAGGCATAAGGGAGGAGCCGGGGAGAATTGACTGGGAGAGGAGCCAAGCAACAAAGAGAGTGGAACAGCAGTGGCAGGAATTTCTGGGGGTAATTCAGGAGACACGGCAAAGATTCATCCCGAGGAAAAAGAAGCATGGTACAGGGAGGATGAGGCAACCATGGCTGACTAGAGAAGTCAGGGATAGCAGAAAAGCAAAAGGGAAAGAATATAATGTGGCAAAGGGCATTGGGAAACCAGAGGGTTGGGGAACTTACCAAGACCAGCAGAGGGCAACAGCAAAAGAAATCAGAAGGGAGAAGATTAAATATGAGGGTAAGCTAGCCAGTAATATAAAGGAAGATTGTCAGAGTTCCTTTAGATATATAAAGGACAAAAGAGAGGCAAAAATGGGATTTGAGCCTCGGGAGAGATAGTCGTGGGGAACAAGGAAATGGCTGAGGAGCTGAATAATTCATGAATAAGATCCCAAACATTCAACAGAATGAGGCGGCAGAGCTGGGTATGGTGGGTATGACCAAAAGAATGTTCTAGAAAAACTGAATGGCCTGAAGGTAGATAAACCACAGGACCAGATGGACTACACCCCAGAGTTCTAAGTGAGACAGCTGAAGAGATAGTGGTAATCTTTTAGGAATCACTCGAATCAGAGCAGGTCCCAAAGGACTGGAAAATCGCCACTGTCATACTCCTATTTAAGAAGGGTGTAAAGCAAAAGACAGAAAATTACTGGTTGATTAGCCTAACCTTGGTCTGAACTCCATTGCGAAGGGTGAGATTTCTGAAAACTTAGAAGTGCAAGGTAAAATAGGGCAAAGTCAGCATGGTTTCATCAATGGGAGATCAAGTTGACAAATCTTGGAGAATTCTTTGGTGAAGTAACAAGCAGATTAGACCAAAGAGAACCAATGGATATTATCTACCTGGACTTCAATAAGGCCTTTGAGAAGGTGCCATACAGGAGGAGGCTACTGAGTAAGATAAGGGCCCATAGTGTCAGAGGCAAGGTGCTAGAATGGATAGAAGCTTGGCTGTCTGGCAGAAAGCAGAGAGTGGGGATACAAGGGTCTTTCTCAGGATGTGAAGTGGTGTTCCACAAGGCTCAGTGTTGGGACCACAATTTTTCACTTTATACATGAACAATCTAGGTGAAGGAACTGAGGGCATTCTGGTGAGGTTTACAGATGATACAAAGATAGGTAGAGGGACAAGTAGCATTGAGGGGGCGGGGAAGCTGCAGAAGAATGTGGACAGCTTTGGAGAGTGGGCAAAGAAGTGGCAGATGGAGTACAACGTGGAAAAGTGTGAGGTCATACACTTTGGTCGGAAGGATAGAGGCATGGACTATTTTCTAAATGGGGAGATAATTCAGAAGTCTGAGGTGCAAAGAGACTTGGGAGTTCTAGTCCAGGATTCTGTCAAGGGCAACTTGCAGGTTGAGTCAGTAGTTAGGAAGGCAAATGTAATGATGGCATTTAGTTTGAGAGGACTTGAATATAAAAGCAGGGATGTACTTCTGAGGCTCTATAAGGGCTCTAGTCAGACCACATTTGGAGTATTGTGCGCAGTTTTGGGCCCCATATCTCAGGAAAGATGTTCTGGCCCTGGAGCAGGTTCAGAGCAGGTTCATGGTCCCAGGAATGGAAAGTTTAACATATGAGGAACATTTGAGAACTCTGCGTTTGTACTTGATTGTGTTTAGAAGGATATGTGGGGATCTGATTGAAACTTACAGTGTACTGACTGGCCTGGAGAGAGTGGATGTTGGGAAGATGTTTCCATTGGTAGGAGAGGTGAGGACCTGAGGGTACAGCCTTAGAGTAAAGGGAAGACCCTTTAGAACAGAGATGAGGAGCAATGTCTTCAGCCAGAGAGTGGGGAATCTATGGAATTCACTGCCACAGAACGCTGTGGAGGTCAGGTCATTCAGTATATTTAAGACAGAGATAGGTTCCTGAGTATCAAAGGGATCAAGGGTTACGGGGAGAAAGCAGGACAATGGGGTTGAGAAACGTCTCAGCTATAATTGAATGGTGGAGCAGACTCGATGGGCTGAATGGCCTAATTTTTGCTCCTGTGTCTTATGTTTTTCACTGAACAATGATTGTGAACCAGTGTTTACAATAATCAGTGATGGTTTTATTGTTGCAATTACCAAGACAAGTGTCATGATCTCAGCTGATGATACAATTGGGTTGGACAAGTCAGGTCCCAGAATAGTTGTTTACGTGTATAGTGCAATGGGGTCACCTGTCATGTGACATGAACCCAAGGTCCCATTGAGGCCATCCCCATGGGTACCAAACTTGGCTATCAGCCTCTGCTCGACCACTTTGCGTTGTTGCCTGTCCTGCCTTGCAGGATGATCACCCGAGGTTGAATGTCCCAGACCGCTGAAGTGTGCTCCAACTGGGAGGGAAAACTCCTGTCTGTAGATTGTTGTGTGATGTCCATTCATTCGTTGCCAGAGCCTCTGCTCTGTCTTGCCAATGTACCATGCCTTAGAGCATCCTTGCCTGCAGCGTATGAGACAGACAACGTTGGCTGAGTCACATGAGTACCTGCCACATACATGATGGGAGGTGTCCCCACGCATAATGGTGGTATCCGTGTCCACACTCTGACACGTCTTGCAGTGTCTACCACGACAAGTTGTCTGGTATTGTCCTGAAAGTCGGGCAGTCTTGCTACGAACAATGATCTGTTTGAGGTTTGGTGGTTGTTTAAAGGCAAGACGTGGAGGTGTGGGGAAGGTCTTGGTGAGGTGCTCATCCTCATTGATAATGTGTTGCAGGCCGCGAAGAACATGGCGTAGTTTTTCGGCTCCCAGGAAATACTGGACAACGAAGGGCACCTGGTGTTCCCTGTAAAAGTACACTCAAGTCCCTCTGAATGTTTAAGATATTTTCAAGAAACTGTGCAGGAAATTTTTGCCAGTTTTGTTGAAGTGTGAGGGCAAGCATGTTAGGTGATGCCGAACCTCACCATCCTGATATGTGAGAAAACTCCACCCGTCAGCTCACTCAGAGGTGACCAAAAACGATGGCTGATTTTCTCAGTGAACCACAGGCCTCCATGCTGGCAATCCAGGTTTCAGAAACTGCTGGCTATTCAGACTCTGGCAGCTCTGGGTCTGAAATTCAGCTGGACCAGGTTCACACAGGGGATGGTTCACCATTGAAGAGGTCCGTATGGATTGGGATTGGGAATGGGTTGCAGGCAACAACAGGGGACAGCAGCCACATTAGCCTTTGTCTTCCCAAGCCCTCAGATACAGGTCTTTGAATCAGGGGAGTATGCAAATTTTTATTTGATTCACTTGTGGGCTGGGCAAGCCTTTATTGGCCTATGTCTAGATCAGAAAAGCACAGCAGGTCAAGCAGCATCCGAGGAGCAGGAAAATCGATGTTTCGGGCAAAAGCCCTTCATCAGGGCCCTGTCTTTGTTGCCCTGTCCCTAGTTGCCCCTTGAGAAGGTGGTGGTGAGCTGCCTTCTTGATCCGCTGCTGTCTATGTGCTGTAGGTAGACCCATAATGCCCTCAGGGAGGGATTCTGACCCAGCAACAGTGAAGGAACAGTGATACATTTCCAAGTCAGGATGACTTGGAGGAGAATTTGCAGGGGATGGTGTTCCCACGTATCTGCTGCTCTTGTCCTTCTTGATGATAGTGGCTATGAATTTGGAAGGTGCTGTCTTAGAATCTGTGGTGAATTGCCGCGTGCCTCTTGTAGATGGTGCACACTGCTACTACTAAACACCACTGGTGGGGGAGGGAGTGGATGCTTGTGGATGTGATGCCAATCAAGCGGGCAGCTTTCTCCTGGATAATGTCAAGCTTCCTGAGTGTTGGAGCTGCACGTATCGAAGACATTCCTTGAGTTAGTTTAACAAGACTTTTTTCTCGGATTATATTAATTATGCTCCACAGTATTATTCGTCTCTCCCTTATCCTGTATTTCTGGTGTGTAATTTGTGTATTATACACACAATCCATACGTCAATGAGTCTGCCACTAATCGTTCTCCTGATAATTTCTCTTTTCTGCTCCGAAAGGACAAATGTTAACTTTCGACACTTTTAGTTCAATATTTGTAATCTGTTTTTAATATTCTTGGCTCTGAGATTCTCAGGGTTTTTTTTCCACTTTATATTCAGCTTCAGATGACCCTTGGTTGATTTCTAAAACATTCCCAGTCCTCAAATGTATCCCCATTCCTTCCAGCATGATCACCTCTTCTTGTAACCTCATGCTATCCGGATGTAAATTTGCTCGCTGAGCTGGAAGGTTTGTTTTCAAACGTTTCGTCACTATACTCGGTAACATCATCATTTGAGCTCACCAGAGACTCACTGATGATGTCCCCTCATATGTGACGAAAAGTCTGGAAATAAACCTTCCAGCACAGTGAGAAACCTTACATCCAAAACCTCAACCTGAGCTACAAATTTTCTCAACAACTCCCTCATCTCACACTATTCTCAACCTCTGCCTTTAGTCATAGTTAGATCTTTCTTGTTCAGTTTTCATTTTCAGCAGAATGTATTTTTGTTGAACGCTTTGGTCAATGCATCCCATTATTTATTGAGCAGCATACCTATTAGTTCAGTTAACTGATCAATTTTAACCAGCTCTCTCCTCACACCTATTTCATTGGCTGCATTTCAGTTTCAGATTCTTATTTGGATTGAAGTCAATCATTTACAAGCTGAATGGGAAACTCAGTTGTTGAACAGTGTAATTTGATTTTTTAAGTATTTTGATTGTCACTTGAGGCTAAACAAATGCTTGACATTAAATGTGAGTTTTACTCTGAAATTTCACATCCAGTCAGTAAAACTACAAAATAAATTTGCTGCCACTTCCTATCATGAAGAATAACCTCCACATCTGCATTGTGTGCTGAAGTGAATTCAGTTGCATGCTAATTAACCAATTTAGCACTGAATATGCCAATAAATTTATCAATTGGGTTAAGATGTGAATGTAAGTAAATTAAATAATGAGAAAACATATTTGCAAATACGTTAACAAGGAATGCATGAATAAATTAAGCAACTGATTTATGTCCTCATTAGAATTTGTTTTCCACTTATTTAATTCTTGAATTATTGTTACCCCTGTAACTGCCCTTTTCATTCATTGCTCGACGATAATTAATGGGTTTATAATATCTATGGGATGGAACTGCATACCAACAAATAAATTGTTCGTCTTCATTTTAAGGTACTGTGTAGTCTGATTTTTCAACTCACATTGGGTGCTTTCTGAAATATTATTTCTCTTATCATGACAGAGGTGAATGCTCAATAGAGAGTCATGGACCTATACAATATGGAAACAGACCTTTCCGTCCAACTTGTCCATGCTGACCAGATAGCTGAAATTAATCTAGTCCCATTTGCTAGCAATTGGCCCATATTGCTCTAACTCCTTCCTAATCATGTATACTTCATACAAATGAATGAACAAAGTGCTGCATAACTGCACTGTAATCACTCAGTGAATTGTAAATATTGAATGGTTCCATTGTCAGTCAAAAACGCTGACAATTTCTAGTTGATGTATAGATGTACATTTGAAAATAGTTTGCAACAAGTTGTAGAAAGTAAACTCAAAACATGACACACTGTAACACATTCCAACAATCCGTCAAATATAGGCACACAATCACAAGAAGCCTTTCACAAACTGGAAACTATGAGATATTTCATCAAAATTCCCAAATCTTAGAATATTCCCAACACATTCTCATTCTTTGAAACAACAATGGGAATATTGACATCATTTTTGTCAGTGAATGACTTGGAGGCAGGGGTGACAGATGCGGAGATAACAAACAAGCAACGACAAACAGAATCACAGACAAAAGAGAGTCTCTTCAAACAGGATCTCACAACAATCAGAAATGTTCAGGTATCCATATTCTCATCAAACTTCCAGTTGAACATTGCTCAGCTATTCACCGTAACCACTCCCAGTGAAGCAGGTCAAAGACGGGGTGGGGGGGCTGTTTACTCAGTTATGGAATGAAGGTATCACTGGCTCGGCCAGCGTTTATTGTTCAGAGTCAGCCTCATTGTTGGGAGTCTGTAGTCACATGTAGGCCAGACCAGGTAGGTTAGAGACAAAAAAAAACTGCAGATGCTGGAATCCAAGGTAGACAAGCAGGAAGCTGGAAAAACACAGCAAACCAGGCAGCAGCAGGAGGTGGAGAAGTCCATTTTTCAGGTGCAAACCTTCTTCAGGACCTGAAATGTTGACTTCTCTAACTCCTAATGCTGCTTAGCTTGCTGTGTCCTTCCAGCCTCCTGTTTGGCTACTGAGTAAGGATTAGAAGAAGGGTCAAGTGTATCTCTGCAAATATGAAATCCCTGATTGGGAGAGTAAACCTGGGCCAATCAGGGAGCCCTGGCTGAGGAGTTTCAGAGATTCTCTTCATTTGAGGGTTTGGCTCTGAGCAAGCTCACCAGAGTCCAAGTAAATAAAAGATGACTCAGTGATGGGTTACCTGCCCCTTTGGAGTTATTTCAGTTGCTTTCTCTGAAGGACATTGGTGAACCAGATGGGTTTTTCTTGACAATCAAAAATGGTTTCATGGTCATCATTAGACTCTTAATTCCAGATTTTGATTGAATTCAAATCCCACCACCATCTGCCATGGGAGGTTTCGAACCCAGGTCCCCAGAACATTACCAAGTGTCTGTAAATTGACAGTGCATTGATAATGCCACCAGGCCACCACCTATCCGGTAAAGACATTTCTTGTGAAATGCCGACTACATTTATTGGTCACAGTTCTGGTCTCACCCAGAAGTAAGCGTATATAAGAAATGGACAGCATCGTTTGGACAGTTACTTGCACATATTTCAAGAGACACTCATTGCCATAGGAGGAGGAGGGTGTCATCAGGAGAGGTGTACCTGTCATGTTTCACCCTGAGAAGACGGACTTTAGCTTGTGGCTTTGTAAACTAGCAATCACTTTCTGCCCTCTGCCACAGGCACATTCATAGACACATAGGGCTGAAGAGCAGCAGGAGATCTTCATCCCCTTGTGCCTGTTCCACATTGAATCAGATCATGGCTGACTTGTTTGTGGTCTCAACTCCACTTTCCTGTCTGCCTCCAATAATCCTTGACTCCTTTGTCTTCTGAAAATCTCTGAAACTCAGCCTTGAAGAATTCAAAGGCCCAGCATCTGAGGAAGAGAATTTCATAGACAATTAAACTTGTGGCCAGAAAGAAATCCGCCTCTTCGTCTCAAAAGTAAGACCTCTCATTCTGAAACTGTGTCCCTTCATTCTAGTCTCTCCTGTAAGGAGGAACATCTTTCCAGAATCTATGTTCTCCAGGTTCCTCAGGATCTTATATGTTCAACTCCAGTAGATAAAGGCCGAACCTGTTTGACAGTTCTCCATAATATTACCCGTCAGTTCCAGGAATGAGTCTCAACTCTATCCTGCTTCTCACTCAGTTTTTGAACAAGGAGACCAAACCTGGACACAGTTCTCCAGATGAGGGTCTCACCAAGGTCCTGAACAATGTAATTTCCTTGCCCTGAGATTCTGTTCCCCTTGCAACAAAGACAGACATTCCATTTGCCTTCCTCATTACTTGTTGTTTCTGTAAACTAGCTTTCTGTTTGTCATGGACCAAGTGCTCACCCCATACCTCGGAGTTCTTCATTCTCTCTTCTTCTTCTTTCTGTCTCTCGATTTCAACAATATACTGCTTTTCTGTTCACTCTGCCAAAGTGGACAAATACATCTTTTCCCACAATATTCTCAATCTGATCCTTTTGGCCAGTTACTTAGCTGTCTATCAATGGGCAACCTCTCTGCCTCCCCTTGGCAATTGATTTCCAGCCTTCCACATCCATCAAAGTTTTACCTGCACATCCACCAATATCATTTATTGCATCCGTTGCTCCCGAGACTGGACGCCTCCGAGCAGAGCGCTTTAGGGAACATCTCCGGGACACCCGCACCAATCAACCACACCGCCCCGTGGCTCAACATTTCAACTCCCCCTCCCACTCTGCCGAGGACATGGAGGTCCTGGGCCTCCTTCACCGCCGCTCCCTCACCACCAGACGCCTGGAGGAAGAACGCCTCATCTTCCGCCTCGGAACACTTCAACCCCAGGGCATCAATGTGGACTTCAACAGTTTCCTCATTTCCCCTTCCCCCATCTTACCCCAGTTCCAAACTTCCAGCTCAGCACTGTCCCCATGACTTGTCCTACCTGCCTATTTTCTTTTCCACCTATCCACTCCACCCTCCCCCTGACCTATCTCCTTCATCCCCTCCCCCACTCGCCTATTGTACTCTATGCTACTTTCTCCCCACCCCCACCCTCCTCTCATTTATCTCTCCACCCTTCAGGCTCTCTGCCTATATTCCTGATGAAGGGCTTTTGCCCAAAACGTCGATTTTCCTGCTTCTCGGATGCTGCCTGACCTGCTGTGCTTTTCCAGCACCACTCTAATCTAGAATCTGATTTCCAGCATCTGCACTCCTTGTTTTTACCTAATTGATTTCCATGTCTAGCATTGTGTCATCAGAAATTAAGTGACCACCTCTTTGGTCTCTTCATTCAAGTTGTGGAGGCCAAAACATTGGACGCTTTGAAGAAGCAGTTAGATATAGTTCCTCAGGGAGAAAGTGAGGACTGCGGATGCTGGAGATCAGAGTTGAGAGTGTGATCAGGCAGCATCCGAGGAGCAGGAGAATTGACATTTCAGGCATAAGCCCTTCATCAGGAGAAAGCAGGAATGGGGTGCTGAATTGGATGATCATTTTGAATGGGGAATGCCCAATGGCCTGCTCCCATTCCTGTTCTCTGTTTTCATTTTCCATTGATACAGGTTGTAAATATATGAGGCCCCAGCACTGATGCCTGTGACACTCCAAGTCTTACCATTTGCAAACAAAATCCATTTGTACCTAATGTCTCTATATACTGTTTGCTAACCAATCCTTGATCTATGTGAAGATATGATCTCATGACAACATGTTGTAACCTTTGGTTGTCACTCGTTGCTTTGAGATCGTTTCTGATCTCTGCAGCGCCTTGACATCCTTTTCAGAATATAAAGACTGGACCTCCACACAATATTCACGCATATCCAAAGTAAGGCTTGATACAAGTTTCTCTGCTCCTCCATTCTGTCCCTGTTGAAAGGAATCCCAGTGCTTGGTCTGCTTTCATTGTTGAATTATTCACCTGAATTGCTGACGTTAACTGTCCATCAATTTTTTGAAGAACCATTTGTTATGAACCAGTTATCTTTAATTTATTGGTTTGGACGCCAAATTGGTAAGCTGTATTAACTTGCTTTGATTAATATATATTTATGGAAAGTTCATGGCTTTGAAGTTTCACTTTGCAACCTTGCACGTGAAACCGTGCCTGAGGGAAAACAAGGTAACAGGAAAGCAAAGTTAAACGACACAGTTGCATCTCAAAGCAAGATATCATGTCCTGGTTGGTTTTGAGTTCTGACAGGTCTTTTATCCAGTGCAGATGCAATCTGAGCAGATGCACGATTTGATCAGACATCCTCACCGGCTTGTGTTCTTTCAATCCAGTGGAGTTTGGCATGTGGTTAAACAGGAACATCACCTGAAATGAGATGAAACAGCAGTAAATCAGAGCAGGCACATTTCGGAGGAGGTCAGAGACAGAAGCAGAAGGAATATATCACTGAATTAAACATTTATTCAAACATATTCATGCTTGGTGAATGCGTTTCTATTAAGCTTTGATTTAGCTCTTATGATTCCAGCAGCTCAATTCAACACTCACCTGCCCTGAAGGAACTGGTTTGATAAAGTTCCCAAGAAGGCAACTTAATTCAAAATTTTGTTTCTTTACTTTGTGGTGCCCAGAAGGGATTTTTCTTTTATAAATTATCTATAGATTTACAGCAGTGGAAGTGTGAAATGATATCACCTTTTTTTTATATTAATCCCAGAGGAAGTATGAGTTCTGGCTCAGTTCCCAGGCTGTTGCAGGGATAAGAGTGGGGTTGTACAGACCAGGTCTCTGATCCCCAGCTAACACCTAAAACCCATTAATTCAATGCCCTGCAGCTTTCTTGAGCACATTGCAAAAGATTGTTACTCCAGTGAGTCAACTGAATTGTGCAAGCTAAAGAATGAAAATTATCAGCAATTTGTCAGTTCCAAAATGATTAAATTGGAATATATTAATGGGGTGTGATGTTATTTTAATCAAACTGAGTAGGCAATACTGCAAAACCACTGTTATCACCAGCACTTAACGATGGTTTGAAAACCTGAATCCCTTGTTTCGGTATTGCTGCGACTATTAAGAGCAGATCAGATTAGCTGTACCATTGGATGGAATGGCATTTCCCTGCATTGTAATGTCAGTTATTGTCTGCAGTTCACTGACACAATTCCCTACAGTCGGTTGGCCTCATGTTCCCTGTGATATGAACTGTACACTTTTTCTGCCCAGTAACTGGCAAAGCATCGTGCAACACGGGGGATCAGATCAATGAGTCGACCTCCTGAAACACACCCCTTACGCACACAAAACCTTCCTCCAAAGCAGCAACAGAGTATTATTTCAGCACTGCCTCGATCCTTAGTCCGAGTTCGTCTGTACACAGTGGATGGTGAGAAACAGTTCCACAACAGAAAGATGAAACTAGAAGGCATGGGTTCAAGATAAGATGGGAACGATTTAGAAGGGACCTAAGGGGACAAATGTTTCACACAGAGGGTGGTGCATGTATGCAATGAGCTGCCAGAGGAAGTGCTGGAGGCTGGTACAATTGCAACAAATGGCTCATTCGCAAGAGAAGCACAAACGAGATGAGGGAATTTTTTTTGAGTGGTTAGAGTTTGGAATTCTCTGCGTCAGGGTGAAGGCTGGTTTGATTAAAAATTCAAAATGGAGTGAGACTGTTGTCTGAAAAGGAAGGAGCTGCTGAGTTCTGGGGCAAGGCAGCAGAATGTCACAATGTGAATTGCTCACTTGGAGGGCTGGGACAGATACAATGGGCAGAGTGGCCTCCTATTCTGTGACAGAGTGAGAGAGGTGTGCAGCCAGGTAACAGAACTTACAGTCCAACTTGTCCATGCTGACCAGATATCCTAAATTAATCTCGTCCCATTTGGCAGCATTTGGCCCATATCCCTCTAAACCCTTCCTATTCAGGTTCCCATCCAGATGTCTTTGAAGTATTGTCACAGTCAGCTGTAAAAGTTCACTGCTCCTTTTTTTCACATCCCACCTGGTACCTGCTCACTCTCTTCCTCCCTTTTTAACGTGCTGTTGTTTTGATCTCTGTTTTTAAAAGTTCCAAAACAATACAACAGCTTAGTAAACAGTAATTATTGCTCTAAGATCCAGGGGAAATCAGTTCGGACACTGAAAAATCCTCAAACAATGAGCAGCTTTTGCAGCCAGTTTTTTTTTCCCCATCCACCATCTTGGAATGTCTGGAATCCTTCGATTCTATGATTCTGTGTCCTTAGTCCCATTTGGTGTTTTAACAAAGAGGAGTGTCGAAGTCTTCTTTTGAAGTGACAAAGACCCCAACCCGAACTCTTCCTTGCCAGCCTTTCTCATCTCTCTGTGTCTTTTTGCTTCCACCTTTCCTGTTCCACCTGTCTCGACATATATTCTCACTCTCCCCTTTCTCAGTGCCCTCTTTGACTCCACCGTAGCCAAGGCCTTGGCTTCAACAGTTTAAGCCCCTCTGCCTCCATTAATCCTGAGTTCAACATAATGCTGAGCACCTCATCCACTTGCCTCTGGTCTCAGCTAAGAGGGTTCCCACCACCAATCCAATTGGCAAGCTCTCCCTGAATCCCATGTGATCTAACGTTACTAATCAGTCTACCATGCAAAACCTTCTCAAAGGCTTCACTGAAGTCTCATTCAAGAGATTTCCTCACATATCCAACTCTTTGTCCTGTCTTCTTGAGGGTGATTTATCTCAGTTGGATGAATGACTAGAGTGCAGTGCAGATTGGTCCCAGCAGCATGGATACAATGCCGACAACAGCGATGCTAATTTGCAAAGACCTTCTTAACTTGGAGTGATGCCTCTCCAGCTGTTATATAATTTTTGAATGGACAGAGGCAGCAATAATATAATACATAGAACTGTGTTTTGGAATACAGCCCTTCAAGCCTCCTGCAGCATTTAATGAGATTGTGATCAATCTATATCCAAACCTCGACCACTTGCTTTCATTCCAGAACCCTGGGCTTGCAAACAAATCTGTCATTGTCAGATTTCAAGTGATGTGGAGGTGGACTGGGGTGGAGAAAGTTAAAAATCACACAACATCAGGTTATGGTCCAACAGCTTTATTCGGAAGCACTAGCTTTCGGAGCACTGCTCCTTCATCAGGTAGCTGCCTGACTCGTGACCTGTGTGATTTTTAGATTTCAAATGATTCATTGAGAAAGCATCTCTTGGTTTTTGTGAGAGATACTTGCACACCTCTCTTATTGTTTGTGTGGAGAAGTGCTCCTGAACGTCTCCTTTTGAAGGTCTGATTATTGCTCTTTCTGTGAGGCCACCTGTGCAATACTCACTGACCAGCAGAAACTGAGGGACATCAGTCAGTACTCTGATCAGTACTCCAACTTCTAGCTGATCCACCATCCACTCGTGGACCAGAGAACAACTGTCCACATCTCCTGGAGGTGTCTTCCCCTTCCCCAGCGAAACCTGACACCCCAGTCCACCTCATCAACCCCTGACATTGCTTCAAATATCTTGCTTCCCCAGATCCACCTTTCCAAGGTAATCCTGCCCTAATGGGCTGTACTGGAATTTGCTCAGTTCACTGTGATGGGAAAGCAGCACTCTGCACTGTTCATCTGCAAATAGACCAGCAACTTGTGAAAAGGAAGGAAGATCCTGTGAAGTATGGATCAGGCCATGTTATTGGAGACTATGTGCAATTCCCATCCTGTGTTTAACCTTCAAAGAAAGGCAATGGTTTTGTGTTAACCTCACTGCATCAGTAATCAGGGGGCCTGGGCTTCCATTGAAGGGATAAGCTCGAGGAGGGTGGGGGTGAGGAGAGAGTAGCATAGAGTACAATGGGTGAGTGGGGGAGGAGATGAAGGTGATAGGTCAGGGAGGAGAGGGTGGAGTGGATAGGTGGAAAAGGAGATAGGCAGGTAGGACAAGTCCGGACAAGTCATGGGGACAGTTACTGAGCTGGAAGTTTGGAACTAGGGTGAGGTGGGGGAAGGGGAAATGAAGAAACTGTTGAAGTCCACATTGATGCCCTGGGGTTGAAGTGTTCCGAGGCGGAAGATGAGGCGTTCTTCCTCCAGGCGTCTGGTGGTGAGGGAGCGGCGGTGAAGGAGGGCCAGGACCTCCATGTCCTCGGCAGAGTGGGATCAAAGTTTCACCTGCACATCCACCAATATCATTTATTGTATCCGTTGCTCCCGATGTGGTCTCCTCTACATTGGGGAGACTGGGCGCCTCCTAGCAGAGCGCTTTAGGGAACATCTCCGGGACACCCGCACCAATCAACCAAACCGCCCCGTGGCCCAACATTTCAACTCCCCCTCCCACTCTGCCGAGGACATGGAGGTCCTGGGCCTCCTTCACCGCTGCTCCCTCACCACCAGACGCCTGGAAGAAGAACGCCTCATCTTCCGCCTCGGAACACTTCAACCCCAGGGCATCAATGTGGACTTCAACAGCTTCCTCATTTCCCCTTCCCCCACCTCATCCTAGTTTCAAACTTCCAGCTCAGTTACTGTCTCCTTGACTTGTCCGACCTGCCTATCTTCCTTTCCACCTATCCACTCCACCCTCTCCTCCTTGACCTATCACCTTCATCTCCTCCCCCACTCACCCATTGTACTCTATGCTACTTTCTCCCCACCCCCACCCTCCTCTAGCTTATCTCTCCACGCTTCAGGCTCACTGCCTTTATTCCTGATGAAGGGCTTGTGCCCGAAACGTCGATTTCGCTGCTCGTTGGATGCTGCCTGAACTGCTGTGCTCTTCCAGCACCACTAATCCAGTATTTGGTTTTCAGCATCTGCAGTCATTGTTTTTACCTTCCATTGAAGGGATGTGGTTTCAATCCCACCGTGGCTAATAAAATGTAAATTCATGCAGGAAATACCCGGAACTGAAATCTGGTCCGAGTAACAGTTAAGCATGATAACTGTCATCAGTACACCTGATCGTGGGCAGGAAATCTGCCATCCTCAACCAGTCTGGTCTCATGGCACTGTAGATCCATTATAATAGGGTGTCTGAGCTTTACCTGCTCTCTGACATGCCTGAGCAAGCTGCTCACTCGTAGCAACTGGGACTGGGTGATAAACCATGGCCTTTCCCACAATATGCACAGTCCAGAAAAGATGAAATAAAAACGCCCTGGCATTGTTGTGTCTCCACATTGATTACCCATGAAATACACCACAGGATATGCAGTGATGCACAATAGTGTTATCTTTTTAGTCATGGAATAGCAACTTAATCTTTTGAGGCCAGAGAATGAACACTTCCTGATGAAGAGCTTCTGCCTGAAACGTCGATTCTCAGATGCTGTGCGTTTCCAACGACAGACCCTCGACTCTGATCTCCAGCATGTGCAGCCCTCACTTTCTCCTACTTGCAGGGCTGGTGCCAGGGTGCTCCTTTCCCTCTCCTTCTTTCTGCACCTAACCTGATATTGAGTCTGCCATCCTCCCCCCCCATTGATCCCCATTCGATTTACCAATCATCTCAGTCTTTGGGCTGCTTATTTCTCCTCCTTCCAATTGATTCGTTAAGTGATAGAGAGAGTGGGGCAGTGGTCCTGTTCTCAGCATTGCAAGCTCTGGTTTAGGGGTCCCACTCCAGGACTTGGTGACAAACGAAGGTGCGTTCATAATGCAGCCAAACTGGTTAATTATCACCACCAGTATCTTTCAACACACCCCAGTGGCAGGCCTGAAACATCTCCTGGCAGTGATGCTCAGTGCAGAGTGTGCCCCACCAGCTACAGCCTCTGCCCTAAAGCTTGTGACCTGTTTCAGGAGAAACTGAAATCAGATGTCATTGTGTGCTCTGTCGGCCTCACGCGTCATAATATGTGGAAAGTCCTCTAATTATAAAGTGATAGATAGTTGGTCCCGCTGTTCACTAACAAATATGAAATGCCATTATCTACCGATGTGTCCAGCAATTGCATTTGTAACAGAAATATGAGTATTCAAGTCAAGCTGGCAGGCTGTGCTCTAAAATGCCACAGCCGTTGAAATTCTCTGCAATCTGCTCGTTGCTTTTAGCCAACATCATTTGCTACGAAGATGTGGGTGTACTGTACTATTAAGAATGTTAAAAGCTAGCAGAACTACCTGATAGCACCAAATGTTCTGAACAAAATATTAGGAAACCTTTTGGTCCAGCAGTTAATGCAGCTGGTTGTCTTGGAGACAAAAATAAATTCAAGTTCAGCCAATCAGTCTAAATTATACCCCAAAATACCAAACTCCAATCAATTTTGAATTTATTGACAATATTAAAAGCCAATGACACAATCCGATGTTTTGGGGGTATAAGACCAAGAAAAATTGAACAGTTGGAAGAGAACTGCCAGAAGACCAACAGGTGTAGGCTGCTCATCAGAACTATCTGAGAGGTATCTGTCCAGGGAAGGAGTTTGCACAGAGAACATCAACACAGACCAGGAGAGCAACTCGACAGAGGAAGATATAAAGAGCACATTCGAGTGCTGCTGATTTTGAAATTTGAATTTTTCAGTCAATTTTAATCAGGAGTTTTATTGGACTAGTATTATAGAAGGAAAAGTAAAAGATAGGTTAGAGGAAGGAGTTGTAAATAGCTGTTAGTTAATTATTCTGTTGTACTTTCAGAAGTAAAGTTGTTAATTTTTACATTAAATAGTTCTTGGCCTCTTGGATTTTCACAGATTACTGCACAGGATAAAGCTTTTCTGTGTTGCTGGGTTAAATTGAGCAGGAGGGTTTACCCACGACGTAACAATTTCTATTGTGATAAACCCCGGTTTACCAATCCCAAACCTCACAGCAACCCTGTGCTACATTAATTGACAGAGCATTGATCTTCTGGAATCTGGAAGCAGTTCTGAGATCTTAAATCAAATCTAATAATGTGTACCAGAAATCATAGCTACTGTCTGAATCAATTCTAGGAGGACTCTGCCTGTGAGTTGTTTCTGCATGAGTGGGCTGAAGCCAATTATTGACAATATTGACTGTGGTCATTCGGTGCAGCAAGTGAGCAGGATCAACTTGCAGTGATGTCATTTTGTTAAAAAGCCTTGATTACCCTGCCATACTCAAAGGAGAAAATTATACTTGATCCTTCAAATGACCGATGAACACATTGGACTGAGTACTCTTCATCATACAATCAAGTGATAGTGCAACCCATCACTGCCTGTGCTAGCTTCTTTGTGGATTATTTTCACTTCCTTGATCTTGCCAGGAATGGCGGTGGATGCGAATTCAATTGTAACTTTCAGAAGAAAATGAAAGAAAAGAAGTCAAGATGACAATTGATGAAGGTAAATACAGGAGCGCCTCGACATACGAACAGGATTGTACGTAAACTTTTGCTTCAACATACGTACGAAAATCAAGGTACGAACGAAAGTACAAACGCCAAAAGCCCGTTTGCGACCACGTGGTTTCACTGTTCTGCTTTGCTACGCGCTTGTTAAACACAAAAGCTCTCGGCCCCCGCGTGATCTCATTCAGTTCGTCTTTGGCGCGTGCGCTGTGAACAGCCGTCAAAGCGTTCTTACGCTATCCGAACAATGGGAAAAATTGATTCAGTTTGCGAACTTTTCGGTTCATGAACCGGATCCCCGAACGGATTAAGTTCGTAAGTCAAGGTATTTGAAAGGGGAAGAAATCCTTGCAATGTTTTCCTATGAGGTGTTGATCATATCCAATTCTGTTTTTTATATTCTGTTTCAAAATCTTCTTCTGGAAGTTATTGCTGTATCTGCTTTGAGTGTCCTTTCCAGCAGTGAATTGTCATTCATAACAGTGTGGAAGAGTTCAGGGGTGACTTGATTGAAGTGGATAAGATTCTGAATGGTCCTGACAAGATGGATGTGGAAAAGATGTTTAATCTTTAGAATGACTTCAAAAGCAGGAGTAGTGTTTAAAAATTAACAAGAGTGAGTTGAGGAGAATTTTGTCCTCTCTGAGGGTTGTGTGAATTTGGAATGTTCTGCCTTTGAAGACGGTGTAGTTGGGGGTCATTGAATGGTTTTAAGGCAGAGCTGGCTGGTTCTCAGAGGAAGCTGGGAATGTAGAATTCAAAACACAAACAGATCGGCTGTGATCTGACAGAGGGGGGCCAAATGGCCAAATCCTGCTCTGAATTCATCAGATCGTATCTTCATAGGCAAAAGTAAATCGAGGGCAAGGAGGTAACAAGATGGAATATTGCGTGCATTTCTGATCTCCTTCCTGTCAGAACATGTTGTGAAACCTGAAAGGATTCAGGAAAGATTTACAAGGATGTTGTCAGAGTTGGAGGATTTCAGTTTCAGGGAGAGGCTGAATAAGCTGGGGCTGTTTTCTCTGGAGCGTCGGAGGCTGAGGGGTGACCTTATAGAGGTTTACAAAATCATGAGGGGCATGGATAGGGTAAATAGACAAAGTCTTTTCCCTGGGGTCGGGGAGTCTAGAAATCGAGGAGATAGGTTTAAGGTGAGAGGGGATGGACTTAAAAAGGACTAAAGGGCAACTTTTTCAGGCAGAGGGTGGTGCATGTGTCGAATGAGCTGCCAGGGGAACTGGTGGAGGCTGGTACAATTACAGCATTTAAAAGGCATCAGGATGGGTGTATACGTAGGAAGCATTAAAGAGATATAGGTCAAGTTCTGGCAAATGGGACGAGATGAATTGAGGGTATCTGGTCAGTATGAACGAGTTGGACCGAAGAGTCTGTTTTCGTGCTGTACATCTCTATGACTCTGACTCGAAGACGTTGCCTAGAATTATCTGCAGCCAAGTCATGTTCTGTACTTTGATCAACCAAGGATCACAGGAGCAAGATATTTTCTGCTCTGGGTTTTGATCTGATTTTTCACCTCCTGGAGATATGGTATGCATTTTGGTTTGAAGGGTTAGGAGTTTATTTATTCTGATGCCGAAAGGTTCACGGTGATATAGGACAGGTTGGATATACCTGACGATCAGTTTGTGTCCATCACTTTTCATCAGTGTATGAGTTTATTCTCTCAATGCACATGGAAGAGAACACATTATTTGATTAAAGGTGAGATCAGCCTGCCAATCCTTCTTTTTCCCTTTTATTTCTTGCGAACATGTCACATACCTTGCTCTGCCATTGACTCTATTGTATCAGTATCATGTGTTTTCTCTCTGGACCAAGCAATTAGTTTTGGCCTTTCGCTCTCTGTTGTCAGGCACTGTTCACTGCTGTGCGCGATTAATTTTCAAAGTAGCTCTGCTTTTCTGATGTACCTTCAAAGTGATTAACAGAACATGATTCATGTTTTACAGGTGCCTTGAGTGAAAACAGCCTTGGACTGCAGAACAAGCTGTCCAGCGTCACATTACAAGCTGTTTTAAAAAGAAGGATTTCCATTTCGATTGCTCCTTCACCAATCTCAGGATGTCCCAGAGCAGTTTGCAGCTCACAGGGCGCTTTGTTTTCAAAATGCATCACAGTTGTCACAGAGGAAGGGCGAGACAGCCAATTGTGCACTGTACGTTCTCAGTGCACAATGTGGTAATGGCCAAATCATCTGTTTTAGTGATGTTGATTTGACAGATCAATATTGGCCCCAGGACACGAGGGAGAACTCCCCTGCTGTTCTTGGAAAAGTGCAACAAGATATTGTACGTCCAGCTCGAAGAACACTTGGCCTTGGTCCAAGAAAGCTTTCAATTTAACTTCTCCGTTTTGAAAACAAATCTGGATGGTGAAGAAAGCAAGTTTAATGAAATGCCTTGAAATGGTGCGAGAGCCAAAATTACACACAGATCTTGTTGAATGGGAAGTACCTGATTGAAAGTATCCAATGTTAAAGTGAGTGGTCGTTACCTTCTTGTTGTTGACATTAACAAAACAATTGCATAATTGCTGTGTCCATCAGTCAAATCCCTGAGGTGAAATGAAGAAAGGCAGGAGAGCTCCTCTGGCTCTGCCCTTGGCCTGTTTTTACCACAGTCCACAGGTTAGCCAAGATGTCAAATCCAAGATCAGAGTGGTGCTGGAAAAGCATAACAGGCCAGGGCAGCATCCGAGGAGCAGGAGAATCAAACAGGAATCCTGATGAAGGGCTCTTGCCCAAGCAGTCGATTCTCCTGCTCCTCGGATGCTGCCTGACCTGCTGTGCTTTTTGCAGCACCACACTCTCGACTCTGATCTCCAGAATCTGCAGTCCTCATTTTCGCCATGGTGTTGAGTTGCCTGTTTTTGCATAGCACGTAACTATAGAATTCATTGTCGTCTAATGTTGTGTTGAAAAGATTTTGGTTTTTCCAGTTTTCAATTCCATGCAGCAAAATTCAAAGGGAAAATTGATTTTGAACAATGATGCACTCAAAAGGTAATGATACTGCAATACACTTTGGTTTTTTGAAACTCCATTCAATGTGCAAAGTGTCTGACAAGCCTTTTAAAGGAATGTCAATGTTTTAGACAAGGGCTTGATTTCAATACAGGACAGGCATTGCAACAGTTTTTTTCTAGTCATTCA
The DNA here is from genome assembly GCF_047496795.1 of Chiloscyllium punctatum. NCBI lineage: Eukaryota > Metazoa > Chordata > Chondrichthyes > Orectolobiformes > Hemiscylliidae > Chiloscyllium > Chiloscyllium punctatum. Next base: position 8,013,802 of record NC_092773.1, read on the forward strand.
TGGGATGTGGGCTTCTCTGACTGGGACAGCCCTTACTTAACTGCCCTTGAACTGAGTGACTTGCCTGGGCCCTTTCTGAAGTCAGCCACTTTGCTGTGGATCTTGGATCAGATCTATGCCAGACTGGGTAAGGACAGCAGACCTCTGTCCCTTGGCTTGCACCTACTCAATGCAGAGACAAGAACAAGATGCCAAGAGTTGAAAATGGTCACCAATATATCCAACAGGGCATTCAGAGAAACATCTTCAACCAGCGAATGTGGAGAATCCGGAATTGACTATCAGAGGGAGTGATGGAAATGGACAGAAATGTAAACTCAATGAATACATGAGTGGAAAGAGTAGAAGGAGGTACTGACAGGTGAGACAGAGGAGGTGTGTGGCACCATGTAAACTGACATTGCTCAGATTTGTTGAATGGCCTGATTCTGTACTGTAAATCCGACATAATATCCACAAACCTTCTTCTGATCATCTTATTAGGTTTTGTTTTGATATCTTCTGGAGTCATACATTCTCAAAACTCTCTGTGTCAAAATGATCTCTGAACTCACATTAAACTGACTCTGTTCCAACTTGAAGACAGTAAAGTCCAGTGCCAGAAAGTTCCTTTCAGTATTTGGACTTGAACCTCACAGTGAATATTTCTGATGCTTGGATGTGGTGGACAATGAGGTTTCATTTTTCATAAGATGGTCGACGTTGGCTCCTGAAGGAGCAATGTGCTGCACACAAGCCAACATATCTTCTTCCCTGACTGTTTTATCTGCAACAAAGGGTGACAGACTTTCAGATCTCTCGTCAGCAAACAGCATTGTTTTAAATTCATTGGTAGGATGTGGTCATCACTGGCTGTCCAGAATTTGTTGTTTGTCACTAGCTGTCCTCAAGAGGGAGGTAATCAGCTGCCTGTTGTACCACCGTTGTGTATATGCTGCAGGTAGACCCACAATGCCCTGAGGGAGGCATTCCAGGGTTTTGACACAACACTGCTGAAAGGACAGCGATGTACTGTTTATTGCCAAGTCACTGCAATGTGGAAGCCGGCCAGTTGGTCCATTGAGTCCCCACTGAACCTCCAAAGGGCATCCCACACAAACCCACCCCTCAATCCCATCCCTGTAACACTGCATTCCTCATGGCTAATCCATTTAGCCTGCAAATCCCTGGACACGATGGGTCATTTGGCTTGGCCAGCCTACCTATTCTGCACATCTTTACACTGTGGGAAGAAACCAGAGCACCCAGAGGAAACCCACACAGACATGGGGGACAGTGTACAACTCCATCCCAGGGCTGAAACAAACCCTAGTCTCTGGTGCTGAGACAGCAGTGCTAAACACTCAGCCACTGCGCACAGTGAGTGAGTGTGTGGCTAGGAGGGGAACTCACAAGTGATGGTCTTTCCATGTATCTGCTGTCTTTGTCCCTCTGGAAGTGACTGTGGGTATGGGTGGTGTGATCCTTGATGAACTTCTGCAGTCATCTTGTGAGTGTAACATGCTGTCACCACTGAGCTTCAGTGATGAGGAAGTAGATGTTGATGGATGTGGCACTAATCAGGTCTCTACCTGGTTTCTCATTTCAGCTTTTGGTCAGTGGTAAACCCCAGGATGTTGATAGTGCCTCTCAAGTGGAACACTTCCAAAGATAGACGTGTGTTTATAAAGCATTTTTCACGACCTCAGGGTTTCCTGAAATGTTTGACAGCTAAAGCAGTCGGCACTGTAATCTCAGAAACACAGGAGCTGCTTCAAACATGGCACAAAGATGATAAAGACGAGATCATCGATGTTTATGTGTAACATTGGTCAAGAGATGAAGGTTGGCCCAGGCCATCAGGAAGAAACACCCTCCTCCCATTTTGCTTCTCTGTGAAATCCTGTGATGGGAAACATCACACACATCAGAGAATTAGTTCCAACCCATTATCAGGAAGTGGTGTCATTGCTTAGTTTCCCTTTTCAACTGAACCATTTCAAATAATTTTCTACTGTGAGAAACTAAGCAAGAAATAGTTCAAATTATTTCCTGAAAATCTCAAACAACCCTTGTTGAGTGCAAGCCGCAGCCTGTTTACTGCATAACAATATGCAATTCATTTTCAAGGTGGTCACAAGTCTATGAACAATCTCAGTTTACATCTGGAATACTTTGAACAGTTTGGGTCCACTTATCTCAGGAAAGATAGACTGGTGTTGGAGGCGGCCCAGAGAAGGGTTCACTCAGTATGGCTCACGAGTATGGAGGGATTGTTCGATGAGGACAGGTTGAGGAGGTTTTGCCTGTCCTCACTGGACCGGAAGAATGAGAGGTGACCTTATTGAAACAAACAAGATTCTGAGAGTACTTGACCGAGTAGACAGGGAAAGGTTGTTCCCTCTTGTAGACCAGAGGTCATCATCTCCTTATCATGCACTGACCATTTCACCAGAGATGAGAAGGAATTTCTTTTTTCAGAAGGGAGTGAATCGATGGGCTGTTGAGGATGGGTCATTACGTATCTTCAAGGCTGAGATGGACCAACTTTCAATCAGGAAAGGAATTGGCAATTGTGTGGAAAAGCAGGAATGTGGAGATCAGGATTATCAGATCTGGTTAATTGGCAAGGCAGACTGGATGGGCTGAATAGCCTCCTGCTCCTGCCTTGTTTGATGCAGAATGTCCTCCATCATCTGAAATGCTTGGAGGTATGTCTGAAAGAGGTGAAAGCTCTCACCATTTCATTCATCACAGTCTCCTCTGCATTCACTGACATGATTTGAGTGTTAATTCCCTTTCTGGTTTTGTTTGGATTTGAGGTCAATGTGTGAACTCTCGCTGCTGGTCTCAGAGGGAGGAAGATTAACTTGAACAGATTGGGTAATAATGCAATGTGTTTGGTTTGAGATTGACCTCAGTCAATTCTGATTAACAAATTACTTCCGATTCTGCACAACTCAGCCCTGTTTGACCTTATTCAGAGAACACAAGTAAGCTCCTCAGCAGAAAATCGCACTTGACTCTGTAATGATGAAGTGTTTGGGCAGAGGTCGGATTTCAGTCACTTCATCATTTGTTGTTGAAAGCACAATGTTGCTTTCTCGTGAGGTAGGGTGAGTTTTCAATAAATAACCCATCATGCTGTGATTATGTGTGAGCAGGCTATGACCTCTGACTGACCCTAGGCTGGCACTGTCCACCCTGGTGGCCAAGATAGGTGCACTCCATGATAGGTGCCCGCTCCCATCACCACCTCCCCAGCCTTAGTTAAATTCTGCAGTTTAACTACAGGACACAAGGCAGGCCTTTCAACGGAGCCTAAAAATCAGACCTGCAATTCCCCCGAGTTGCTTCAAGGTCAGGCGAAATAGAGCACTTGTATTTCTCCAGCTGCTTTCTGGAGGGTCAGACATCTGTCAATGAACTGTGGTCACTGTTGTCATGTTGGAAAGATGCCTGTTCACCCTTGGACAGCGTGCTCCCACAAACAGTCACGGAATCAAGCTCAAATCATCAGTCCACTGATGTCAGTCAAAGGATGGCAGGGATCGAAACCTCAGGGGGCCGTTTTGGTGAATTTTCCTGTTCCTCTGGGACCAACAAAAATAACTGAGTCCCAAATGTTGGGTATAATTCTCATCTTGGTTCGCCTGTGGAACCGCACACCCCAAGCCTAGCCCAGTTCAGATCCACAGTGGCACGATTCTCCATGTCCACACAAGAAAGGATCTTGTTTGCTGAAACTGACATGCAGCTGCACGTTCTCACAGGAGCCCCCTTTTAACATGGAGATTATTATATTAAGGACTCGACTGCTCTCTCCCACACTAATCTGTTCAGACACATTGATGGATTTTGGAGTTTCATGTGCGATTGACCCGACCTCACGGATTGTAAAAGTCAGTCTTGAATGTTGTCAACAGGCTGCAAAGGTAAAATTCTGAGGACAGGTTAGATAGACCAGGTTCATGTTCCTTCAGTTGAGGAATTAAATGTTAAAGGGCTGATCAAATCAAGATGTTCAACTAAAGGATTTGATCACTCAATCAAGTGAAACGATTTCCTTTGTGATGGAGAGAGACCAGAACAAAGGGCCAGGTTTTGACTTTTAAATATGAACGAGTCCAGTCAAGGGTGAGGGCAGAAGGCACACTTCAGACAAAAACGGAGTGGAAATCTGCAATCCCCTCCCTCCCTCCCTCCTTCCCAACCCTTCGATGAAAACCTGTCGAGGCTGGGGTTCAACGGAAAACTCCGTTTTTGCTGTGGAAGGAGTTGAAGGTTGGCAGAACGGAGGTGGGGAGAATGGGTTGAGGTACAAATGACACAAGATGGAGTTAGATTCAGATGAGATTGAGGTTTATTGTCACGTGTGCTCAGGTGTGGGGTTCAAACAAACAGTGGACAATGTCACCATTCCTGGCACTATCTTAGATTCAAAGGTATCAAAGTACAAAATCTTTAGGACAGAAATAGAAACGTAAAGAGATAAGTTTAAAAAGCACGGCAGTTTCTTCCTTGGATAAAAGTAGAAACAAAGAAATTAGTTATTAAAAACCTGACAGTCCTTTGTTAAGCCATGTTTCTGTGGCCGATCAACAAAGTTGTGGAGTTTAATGTGCTTGTCCTGTCGCTATGAACTACCACCAAGTCATCCTTGAGACCATTACTGTCCAAGAATTCCTGAAAATTATCCCCAGTGAACTGTGAAGGTAACTCCCAATGTGCCATCCAGCCCCTACTCCTGGAAAACTAAAAGAGAAAATGCTGGAAAATCTCTGCAGGTCTGGCAGCATCTGTAAGGAGAGAAAAGAGCTGACATTTCGAGTCTAACTGACCCTTTGTCAAAGCTAAAAAAAGGGAGAAACAGGGAGGTAAGGGTCAGTTAGACTCGAAACGTCAGCTCTTTTCTCTCCTTACAGATGCTGCCAGACCTGCTGAGATTTTCCAGCATTTTCTCTGTTGGTTTCAGATTCCAGCATCTGCAGTAATTTGTTTTTATTCTGGATAACTATGTTGTTGGATCTTTTGAAATGTGCAGCCTGGGACCAGTGTCCATGAGGTGATAATTCTCCTGTCACTTCAACAGATAGACATCAATCCAAAAAACAAAGGGTTTCTTCTCTGGGTTACTATCAATGCACGTGTTTGGTGAAAGTTCATCACACACTTCTGTCATCTGAGAGCTTGGATTCAAAAGTGAAAGCGCTGCTTTCAGGTTGATTTGTACATCTACGTTGCGTGTTAAGAAAGAGGAAGTGGTCGGGCTGAACCTGGTCAAAGTATCAGCGTCTCTCTGTGAGGCTGAATGAGCTTCCTAACACTGTCATCCCCAATGACTTCACTGACTGCTAAAAACATCTTAATGGTACCCCTCTCTTCTGACATATCTTGGATTCTAACATCTTTCCCAAAATGGAATAATTTTTGAACTGGGTGCTGCTGCCAATTGTAACCCCAGTGACAGCAGACCTCCTGCCCTCACCACGCTACCCCCACAGTGGGGTTCATTGGAGGGGTGACCCAGGGGGTCAGCTCTGCATACAATTCCAGATGCCCTGCTTTCGGAAGGATGTTCTTCAATCCAAAAGAGTGAAAAAGCGATTTACCAGGATGTTCTGAGACTGGAGATTTTGAGTTGGAAGGAGAGGTTCGATACCTAGGACCTTGTTCCCTGCAGAGGCGGAGGCTGAGAGGTGACCATGTCGGGGTTTATAAATTCAGGAGGGGCATAGAAAATGTAAACAGCCAAAGTCTTTTCCCCCCAGTACGGGAGTCCAATAACCAGTCGTGCTCCACAAGGATCTGTTCTAGGACCTCTGCTCTTTGTGGTTTTTATAAATGACTTGGATGAGGAATTGTAAGGGTGGGTTAGTAAGTTTGCTGATGACATGAAGGTTGATGGAGTGGTGGGTAGTGTGGAGAGCTGTTGGAGGTTGCAACAGGACATTGACAGGATGCAGAACCGGGCTGAGATGTGGCAGATGGAGTTCAACCTGGAAAAGTGTGAAGTGATTCATTTTGGAAGGTTGAATTTGCACGCACAATGCAGAGTTAAAGGCAAGATTTTCGGCAGTGTAGAGGAACAGAGGGATCTTGGGCTGAACCTCCATAGATCCCTCAGAGTTGCCACCCAGGTTGATAGGGTTGTTGAGAAGGCGTATGGGATGTTGGCTTTCATTAGCAGGGGGACTGAGTTTAAGAGCTGAGAGATTATGCTGCAGCTTTGTTGAGTCCTGGTTAGACTACACTTGGAACATTGTGTTCAGTTTTGTTCACCTCATTATAAGAAGGATGTGGAAGCTTCAGAGAGGATGCAGAGGAGATTTACCAGGATGCTGCCTGGACGGGAGGGAATGTCTTTTGAAGAAAGGTTGAGGGAGCTAAGGTCTTTCCCACTGGAGTGCCAAAGGATGAAAGGTGACTTGATAGAGATGTACAAGATGATGAGAGGCAGAGATAGAGTTGATAGCCAGAGACCTTTTCCCAGGGCGGAAATGGCTGTCACGAGGGTTTATAATTTGAAGGTGATTGGAGGAAGGTTTAAGGGAGATGTGAGAGGTAGGTTCTTTGCACAGAGAGCGGTGGGTATGTGGAATGCACTGCCAGCAATGTAGTAGAGTCAAAGATATTAGGGACATTTCAGTGACACTTGGATAGTGGTAAAATGGAGGGTATGTCGGTTAGTCTGATCTTAGAGTCGGATAAATGGTTGGCATAACATCGAGGGCCAAAGGGCCTGTACTGTGATGTGCTATACTGTTCAATGTGCTATGTTCCCAGACTTGCTGAGCTTTTCCAGCAGTTTCAGTGTATGTTTCTGATTTCCAGCCTCCGCAATCCCTCTGGTTTGATTAGTTCCTCTCGGGATTTGATTGTTGCTGGTTCCTGCACTGTGATGGTGGCAGGTTGTTTAAAGCCTGTGCTCTTAAAGAGGTGATGTGACACTTGCTCTTTCTTGTGAGACAAGCTGTCTGCTCTTCCCCCAAGCCTACCAGAGAGCCTGTCAAACGCTGAGCCTGCTTTTGCCTGCAGGCAAAGTGGTTCATTTTCTCATCCAACTTGGTGTTATTGGAAAGAATACTTGCAAGAAAGCAGAACCTCTGTCTGGAACAAAAGGGTGTGTTGGTCAATTGTGAACTTGGAGTGTGTGGGTGATACAAGATGTCTGCTATCTCCAGGCCAAGATTTGCTGAGGCTGGGGCACAGTGATCAACTGAATTGCCTTCCAGAGTTTGTGCAAAAAGATAGCAGATATCCGCCAAAAAGAGTTCACTCAGTAACTGTTCATAAACCTTTTTGTACCAACTTTGAAGTTTTGCAAGTTGAAGGTGTTGCTGTCTGTCCTGAACTGAATGGTAATCCCTTTCTTGTGACTGGAATCAATGTACAGACTCACTCGGTGCTGTTAGGGGCAGGAAAGGTAGCCAATGACGTTTCACATTGCATCACAGTGTCCGTCTGAAACAATTGCAGGATGCCACATTTCATGAGAAAAGGGTGCTGATTGGTTCTCAAGTTGGCTTGGATTGGTCGAGACTTTGTCACGGCAAATGCATCAGGCATCTTTTGTCCCCCGAGTTGTCATTCATTCCAAAAATATCACTCGATCCAGACAAACAAATGGAGAAATTGCTGGATAAACTCAGCGGATCTGTGGAGGGAAAAACAGAGTGAATGTTGCGAGGGCAGTGAGGAGGGGGGGAGTGAGTGGAAGGGTCTCCAGATTCTGCCCAGTTACAAAATTTCATTGCACATGAGGTTTGCAAGTTCATGTGGGAAGATTGTGATCAGTCCTGTGTCTGTTACTAACAGCCAAAGGGAACTGCTGTCCCACCAGTGATGATCCACCAGTCACTGGGATGTCCTGCCCTGACATATCACATTTGCCACACTTGTGGATATAACATCTGTTTGGTTCATTCAGTGTTGTAGGTCCAGTCTTGGATTTCATCTTGAGAAGAAAGGTGAGGGAAAGACTGATCAAAGAGGTGGATTAGAAAATAATTCTAAAAGGAGGGCTGGAAGGTGGAGGTGAGAAAGACACAGGGTGGAGACTGTGGAAGGTTAGTTTGTTACACCTGGAAAATTCTCCATGCTTTTGCTGACATGATAAGGCAGATTCTTTAATGCCCCATCCAATTAAGTTGTGGCGATGTTTGATACGACCCTCAGCTCAGTACTGAGTCCTCACCAGCTCAGGGCTTGAAGCCATGATTTTCTGATTGAGACAGTAGTGAGAATGACTGACTGTCAGGACAAAACAGGATCTACCGCATCGAGATTGTGAACAAATGAATTCTCTCTCCAGAGAGGGTTCTGTTTCCCAACAAGTCAGCATCATAGCCTTGTCCCTGTCCGAATACCTTCTCAGCTTTGCCATTGGCTCCACCTCTGACTCATTGCCTGCCACTCTGATCCTCATGGAGTGTCGAACTGTTTTCGTCAGAGGTGTCAGAAAGCATTTTCATCACAATTTCTGTTTATTTACTCCTCACGCTGTCTCTCCAGCCTTCGCACCCAAATGCTAACCTAACATTCTTGGTGACTGGGAAATTCTAGGTTGGTTTTCGGAACCCAGCAGGGAGTTATTCTAGTTTTAAACAACAATGATTTTGTTATCATCATCCCCAGTAGCAAGAAGACAGCATGGGACAGTCATGAAATTCCCACTCACACAAGGAGCACCTGTTGCTACCTTTAATATCTTTTAAAATTCTTTTCCTTATTTTCAAATGCCAACATTGCCTGACCCCTCTATCTCCAACATTTGTTGTTATCAATACAATTCCAGCATCTGCAGTAAGTTGCTGCCTCTATCCGTGTAACCTGTTCAGTCCCACAGCCGTCTGACATATCTACATGCCTCCGCAACACTGCCTTTGGTAGCTCAGCTTTCACCTCCCTCAGGCCAAATCCTCATGACACCTCTTTGCTCAACCACCACTCCATCCTTCTCTTCAAATGCTCTTCTCAGCCTCCCTCATTGACCAAGTGTTTTAGTTGTGAGTGTGCCTTTACATTGTTGAGAGTTTACCTTGAATAACTCGAGGGTTATGTATATTTATATCTAACCCCATCAATCAGTCTGTCAGACTGGGAGTGCAGAAACAGCATATGTGGAACTCAGTTGCTCTTGTTTTAATGTTTCCAATTGAAGTTGTACTGTTTTATGATGTTAAACTAACTAAACCATGCTGTTAATCAGTCTCTGAGGGGTGATTGATTCTGATATGAAGATCATCAACATGGCATGTTTGTTTTATCTTACCTAGTACACGAAAGAAGATCTGACAAATTAAACTAAGAATACACATGACAGCTTTTAAGGTGGCTTAACATGACATAAACATAAAACAATACAGCACAGAACAGGCCCTTCAGCCCTCAATGTTGCACTGATCTGTGAACTTATCTAAGCCCACCCCACTATACTATCCCAAAATCATCCATGTGCTTATCCAAGGATTGTTTAAATCTCCCTAATGTGGCTGAGTTGACTACATTAGGAGGTAGTGCATTCCACACCCTTACCACTCTCTGCATAAAGAATCTGCCTCAGACATCTGTCTTAAACCTATCACCCCTCAATTTGTAGCCATGCCCCCTCGTACAACTGATGTCATCATCCTAGGAAAAAGGACTTTCACTGTCTACCCTATCTAATCCTCTGGTCATCTTGCATGTCTCTATCAAATCCCCTCTCAGCCTTCTTCTTTCCAATGAGAACAGACCCAAGTCTCTCAGCCTTTCCTCATAAGACCTTCCCTCCAGACCAGGCAACATCCTGATAAATCTCCTCTGCACCTTTTCCAATGCTTCCACATCCTTCCTGTAATGGGGCGACCAGAACTGTACACAATTTTCCAAGTGTAGCCGCACCAGTGTCTTGTAAAGTGCAAAGTGGTGTTGGCAGAGACAGTCCAGATAATACCTGAGACATATGAACATTAAAACAGGGAGCAAGAATAGGCCAGAGAGAGTGACCAGACAGACATAGACAGATTAAGGTGAGTGGGCAAAAACTTTGCAGAATACTAACCTAATTCACATCTGTTCAGATGGAAGAATATCATGTAGGGAAACGTGAGGTTATCGAACAGCCGAGGAGGTGAATCTGAAGTAAATGGAACAAGAATGCAGAAAGCTGCAGGACAGAGGGGTCTGGCAGTGTTCATGCAGGTAATCACAAGAAGTGAGCACCCAAGTTCGGGAGGGAGTAGGGAAACCAAATTGAATCTCAGCCTTTATTTCAAAGGGGATGCATATTTAAAAAAGGGACAATCTTATAAAAACGATACAAGGCACTTGTCAGAGCACAGATGAAAGTCTGTGAATAATTTTGGTCCCTTCCCGAAGGGAAGATATCCTGGCTTTGGAGACAGTCCAGAGAAGATTCACTGGGCTGATCCTTGGGGTGAAGGTTGAGTAGGTTGGGCCTGTACCCATCGGAGTTTAGAGGAATGAGAGGTGCCCATCTTGACATGTGCAAGATTCAAAGAGAACTTGAGAGGTATATGTGGAAAAGCTGATTCCCCTCATCAAAGAATCTCAGACCAGACAGCAAAATCTCAGAGTAAGTTGTCACCCATTCAAGCCAGCAATAAGGTCATGTGGAATTGAAGATGATTAGGTTAGCCCTGCTCTCATTAAAGGTGGAACGGACTGGATAGGGTGAATGGCCTTTTAGTCTTAAAGTCTCTGGAGAAATTGTTTGATTATAAAGAATCTTCTGTATGTTCCACTGACTAAAACTACTGCTGGAAATGATTTAAATTGGGACAAAGCATTCTGGAAGTGTGGAAATATACACAGCGAAGATATGGACAAGACAAAAAAAAACACATCAACTCTGTCCACGACAGTCTCCTGTCTTGAAATCTTCTGATGTGGCCTGCTTTCACATTCTGAATGATGATGCTCCTGGAGATGATTTATGATGTTCAAGGTTCTGTATAAATCCAAGCAGTACATCATTGTGTTTGTTCCATATTCCCACCCCACATATTGTCAGGCAGGTCCTATCGGTGTTAGGATGAGATGTGAGCTCTGTCACTTCCCGGAATTGTATGAAGAATGGATGATAAAAGAACTGAAATGTAATTTTCAAGAAGACGATGAGAAGGGGACTGTAAGCAAGCCAGATAAAGGAGAGACAGAGACATGACTGTAGGCACTTGGGTGTGAAGGGATTAAAGGATTAGGCTTTAGAGAACTAGACAGTCAACGTGTATTGGGTGTAAATCTTATTTAATTGTGCAGACAGAGACATGAGGTTTTTCAGCATAGAGACAATTTAAACCTTTAAACACATTGTTGCTAGCACAGTTAGTTTACTCGCTGACGATCAGAGAGCACGGACCCCGGAGAAATTGCAGTTTATTCCTTGCTCTGTGCTGAGGCTTTGCTGACCTTAGTTTCAGCTGATATCGAAAAGGAAGAAGACTTGCACTTCTGCTTTAGTTGTGGTGACATCACAGGTTAAATCCCATATTCCAGAAGCATCGTTTTGTTCTGAACGTGCCTGACAATGTGATTGTGATCAGGTAAGCTGTATTTTGCTCTGTTGATTGAGGGATAAGTATTGCCCAGGAGAACGCTGATAAAATTGTGACATGGGATCTTTCATATTCACCTGAAGAGACACATGGGTCATTGGTTTTCTGTCACATCTGAAAGGTGGCACCTCCCACAGCACTGCACCGAGCTGTCAGCCTCCGTTTATGTGCTGAGACTTTGGAGTGGGATTTGAACCAGGGACCATGTAGCTGAAAGTTGATGGCGTTACCCTCTGAGCTGTTACTAATACATTGATCTGTTTCTCTATTGAAGCCTTTTACAATACCAGGATATCTCCGTCATCCGTCAACAACAACCTGCATCTGTTGAAGGTGTTGAGTATAGTGACACATCTTATGAGGCTTTCTGAGAGTTATCCAAAAGAATTTGACAGTGAACCACAGGGACATCAGGAGAAGTACCTGAAACTTGGTGAAAAGTGTAGGTTAAAAGGAGAACCTTAAAGAGTAGAGAGAGCTAGGGACACTGAGAGGTTCATGGAAGGAAGTGAATTTTGAGCAGGAATGAAAGTGAGGGTCAGGGACAGAATCTAGTTGAGAAATAGGAGGGATCTGAGGATATATCCTTGGGCAACATGAGAAGTAATGTTGCAGGAACATAAAGGGAAACCTTTACAAGAGATTCTCTGGGTACACTTAGATCCAAGTGGAACCAGCTGAGTGTGAGAACCAATAAAGAGCTTTTTGATCTGTAGTGTTACAGGGAATGCCGTTGTGAAATGGTGTACAGCAAGATCCCATCAACAGCATTGAGCTCAGGAGCAGATCATCTACATTTTATTGATGTTTATTAGGGCGCAGTACAACTGCCTTTCAACACAACTGCGCAAGAGCAAGGCAAACAGAAATAGCGACAGGTTCTCTTTTTGTGTTAGTGTTGTCCTGTGAAAATGCTGCATCTGAATTCCCTTTGTTAACTGACCCCAAGGTAGCTGGTCAAGTGCAAAATTTAACATGAATCCTTGCCTTGATTGGAACTTCATTAACAGAAGGCAGCATGAGATATACTTCCCTCCTGCCTGCAAGCCCCCATCACCCAGCAATTTCTCTTTATATTCTTGTGAAAACAAGAATCAAATGAATGACCATCCTTTTGGAAAGGAATACCTTTCAACAGAAACACAAGCATTTTAATGATGGAACATAATGGTTAGTAAATTTGCAGATGACATGAAAATTGGTGGTGTGGTGGACAGTGACGTCAGAATACAGAGTACCTCAGAGGATCTTGACCAGATGGGCCAATGGGCTGAGGAGTGGCAGATGGAGTTTAATTCAGATAAATGCGAGATGCTGTATTTTGATAAAGCAAATCAGGGCAGGACGTATACACTTAATGGAAAGGTCCGAGGGAGTGTTGCTGAACAAAGAGACCTTGGAGTGCAAGTTTATAGCTCCTTGAAAGTAGAGTCACAGGTAGATAGGATAGTGAAGAAAGCGTTTGGTATGCTTTCCTTTATTGGTCAGAGTATTGAGTACAGGAGTTGGGAGGTCATGTTGCAGCTGTACAGGACATTGGTTCGGCCACTGTTGGAATATTGCGTGCAATTCTGGTCTCCTTCCTATCGGAAAGATGTTGTGAAACTTGAAAGGGTTCAGAAAAGATTTACAAGGATGTTGCCAGGGTTGGAGGATTTGAGCTACAGGGAGAGGCTGAACAGGCTGGGGCTGTTTTCTCTGGAGCGTAGGAGGCTGAGGGGTGACCTTATCGTGGTTTGCAAAATTATGAGGGGCATGGATAAGATAAGTAGGCAAAGTCTTTTCCCTGGGGTCGAGGAGTTCAGAACTAGAGGGCATAGGTTTAGGGTGAGAGGGGAAAGATACAAAAAGACCTAAGGGGCAACTTTTTCACGCAGAGGGTAGTACGTGCATGGAATGAGCTGCCAGAGGATGTGGTGGAGGCTGGGACAATTGCAACATTTAAGAGGCATTTGGATGGGTATAGAATAGGAAGGGGTTTGGAGAGATCTGGGCTGGGTGTTGGTGTCACCAGCGTTGATGATTTGGAGATGCTGGTGTTGGACTGGGGTGTACAAAGTTAAAAATCTCACAACACCAGATTATAGTCCAACAGGTTTAATTGGAAGCACTAGCTTTCGGAGCAACGCTCCTTCATCAGGTGATTGGAGGGTTTGAGCTTGAAGGAGAGGCTGAACAGGCTGGGGCTGTTTTCCCTGGAGCATTGGAGGCTGGGGGGTGACCTTATAGAGGTTTACAAAATCATGCGGGGCATGGATAGGATAAATAGACAAGGTCTTTTCCCCGGGGCGGGGGAGTCCAGAACTAGAGGGTATAGGTTTAGGGTGAGAGGGGAAAGATATAAAAGAGACCTAAGGGGCAACTTTTTTACACAGAGGGTGGTACGTGTATGGAATGAGCTGCCAGAGGGAGTGGTGGAGGCTGGTACAATTGCAACATTTAAAAGGTATCTGGATGGGTATATGAATAGGAAAGGGTTTGGAGGGATATGGGCCAAGTGCTGGTAAATGGGACTAGATAGGGTTGGGATATCTGGTCGGCATGGATGGGTTAGACCAAAGGGTCTGTTTCTGTGCTGTACATCCCTATAACTCTGTGAGTGGCCTGAATGGAAGCTTATTGATTGGAAGTGTGATTCTGGGATTGATAATGAACTCCAATTCCTCTGGTACCACTTGCTGTAGAAGGCTTCGAGCTTGCCCATTCCCCATGGAGACCACATGCTCCTTTTTCAAGAGCATCCAGACTACAGAGAATCAGAGAGATGAGGTGGACAATCAAATTGTAAGCAGCCAGGAGCAGACCTACATGAAGGTTCACTGAGGTTCCCCTGCGCTCCGACTTTCAGTATGAGGCTATAGGGTAAAGTGAGGGACAATCTCTTTGAAATAACTGCTGGTATTCCATCACCAAGTCAGCAGATCTTCTAGTGGCCAGCCAGCTTGGAGTCAGCTCTCGACTGAAGAAGTTCTGATCCCCTGTTCAGATTGGTCAGTCTGCGCGTTCCTACTTGGCTCAGGTTAATAAACCCAATCAACAGCCCCATAATCAAACAGGTCCAGCTGGTCCCAAGCACTGCTCTCCTCACACTGGGGCTCCCACCTCACATGACAACGCAGAATGGTGCAACATGTACTCCTCAAGGCTACCAATGATTTTGTCCTGTCATTAATGCAGGTCAATTCACTGGGTATGCTTTGTGGGCGGCATGGTGGCACAGTGGTTAGCACTGCTGCCTCACAGTGCCAGAGACCCGGGTTCAATTCCCACTGTGTGGAGTTTGCACATTCTCCCCGTGTCTGCGTGGGTTTCCTCCAGTTTCCTCCCACACTCCAAAGATGTGCAGGTTAGGTGAATTGGCCATGCTAAATTGTAGTGTGAGGTGAAGGGGTAAATGTATGGGTGGGTTTCGCTTCGGTGGGCCGGTGTGGACTTGTTGGGCCGAAAGGCCTGTTTCCACACTGCAAGTAATCTAATCACCAATGCATCGTGCACTGATCTGACTGGATACTTGCGAGAGCAGGGAACGCTGAGGTGGGGGTGCAGGGAAGGTGCTGAGAGGATGGGAATGGTGCAGGAGGAGAGGCCTCAGCTGAGATTACTGGGCTCACTGATAAAGGATGGGCCTTTCACCACAGCAGATCCTCGGATTCCTGACAACCCATCCCAGAAAAAGTGAGAACCTCTTTGTGGGAGGGAGAGAAGAGACAATGAGCGCGGTACACTGCACGTAGGTCATGTTAGCCCTGGCAAACACTGGCTGGCCTGACTGTGAGACTGAGGATAGCTTCCTTTGGATGATTCCAGGACGTTCACATCTTCCCCTGTGACGAGGTGACAGCTCTTGCTGTCTGCTCTGGGTCCCTCTGTGTTCGCAAATATATTTTCTTCAGCAGCTGCCAGAGTTCAGGGTTCAACACATTCAGTTAAATAAAAATAAAAGCAAGAGTGTGTTGGACATTTCTCACCAATGGAATGATTGGGAGACTCTTTCTTTTTCTCCCTGTGATTGAATCATGCCAGAAAATGAACAGCAGGCCATCTCAAGAACATGGAACACTGAGGCACTGAAGAGTAGCACTGCCCTCTGCTGGCAGTGAATGGATTCCATTCCTGGCACTGAGCAACATCCAGTCCCCAATCACACAACCGCCTCCTTCTCTGAGGCTGGACTTATCATTGTCTGAGGACAGAGAGGAAGTCTGTTCCAAGGCCCCACTTTGACACCCGCCTCCATCACCATGAAGACTGCTGACCGTCCCCAGAAAAATGGTTGGGGGGACATTTCTTGTTCTTAGAGAGCGCAGCCCTCTCGCTTCTTGTATCAAGTCCTCCCCTCGAAGCTTGAGAGCAAAGCTCCAAGCTGACACTCTGGTGCAGTCCTGAGGGAGAAGGGAAATGCCTTTCAGGTGAGATGTTCGTACCAAAGCCCTGACTTCTTAATTCTGCTGATGTGGGAGATGTCGTGGACCTTGATTTGGAACAGCAGTAAAGTTCTCCCCAGTACCCCTCAATCAATGGAACAAAAACAGATAACAATCCAATCATTACCACCTTGCAGTACCTGGTACATCACTGTGCAAAACGTGGCTGTAGCATTTCTGACGTTACTGAAGTGTGGACGCTTGAAGAAAGTGGTGCATTGGTACTTCGCAATGTCTAGGAGCAAGTGAGGACTGCAGATGCTGGAGTGTCAGTGTCAAAAAGTGTGGTGCTGGAAAAATGCAGCAGGTCAGGAGGGGGAGAGTCAATGTTTCGGGCATAAGATAATTATAAAAGTGCTTGTCTTCCTTTGTTTTTCTTTGTTCCTTATTCACCGAAGAGTTGAAGCACTTTCAAACAGCTCCCCTGTTTTCCGAAGTGAATAGCACCCTTCAAACCCTCCTGAGCAGCCATCTATTCAATCTTGTCCTGAATGATTGTGTTTGGACACATGTTGCTCCCAAACTGCAAGGGCTGGAGAGGTTGGCTGTGAGGAAAGAGAGATTCCTGTTGGCTTGTTGTGCGTGGAAATGCCTGCACAGCATCTGTCTACAAACAGCAGGGGTTTGTGTGCTAGGCTGCGGATGGAACCAGCACTGACTTCAATTGGCAGCATGAATGAGCCCCAATAACATCTGCCTCACCAGTGTCTTTTTCATTGTTGTGTCGAGACAGTGCTGTGTTTCAGTCAGCTTTTAACAGAAGTGTAAGCGCTTTATCAGTCCACGGTTACTCGGAGATTCTTTTCCGCTGTTGCTGAGGAGCTGTGCAACCTGCACGTGAATCAAAGATCTCCAACAGCAACTTTTATTTAGTTATTGTCCAAACCAGACCTCCCAGTATGGAGACAGCCGAGTTCCTACATTGTACATTTTTAAAAAGGGAACTGGAAGGTACTGTGTTCCAGACGTGTTTCGATTGGACCACCAATCACACAATCAAAACACACGTTATTCTTACAACATAGTTAAAATACAACAAAAAGAGGAAGTAGCATAATTCAACTCGATTGAAATACCGCACAAGATAACATACTGTTTAAACCACCAATCTTCAACTCTTCCAATACAGGCAGTATCTCATAAACACACCTTCGCAAAGGCCATTCAGTGACATGGCGAGGCTATTATTCTCATGTGCGGTCTCTCTCCAGTCCAGTGAAAAGAAAATCAAAAGGAACAATCTGCCCCTTTGATTTATTTTAGGAGGAAGCAGCTCTGTCTAAAACTTCAGTCTCGCAGCAGAGAACTCAGCTTTCAGGTCCAGCAATCAGCCAAACCAAACCAAAACCCTTTTGGGATTGTGTGGGCCTGACCTTATCCACTCATGAGTCTTCTGTCTCACTTCAAAAAAAGTCAGGGAGAACTCAACGCTGTTTCCCGACTGTCAGTCTGATGGAGACATCCTGGTTCCACTGTGACCAAAGGCCTCAGCAAGGGGAACGGGACAGAAAACCATCTCTTAACCACACTGTCTCATCACCATTGGTATAACCCCATGAATGTAACACAGTGACACTGGAGCCACTTCATCGAGCGACTGGGTCAGTCAATGAAACATCACACAGCAGTTCAGGATCATCTGAAAAAGCAGATGAACATTTTGAACACAGGACTTTGACCAGCTGAAAGACTGAGCAGGATTCTCTGGGATCCTGCTGTGCCGCCGGGCAGAGGCAGGCAGGTGCCCTGGCCACCTCTTCCACCTCAGCTTCCTCTCCTGAGAAATGGAACAGTTCGCTGGGCAGTCAGTTTGAATTCCATTTGATGTCAACAGTGTGGGTTCAAATCCCTCACCAGCTAGGGTTACCATGAAGGACTCTCCTTTTCAACCTCTCTCCCCTCACTTGAGGCACGGTGACCCTGGGATTAAACCAGCACCAGCCGTCTCGGGCTCTGTCTCTCTCACTGTGGAGACTTCAGCTTTCCGTTTCCTTCCCTGAGTGCAGGCAGGAGGAGCAGCAGACAATCTTGCAGACTTGCCCGCATCTATTTGGAGGCCACTTCCCTCGGGGGCAGCGGGTTCATTAAAACCGCGTTTCCTGAAAATGCCCCAAGGAGCCAGAGCTCAGCAGCTGCCGATGTCAGTCTGCTGCCTGGATCGAAGAACCATGGGCCTGGGGTGAGTGGTGGAAGTGGAAGGAAATTCAAACGTTCTGGAAGAACATTTGGTCAAGTGGAAAGTGCCCCATGTCACAGGTTAAGAGGGGAATCTGAATGAACAGCATTGCCATTTCAGGGGGTCCTCACTTGTCTGGCATCGTGTGAGCATCAGAACAGTGAGCACACAGGTTCAATTCCAGCTGAGCTCCAGAAAGGAAGAAGGTGGAAGTGGTTTCCACCCCCCTCAGAATCAGGTCCACTGAAGGACAGAGGAGAGAACCAAGAGAACTGAATGAGAGGGAGAGACCACCACAAACACAGGATGGAGGGAAAGAGACCTCACGGTGAAGGGGGCTGGTGGTCACTCAGGTACTTGCTCCTCAGTCAGTATGGAGGCTCTGCTGAATCCCAACTCAGATGGAATGATAGTCCTGAGGGAAGATGATCAAGACTGAGCCCTCGAGTTGCGAAAGCATGAGCAGTGATCTCATTCAAACATACAAAGTTATTTCATAAATCAATGGGCTGGATAGTGGAAGGATACTTGTTCATGCTCTGGCAAGGGAGTCACAGACTCAGAATAAGCAGCAAGTAATTCAGGACTGAACTCTTCCCTCAGGGGGTAGGGAATGTCTAGTATTCTCTGGCCCAGGTGGCTGTGAATGCTCAGCTGTTGAGTTTATTGGGGATAGAGAGAGAGAGGGAGTGATGGATTCCTAGATCTGAAAGACTGAGGGAAAAAGGGATAGTGTGGGAAAGCAGCATTGAAAACCTCATTGAATGGTGGGGCAGGTCTGAAGGGCTGAATGGCCTGCTCCTACCTCTTCTGTTCCGTGGCACACCAGTGCATTAGCAAGCGGGCAGTTGCCCTCTCTACTGCTGCTAAACAACACATCAGCATCCCTAAGTGATGGGCCAGGGTAGACCCGAGAGTGTACAGGTCCCACAGCCTGCAGAGGTCAGCTGGTGCTGCTGTGAAACACCCTCAGGAAGACCGATTGACAGGCCCTCATACCATCTCACATTCCTGTTGTGCAGAGGTGAGATTTACAAAACCTCCTGCCCTGAGGACAAGCAGCAACCTCAGTGACAGCTGCCATCTTTTCACGAGCCCTGTCTCCGATCAGGGGACTCGTTCCAATCACTACAGGCAGCATGTCTGCAGGTCTCACATTCCTAAGGTCGTAGAGTCATAGAGATGTACAGCACGGAAACAGACCCTTCAGTCTAACCCATCCATGCCGACCAGATATCCCAACCCAATCTAGTCCGACCTGTCAGCACCCGGCCCATATCCCTCCAAACCCTTCCTATTCATATACCCATCCAAATGCCTCTTAAATATTGCAATTGTACCAGCCTCCACCACATCCTCTGGCAGCTCATTCCATACACGTACCACCCTCTGGATGAAAAAGTTGCCCCTTAGGTCTCTTTGAAATCTTTCCCCTCTCACCCTAAACCTATGCTCTCTAGTTCTGGACTCCCCGACCCCAGGGAAAAGACTTTGCCTATTTACCCTATCCATGGCCCTCATAATTTTGTAAACCTCTATACATCACCTCCCAGTCTCTGACGCTCCAGGGAAAACAGCCCCAGCCTGTTCAGCCTCTCCCTATAGCTCAAATCCTCCAACCCTGGCAACATCCTTGCAAATCTTTTCTGAACCCTTTCAAGTTTCACAACAGCTTTCCAATAGGAAGGAGATCAGAATTGCACGCAATATTCCAACAGTGGCCTAACCAATGTCCTGTACAGCCGCAACATGACCTCCCAACTCCTGTACTCAATACTCTGACCAATAAAGGAAAGCATACCAAACGCCTTCTTCACTATCCTATCTACCTGTGACTCCATTTTCAAGGAGCTATGAACCTGCACTCCAAGGTCTCTGTTCAGCAACACTCCCGAGGACATTACCATTAAGTGAATAAGTCCCGTTAAGATTTGCCTTTCCAAAATGCAGCACCTCGCATTTATCTGAATTAAACTCCATCGCCACTTCTCAGCCCATTGGCCAGTCATTATTAGCAAATGTTGTATTGCTCACATGACTAAGGCAGTGCTCATCCATCAGAAATGACTTTGAATGTCATCATCCATGTGAGAGGGGATTCCCAAGGTCTGAGAATGCTTCACATAGTCCACTGGGCTCTCAGTCAGCATGCTGACAAACATCTTTTCAGATTGGACAGTAATGCAGAGCTGACACAAGTTTATAAGTGCAATGGTCCAGTTTGAACATGGCCTCGCACTGTTGGAGATCTTTCAAATGAGTCTTTAAACTGAGGTCCCACTGCCTATCCAGATGGATGGAGGGGATCAACAGCACAATTTCAGAGAGGTCTGGGGAGTTCTCCCCAGTCCCCTGTCCTTCAGTCAACATCACAAAAGCCCCGTGTGTCTGATCATTGTCATCTTGCTGTTTGGACGAGCTTGCTGTGTGCGAATTGGACTGTTGTATTTCCTCCAACCCAGCAACGAACAGCCCACACCACAGGACTGCATTGCTTCGAAAGCACTTTGAGATGTCCTGTGATCACAACGAATGCTCCACAAATTCACATCTTTATTGAATTTCAGCAGCCCAGACATTTGGAAGAGACAGAAACTGCGATTTGACAGATCAAGTCCTACAATTCCCTCGATCCCTGGGAACAGGATTCAAACACAGGCCGTGCAGATGGAAGGAGAGAGATCAAGTCCCCTGCTGAAATAAAATGAGGAGAACAGCACTGGTAACCACTGGAGTTTGGTTGAAAGAGAGAGAGAGAGAAAGTCTTGCTTTGCTTCAGTACCACTCAGTGCTTCCCAGAGTTCTGTACAATTATTGGAACAGGCAAACTGATAGTAACCACACTGCAAAACAGACACTGCTGGAGAAGCTCAGTATGTCAGGTGTCATCTGTAGGAAGACATCAGCGTTATCTCAGCAGACCTGCTGAGTTTCTCTGGCAACTTCTGCTGTCATTTCAGGCCTCCAGCATCCTCATTCCTTTGTTGTAGTTTATTGTCTGCCGGATCTTGTCGGGTGCAATTTGGTTCCTGCATTTTCTGCATGGTATAAGCGACAGCATTTGATAAAAATGCTTAATTAGTGAAGCATTTGTGGAGCTGCTGGGCTTGTGAAAGCAGTGACGTTTTTCGTCTCTCTCTCTTGGTTGATCCCATGTGTGGCTGAAGCCTGATTGAAGGAGACACGAGGTGAGTAGAGCCTGTGGTTTCCAAATCAACAAGAGAACAGGAGAGACAAGGACAAACAGCTCAGGTTTCATGTAAAACCTGATATCTGTAGTGAACAAACAGGTGCCCTGACCCGATACAGAGCTGAAAAGTGTGTTGCTGGAAAAGCGTAGCAGGTCAGGCAGCATCCAAGGAGCAGGAGAATCGACGTTAGGGCTTATGCCCAAAGCTTCGATTCTCCTGCTCCTTGGATGCTGCCTGACCTGCTGCGCTTTTCCAGCAACACATTTTTCAGCTCTGATCTCCAGCATCTGTAGTCCTCACTTTCTCCCGACCCGATACAGAGCCTCTGTACCTGGTTCCTCTGGTATGAAGTGGAAATTCCACAATGTCGGAGTATGTCTCAGGAAAAGGAGACTCAATCTTCCCATCCTTCGGTCAAGTGTTGTTTACATGGAGTTGTATCGAGAGATTTTTCTCCATGAGGCTGATCAGCTTTTTCAAACTGTTGTCCCAAAGTTATCATGTTAATGACCTATCCCTGCCTTGTGGTGCCCCTCTAGTCTGATGTTCGACTCATTACCGCCAGGGTACTATGGAACAGGCTGCATCCTAGCACCGGTGCCGTATTTCAGACACTTCCAGGCACCCAGTTCAGCACTGTCATACAGGAAGTGCCCTGCACTGTGAAAGCAGTATTCCAGGATGTGGCAGATAAGAGGAAATTGATGCTCAATTGCAGTCAGGCACCAGGAAGACCAAGTGGTCAAGGCAGATGGCCTTTCCACATGGGGTCACCAGGGTAGGCCATGCCAACAGAGCGGGGGTTACCACTCAGTCAGTCTAGAGAAACACCCAGCAATACTGAAAGAAGGTTAGTGACCTTCTCAGCTCTGGGTCACCATCTTCTCCCTGTTAACTCACACTCACTCCCCTCTGCCAGTGCACCAACATCACATGGAGGTTCATGTTTCACCACTCTCACCATGACATGGCAGCATCATCCCTCACTCACTTCTCCTGAACTGTTCACACTCGGTGTGGACTCTGCACCACATCCTTACTCCCTCAAGAGATCTCCCCACCCTTAGCCCAGCTGCAGCACTTCCATCTCTGTCATTCCCGCCCCCTTTCCATTCAGGCCAGAACAAATCCCAAAGAGGAAGGAGAGAGAGTGGAGGGTGTTAGTCATTTGACTCCACACCCTCTGTGTAGAGAGGATTCGGCCCATGCAGGTGAAGACTAGAACAATTACCGCTCCTGTTAAAATGCTAAAACATCTCAGGTCCTAGCAACCAAGTAAGACACGTGATCCACTGCAGTGTTCGTGTCCCTTTAACTCCCACTGTGCCTCGAATCTGAATGTGTGACAACCTGTATATGTGGGTTGTGGCAGATTCTTGAAGTTGCCTTCTGCAGGCCACCACGGTGATGTTTGCACTGTGCCTGGGGTCCAGATTACAGCACCATAACACAAAGCCTCCTCCACCTGGGAGGCAAGACTGCCTCCCATAACCCCTGAGCTAGCTCCCATCCCCACAGCTTGGGGGTGAATGTCTTGTCTCGGTTCGAGTGGGAAGCAGGCATTCGGAGGGTTGCTGGGCCAGAGAGGACGGTCGCCTGTCAGTATTCAGGGGCTTCCATCACCCACATATCGAGGCAGGAATGTCAGGGGCACTGACCAACCTGACACAAACACTGCAGGGCTCCATCAACCTAGTTAGGAGCCCACTCAGGCAAGGGGCCCTCTCGCTGCCTCCAGGGGCACCCTGTTTACAGCTGCCAGCTCCACCAGTGGTTAGTACTGCTGCTTCACAAAGGTCGGGACCCAGGTTCGATTCCTGCCTCAGGCGATTGTCTGCATGGAGATTGCACATTCTCCCTGTGTCTGCGTGGGTTTCCTCTGGGTGCTCCGTTTCCTCCCACAGTCCAAAGATGTGCAGGTTCAGTGGACAGACTGTGCTAAGTGTGAGGCTTTTGGGATGGGGAGGGGTGCCCTTCAGAGGGTCAGGGAAGGCCTAATGGTTCGAAAGGCCTCTACTCCCTGCATTACCAGGACACAATGTTATCAGCATAGTCCTACACTCCATCACACTGCTGACTGGTCCTCAACACTGACGACACGGTGACAGGGAGAAACCAGGATCTTTGACTGTAATCCGGGGAGACAGGGTGCTGCCAGTTATTCTCAGGCCTGAGGAGGATCCACAGGCAGGTTGCTCCTGACAAGGCTAGGCCTTCCCCCATCTCCCCTCTCAGCCCTGTCGGAGTTGAAGGTGAGCAAGGCTGGGCCCTCTCACGACAGGCCACTCAGGGAAGGCTCCCTCTCATCCAGCCATGGGCCCTGGGGCTGCTCAGAGATGGAGTGGAATGATTAAAAACAAACCCTTGTACAATGAAAGGGGAGCAGCCAGCTCTCCCAGCTCAGCTTCTCTCTGGTTTGGTTTGGGTTTTGAGCAGTATTGTGGAAAAAGCTGCTGGACCCAAAGGAGTAGGTCCAGGCTGGTACTCTCTCTCTGACCTGTCTCCTGGAAGACCCCGGGTTTGGTTTTACCTTTTGCTGATGGGGATTATTGCAAGTATTTGGAACAGCATCATTAAATTGGGATCGTCTGTTGGGTTTTCGGAGAGGTTAAGTTACTCGGTATTCTGTTTTCTGTGGTTTGTGTTTCATTTGGTACTCTTGGAAGTAAATTCTATTCTGTTTAAAACTAAGTGGCTGGGCCAGCTACATCCCTCCTAGAATATCTCTGTCACACCTACTTAAACCAACCAGCCAAGTCAGGGTCTGGGCTACTTTCTTGAAATGTTTTGAGGGGAGCTGGCCTAATCCATCACTGAAGGCACCTACCCTCTCCCTCCAAAGTGGTGAAAGGAACATCTCCTGTCCCATCTCCAGGCACTGGGTAAATCCTTTCAGAACCATGCTATTCCATAGCTGGCATTACTGGGCTCCAGCCATAACACCTACCTGTAATGGTCACGGTTACTTGGGGAAGGGAGTTGGACTTTCTCCTGCTCCTCGGATGCTGCCCAACCAGCTGTGCTTTTCCAGCAGCATACCCTTCGACCACACTGGGTTAATGCCCAGGGATCGTGAGGAATGCAGTGCTCAGAGGGTCAGGGTCTGACTGGGTGTTTCACTCTTTGAAGAAGCTCACCTCTCACCTTCACAGAATGAATCGCTGACCCCTCCCAGTCCGAGAGCTGGTGCTGCCATATTTGTTTCCATTCTCTCCTTGTGACGTACGAGGTGATGGAAGGCAAAGACGAGGAGACTGAGTGAGACTCAGACTCCCCCTCTCCCAAGATGACCACCCTCGTCTCCTCAACCCCATCAACGTGGCACATCCCAAAGAGCCCAGCCCACCCCATCTCTGTGCATCAGCATTCCCCCCTCATGCTAGCCCCCATACTCCAGATCCGCATGCCAGCTTTGAGAGTGCATTGTCCCCGAACAGAAGCCTGGATCATTTGCTGTCGTTTACTGCCAACAACACCTCACCCCTCCCTCTTTCTAAGTGACCCTATTCCCTCCCCTGGTCAACCACTTCCCCCCCCCCCCACCTCATTACACACACCGTTACCCACCTTTGCGACTGGGGTACTGGCTGCATCCCAGATTCTGACTCCAATCCCTGCAGCATTGACCCCTGGTGAACCCCAACCCCGCCCTGCATTGACCTTTACTACACGGGCTGCCCAGATTGGC
Source organism: Chiloscyllium punctatum (assembly GCF_047496795.1). Taxonomy (NCBI): domain Eukaryota; kingdom Metazoa; phylum Chordata; class Chondrichthyes; order Orectolobiformes; family Hemiscylliidae; genus Chiloscyllium; species Chiloscyllium punctatum. Next base: position 8,038,821 of record NC_092773.1, read on the forward strand.
TTCCTGTCGGCCGCTCCCTTCAGCATTGTAACCGGGCAGTCCTGGGCACAGTGAGAGACCAGAGTTCTGACTGAGATGTGCCCAGCTCCCCAGCAGTGAGAGCCCTGGGCCCACACAGCTGACCACAGGCCCCACCCTGCTCGAGAGTTGGGACAGCTCCCCTGATAGTGACCACCCGAGATGGATACCTGACCATGGCCAAGACCCTGGGTTCTCCCTGCACAGCAAGCCTCACCGCGCTGCACATATTATCTGTCAGCAGTTCACAAGCTACTGGAGGAGGCCATTCAACCCTCTGAAGGCTGACACGGTTAACTGAGATGGGACCCACCTCAATTCTCCGTGAATGTTTGCCCGGCGAAGAGGGAATTGTCTGGATTGACTGTGAATGCAGGAGTGGATTCATCATGAATCTTGTTCTGAAGAAGGCCGACAGGAGTCCAAACATTGGCTCCACTTTCTCTCCACACATTCTGCCAGACTTGCTGAGGTTCCCCAGCTATTTCTGTTAATGTTTCAGATCTCGTCCGCCCTCACACAGTGTGGCTTTATTTTCATGGATTGCTTGTGTTTACTTTTCCAAACAGCGCTCACTGTGTGATGATGGTGGTGGGGGGTGGGTCGTGTGGGGGAGGTGTTTCATTGACAGGTCTGAATTTAAATCTCATGCAGGAGCGCACACTACATTCTCTCCTTCTGCACAATTTAAAAATAATCTGCTTTTACCCTGAGGAGGTGTCATTGACCTGAATCATCTCCCCGTGTTGGGCGAGTGAAGGGTTCAGGGTGGGACTGTGGAAAAACAAACACAGGCAAGGAATCTCGGAATACAATCACAGGCTGGTGAGACCTTGGAAATCCAAACACAGGCAGAAAGTGTTACAGTTGGCGTTGGAAAACAGGCAGGACAAACTTTCAAACTGGATCTTTGAAGACTGTGCAGTGCTGGCTGCCTTATTGGCAAAAGGATGTCGAGGCATTGCAGAGGCTACAGAGTAAACACCAGAAATAGGTATCCATTTTGGGAAAGGACTGACAGCAAGTGGTCAACTTATTCTCAAAAAAAAGAAGATTGAGAGGTGACCAGATTGAACTCTTTAAAACGGTGTCAGTTTTTAAAACTTCACTCCTGGGACTGGGCCAGGATTTATTGCCCATCCCTAATTTCCTGGAGGGTAGTTGAGATTTGAACACTTTGCTGAGGATCTGGAGTCACATGTCAGCCAGACCAGGTAAGGATGGCAGATTTCCTTCCCTCAAGGGCATTAGTGAACCATACGGGATTTTCCCCCAAATCAATTCACAGTCATCATTAGATTCATGGTTCCAGATTATGAGTGAATTAAAATTCCACCATCTGCCATAGCAGGCTTCCATTGAGGTCCCTGGAATATTACCTGGATCTCCAGGTTAATAATCCATCGATAATGCCGTAAGGCCATTGCCTATTTCCTTCAGGATTTGATCCAGTGACCAACAGTCGAATTTGAAGTCAGTTTAAAAAAGAAAGGAATGAAGAGTCTAATGATGACCATGAACAGATTGTCAGGAAATTCCCACCTGGTTCACTAGCGCCCTTCCAGGAAGGACATCTGCCATCCTTACCTGGTCTGGCCTACATGTGACAGCTGAAGTGATTGACATTTAACGGCCGAGACAGCAACACTCCCGTCCTGTGAATGAATAAAAAACAGTTCATCAACATCTATCAGCTTGCTTGGGGCATCTGACAGAGGCTCCCAGACCCTGCTTGTGATCGTTACACAATGATTCCCAGCTGTCAATGCAAAATGATCGCCAATGAAAGTCCAGCGGGGAATTCAGAGGGACCAGCTTCCCCTGGTGAGTGCTGAGCATGGAGCCTGCAAGCACTAGGTTCTGAACAAGGGTCACTCATCCCAAAACATTGACTGTGCTTTCTGTCTACAGATGCTGCCAGACCTGTGGAGTTTCTCCAGCAAGTTCTGATTTTCTCCTGGGAGTGGCTGAAGTGAATTGTATTGATGCAGATCAGGGGAATCTGTGCATACAGGGTGAGAGAGAAGGAAATCAATGGATATGATGATATTGTGGTTCTGTTCGCCGAGCTGGGAGTTTGTGTTGCAGACGTTTCGTCCCCTGTCTAGGTGACATCCTCAGTGCTTGGGAGCCTCCTGTGAAGCGCTTCTGTGATCTTTCCTCCGGCATTTATAGTGATTTGTACCTGCCGCTTCCGGTTGTCAGTTCCAGCTGTCCACTGCAGTGGCCGGTATATTGGGTCCAGGTCGATGTGCTTATTGATTGAATCTGTGGATGAGCGCCATGTCTCTAGGAATTCCCTGGCTGTTCTCTGTTTGGCTTGTCCTATAATAGTAGCGTTGTCCCAGTTGAACTCATGTTGCTTGTCATCTGAGTGTGTGGGTACTAAGGATCGCTGGTCGTGTCGTTTCGTGGCTAGTTGGTGTTCATGGATGCGGATTATTAGCTGTCTTCCTGTTTGTCCTATGTAGTGTTTTGTGCATGGGAACAATGAGCACCCGAGCTACAAATCTTCTCACAAACTTTGGAGATGATGATAAACAATGAGGTGATAAACAATGGAGGAGGCTGAAACAGAGCTCAAACACCAACATGGACTGGTTGGGCCGAATGGTATTTTTCTGTGCTGTTTGTCCAATGAAATCAATTCCTGTCTTTATAAACTCTGAGAGTCTGATGTTGTTGGACATACTCAGTTCCCCTGGTTGTTAGCTGGTGAATGGAGAACAGGCCAGGGGTAATGAATAAAGTTCAGTCAGTGGCCTGACCAATTCTGACCACTATAAATGCCGGAGAAAAGATCACAGACGCACTTCACAGGAGGCTCCCAAGCACTGAAGGTATCACCTAGACAGGGGACGAAACGTCTGCAACCCAAATTCCCAGCTCGGCAAACACAACCACAACAACGAGCACCCGAGCTACAAATCTTCTCCCAAACTTTGATGACCTATTCTGAGCTCTGGTTGATCATCCCAGAGGTGGTGACATAGCTCAGTATCATGTGTTGCTCAGCAACTTGGTGAAGCGGGATAGCACTGTGTTAAAGTTGCCATGGCAGTGGAGGTTGTTGTCTTTAAGTTTGGTCCCTGTCTACCCTTGTCAGTACTCCCATTGAAATCTCTCCCAACCTTATCACAGCCTGTCCTGTGAACATCAGTTTGTTTTTGATGCCTGAAGCATTTGAGATAGCCAAGAATTTGTGTCAAGTTATTCAAGCCACACAGCAAAAGGGAAATCACAAGTTGAGAAATTTCACCAGTGACTGATGTGAATAGAGTGCAGTTGAAGAAGGAACCGGAACAGCACGACTTTCAGCTGGTTAGCCTTTGTTATTCGACCACTCATCCTGGGGAAGCCGAGTTCCTTCTTTGAAATGATTCATCTTGCTGCTGATGACAGAGTAACCAGCCAAGATCACTGTATTCCTCCCCACTTCTTTTTGACAGGCACTTATTCAGCAGAATTAATTTCATTTCAAAGTTTCTTCATGTATTTTGTTTGCAAAGCCAAATGCATTTCTCACCTCTGGTTGGTTTCCAATGCATTCAACAAAAACAAACCTTATCCAAAAATATTTATTGGTGCTTTTCAAAAGCTGTTTGTGTCAAGCATAGAAAATTCTCAGGATGCTGTTTGACAGGGAGCTGCGAATGATTAAAAGAGTTGCTACAGAAGGAGAGAAATGCTTCCCTCTGACAACTTGGCAATCAAACAGTTCAGGGTGATGTCAGGAAGCAGTTCTTCAAAGGTTGCTGATGGTTTCTCAATGACGTTGTTAAAGATACACAAGTCATGGACATTGTTTGACTGAGGACTGGGATCATATCCAGAGAGATTCAGCTGGGGCACCAGTGCAGCCAGGATGCTGTATCCTGTGACCAAGCTCATTATCACAGAAAAGGGTTGTACCAGTTTCCTAATTCTCTGTCCGATTTAGTCCCATCTAACTGAGGGGAGGGGAAATCTGGAACACTTCCCCCCACCGTCACCACACACACACACACACACACACATGCACTCACTCACCACAGTTACACACACACAGACACACACATATGGAGATAAAGCAGACATAAAACATTGTAATTCTGAAGGGCAATTAAACATTCAAAATGTTTTGTTGGATGAGGATGTTCCAGGTTCCGGGATCAAGGCAATGTGGATGGGTCTGAATTGCAATTGTCACTTTGTTGGACAGAATGTGACTCTTGCTGCAGAGAGTGGTGCTGCCAAAGATTTTTAACCTGCACTCGACAGGACAAATACAGGCATGGCAAATTGCAAACAGTCACAGCAATAAATACTGCAGGAACAGTTCACACCTTTTAAATGGACTTTAAATTGTTGAGTCAAAAAGTGTGGCGCTGAAAAACTACAGGCAGTCAGGCAGTATCTGAGGAGCAGGAGAGTCGGCGTTACAGGCATCTGCCCTTCATCAGGAAAGTGGGTGGGTAGGGGGCTTCCAAGGGGTCTGAGAGATACATGGGAGGGGGATGCAACTGGGGGGCAGGTAGCTGGCAATGTGGTAGGTGGATGCAACTGGGGGGGTGATGGTGACAGGTTGGAGTGGAGGGTGGAGTGGACAGGTGGGAAGTTTGAGCCTGGGTGAAATTTGGCATTGTTGCATTTGCCCTGTTGAGTGAAAGTCTGCAAGGTGGAACAGGAGCAGGGGCTGAATGACCACCTCCTCCTGTTTCTGTATTCCTTGAAGCTCCCAAACTGAGGTGAGCACAAATCGATGAAGTCACAGATTTGCTTGTGAAATCTGTGGCCAAATGAGTTTGGTGACCTTATAGAGGTTCATAAAATCGTGAGCTGCATGGATAGGATAAATAGACAAGGTCTTTTCCCTGGGGTGGTGGAGTCCAGAACTAGAGGGTGAGAGGGGCAAGATTTAAAAGGGACCTAAGGGGCAACGTTTTCACACAGAGGGTGGTACGTGTGTGGAATGAGCTGCCAGAGGAAGTGGTGGAGACTGGTTCAATTGCAACATTTAAAGGCATCTGGATGGGTATATGAATAGGAAGGGTTTGGGGGGATATGGGCCGGGTGCTGGCAGGTGGGACTAGATTGGGTTGGGATATCTGGTCGGCATGGACAGGTTAATCAGAAAACAGTGCCATCAATGAGAAGGAAAGAGTGTCAGCATTGACATTGCTGCTCATGTATTGTCAGAGTTACATGTGCACAGTTACCATGAAACCTCATTGTCAGGTGGGCCATTTCTGATTTCATCAGACACCAAATGGTGTGGCTGTGTCAGGGGGAGGTCTTTTATGAGTTTGAGATCTCCACATTTGAATGAACATAATAAAAAGCTGACAGACAATATGGCGCTTGACACAGGGATTAGGATGTGACTGGGTTAGGATTCTGAATGAATCACGTTACAGGAGACAGAGTCGAGAGGGTTGTCGATCTCAGTGAACAGTCACACCTTTCGAAATTATTACCACCACCTTTTCCAGAGCAATGCACAAGTTGAGAGGGGGAAACCCAATGGAGTGTCAAGACAAAGATAAGAATGTTAAATCGGACAGCTTGGGGCTTGGGATTTCAGGTGGGTCAGTACAATGGTAGACTGGTGGGCCTTGACCAAGTGTTAAATGCAGGTGGTGGCATCTTGAATGAGCAGAGATAACTGGCCAGGAAATAACGTTGCCATTGCTGATTCGATCAAGAGGAAACACAGATTTGGCCACAAATGTTTTCACCCAACTTTTTGTCTCCAGTTCCAGAAGAAACTCAGGAAATCAGGGATGCTGGAAGAGCAGTGGAGATGACGGAGTGAACGTGAGAGCCATGAGACAGACCAATGAGAGGACAATAATGGGATTGAATCAATGAATGAGAATGATGGCTTATACCTCAAGGTTTGCACACTGCCTCTTATTCACCTCTTCCAATGATTAATTTATTCAAGTTTGACAAATCATCAGACAGTGGTAAACAATGAGTGGGTGTGTGCAGTCATGAGTTCCAGCAACTTGGACTCCAGCACATTGTTGATTTACAGACTGCTGTCCTGTGGTGTCTCAGTCCAGCAGATTTTGAACAATTGTTAATTGTTGCAGCGAACGTGCCTGAAGATGGGTTGGTTTAGTGTAACAGTCTGTGGGTTTAAAACAGTGATTGCCTCTCACATTGTGAGCCATCTCAAGTGTTCTGGAAGAACACAACCAAACAGACTTGGGACATGGAGTTACATGAAGCTGGGATTGAGTCTCACTGCCAGAACAGACAAACCCACTGTAAACACTCCTGTTAAATAGGAGCACCAACTCTTCTTTGTACCTCTACAGAGTGAGTGAGAGATCAAATGTTATTTACATGATGGTCACATCTGTGGACATGGCTCAGCAGTGAGCAACGCTTCTTGCTAATTCATTCACCGTTCAGACCACTCTCAGAGCACTGAAGCACAGAGATTTATTGAGTTTTTCAGCTTCCAGTCACCATCTTGAAATGAAGGAGCAAGCTGCAAATGCCTGAGAAGACCTGGAGTTAACCACTCACTGAAGTGTATGCACAGTTGGGGAATTTGGGTTGGCTTTCTCCAGACCGAATTTAGCTTGACATTCGTCGTCGGCATTGAATTTGAAGCCACAGTTTAAATACCATAATTGCTATTTTTCAAGAGTCCACTGAAAGACCTGCTCGGGTAAGAACAAGCTGAAGCTGGACCATCATCAAGTGTCTCAGGTCGGTGTCTTGTATTTGCAACATATGTAAGTCATCAACTGAGCACCGACTGTGACTTACAACAGGGAGCTGGAGCCGAGCACTTCAGGGAGTTATGCACAGCAAGGAAAAGCAGTCTTCAGCTGCTGTTACCTCATCTTTTCAGCCTCCCACGAGTTGACTGCTCAGGCGAAGAAGCTGGTTCATAGGTACGTGTCTGAATCAGGTTTATTCTATTCCCGAGGCTCAAAATGGTGTCGTTTCAACAAGTGGTTTGCGACAGAGGTTAAAAAGCAGAGATGGACGGACCAATTGGATTGAGGCCGGTGGTGTGGTGACGTGGCAAAGCACAGGATGATTCGAGTGCAGGGAACAAAGCTGATGGATGAGTATTCTGAGTCTTCAAAATGGAAGTAAGGCCCTCAGTTTATGATCAAGTCTCGAGTTTCTTCTTTTTCTGAATACTCAAATGAAAAGCATGGGGTGTAGGGAAGGGTTATTCAAATGTAGAGAGTGCGGCTCTGAGAGCAGTGAATGAATGGCTAAAATCTGGCGGTGAAGACAGGAGAAAGTTCAGTGTTCCCCACCCACCCAATGCTAGGGTGAAACACATCTTCCCAGTGCAAAGGGGAACATGGAATGGCAGGGAAGGAACCCAGTTATCACCGTCAATTACTGGTGGCAAGAACATTGATAGGGTGAGAAAGGAGATCCTGCTCAAAGATTTTGGATCGAGAGAAGCAAAATTAAATGTCAGAATGTCTGTGGTAATAATCTCAGGGTTATTCGCTGAGCCAAAGGCAAACTGGGATCAGATAAATCTAGCCAAGGAGTGAAGTATTTGGCTCAAAGATTGGTGAGGGAGGAATATGTTTCAGTCCATGGGCACAGACACCAGTACTGGGCCAGAAGGGAGCTGTTCCAGTAGGACAGGCTTAACCTGAACACATCCTGGTGAATCAAATAATGAGGGCTGTACAGAGGAGTTAGAGAGACAGGGGGAGGGTTCTGGTAAGGAGAAACAGAACCCTCCAAACCAAGAGCATGTGACAGCATTACAGAGCAGGTATTAGCATAACGATACCCAGAGTGGGACAGGAAGGAACAGAGCATACAAATGGAGAGAAACTCCTGTAATTAAGTTTCAAAAGTAAAAATAGTCAAAAAGAAAGATGGGTGGCTGTTAAATGCACGTATTATCTGGAACAAAATAAATGAATTAATGGAAAAATAGAGGTTAAAGGGTGTGATGTCATAGCCATTATGGAGACCTGGCTACTCAGAGCTCAAAGCTGGGAATGAAATATTCAGGGCTACGGGAATTTTCGGAAAGGGCAGGCATGAAGGAAGAGGTGACGGGGTAGCTCTCTTCGGCAAGTGCAAATAAGGACAACAGCAAGAATTGATCTTGGATCAGAATCATACAATCCCTACTGTGCAGGGGTAGACCATTCAATTCCTGGCTGTAACCCTGGAATCAAATGGCTTAGAAAGGGTGAATGCTGGGAAATAGTTTCTGTCAGATGGGGATACAAGGACTCGTGGGCACAGCCTTAGAATTAGAGGGGGTCGATTTAAAACGGAAATGAGGAGACATTTCTTCAGCCAGAGAGTGGTGGGCCTGTGGAATTCATTGCCATGGAGCACAGTGGAGGCCGGGATGTTAAATGTCTTCAAGGCAGAGATTGATAAATTCTAATCTCACAAGGAATGAAGGGCTATGGGGAGAGTGCAGGTAAGTGGCGTTGAAATGCCCATCATAGAATCATAGAATCCCTACAGTGTGGAAACAGGGCCTTCGGCCCAACAAGTCCATACCGACCCTCTGAAGAGTGTCCCACCCAAACCCATTCCCCTCCCCATGACTCTACCTTTTCCTCTGACGAATGCACTAACCTCCACATCCTGGAACACTACAGGTAATTTAGCATAGCCAATTCACCCGACCTGCACATCTTTGGACTGTGGGAGGAAACCGGAGCACCCAAAGGAAATCCACGCAGACTCCACACAAACAGTCACCCAAAGGTGGGATCGAACCTGGGTACCTGTCCCTGGGAGTCATCAAAGCAGTGACTTAAAACTACATCCTCGTACAGAAAAAGTCAAATAAAACTGAACAGACTTTCATTCAAACAAATATGAGGAAAATGTCAAGAAGTAATTAGAAAAGATCAGTAAGGTCAATAAAAAGAACACTGCTGAATGAAGGGGAAAAGGAGACAGGGAGGGATAGAGAGAGAGAGAGAGAGAGAGAGAGAGAGCAAGGCGGGGGATATGGGAGCATGAAAGGGAGAGAGGAAGGACAGAGAAAATAAAATCAAGAGGTGCAAGAGAGAGCCCCGATCTAAACCAGACACACAGCAAAAACAGAGGGAGATCGAGAAATAAACGGTAGAGTCAGAGAGATAGAGAAACAAGTGAGACAAAGGGAGGGACAAGATGAAAGACATTGGGACAAACAGAGAAAGAGAGAGAGAGAGGAGATTCTCCTCAGAGTCAGTAAACCTTAGTGACTGTGAGAAACGTTACTGCCAGTGTCAGTGAAGGAGCTGAGCACCAGGAGGATGGGGAGCGTCATGTTGAGGCTGAGCTGAGAGGTCAGTCAGAGGGAGGTTTCTGTGGAAGGACACTGACTGTGTCCCAATTCCTGCTTCATCCACACAGTGAGCAGAGAAAGCCCTCAGTCATGATTGAATGACCTTACTTACACTCTTATTTCCTAGGGGACCAATCTATTTTGGATCTGATAATATGCAATGAGTCAGGCTGAATAAATCGTCAGAAATTAAAAGGGCTCCAAGGAAACAATGATTTGAAGAAGGTAAGGTTGAGTGAACAGCAATATTGGTCAGGGTGAGGATGAGCTTGGCACGTGGAGGAGGGTGCTGATGGATGCGCAGGAAGGAGCAGAGAGCCCAGAGACCATCCTAATGGGGGAATGGAGATCAAAACGGACAGGACATCTGCTAACTGGAACCTGCTAACTGGAAATTCGGACATTGATGTCAACCTTCAGAAGAATTGCAGATACAGTGGGATCGTGTGGATTTTGGGGAGAAATTAGAAGCGAGCTGCATACGTCTGGGGAAGGATGAGCTGAGAGGCTCTGGGGCACAGATCCCCAGGTGAGATGAGGGTTGTGACATCTTGGTGACTGTTGTAGACAGAGTAACCTGATGCTGGATGATGGGGTCATGGTCCAGGGGGGAGATGGGAGGAGATAACTGGGAGCTGGTGCTTAAGGTCAGTACGCCAGACGACAGCAGCATCACCCTTGTAGACAGGCTTAATAACAAAGTCAGGGTGGGATCGGAGAGCACCGAGTGCAATCAGTTCGGGAGAAGATTGTTTGGGGTGGGCAACGGGGGTGGAGGTGGAGGGTAGAGAAATCAAGGCAACTGATGTCACAACAATGCTTCCCAAGATACAGGCCATGTGCAGGTAACAGCCAGAGGGAGAGTTCTAAATGGAAGGAGAGTGTTGGGGGCAGGGAAGGGGTCTGTGGGACTGGGAAAGATCTCTCATCCACTTGAATGGCTGTGGAGGTGACAGAAGAAGAAGTCAACATCACGTCACGCACGAAACCCATTGAGGCGGGAGCAGAGAGTGAGAAAACAAAGACCTTTGCTGAGTACGGAACATTCAGCTTCAGAAAGCAGAAGATCAGAAGGGGTAGTAAATACCCATTTGAGCTTGTTAGTGGAACTCCAGCCAATGGCAGCTCAGCTCCTAAGACAAGCTGCATTCACTCCAACAGCCACTGCCATGCCAAAGAGAGAGCTATCAATGTAAACACCATCTAAACCAACATGAAGAGTTGATGCCCTCCATCCAGGTTCTTGGGTGAGGGATTGAAGCCACTGATCTGATTCACATTGAGCAGTTATGGCTGCTGCTCTTGCCCTGACAGTGATTGAGAGCATCATGTCAGCTGCACAGGCAGTGAGGAATGACACACAGTGTCAGATGTTGGTTGATGAATTTATAATGGTTTTCCCACAGGGCCATCTGCTCTCTGGTTCCACCTCCACCTTCCCCCATTGGGTTTCCTCATTTATTCAGGAAGACAAGTTTGCCAGGACTCTGGGCGCCTGTTCCCGTTTAACACTGTTACTCAGAACTGCTCATTCATCTCAGCTCGCTCAATGACATCTCACAGTTTTACAAATCTCACTCCAAGTCGGACCGTTCTGTGATAGCCGGAAACCCAGGTGGAAATTAATGTTGTTCCCCTTCATTCCTGACCGATTCCCAGTCTGATCCAGACTGACCACAGTCACATGCTGGACTTTCCTTGAAATTCCCGTTCTGGTTTGGGTTGCCATCAGCATTGCGGTTCAGGGTTTTATCCTGCACTCTGGGGAGTGGGCTCTCCTCGTCTCTGGTCAGTGCCCTTCTCGGAAGGGTTTGGAGGGATATGGGCCGGGTGCGGGCAGTGGGACTAGATTGGGTTGGGATATCAGATCGGCATGGATGGGTTGGACCGAAGGGTCTGTTTCCATGCTGTACATCTCTATGACTCTATGATTCCATGTCACCGTTATCGAACTGTTAATGTTGTCGAGGTAAAAACAATGACTGCAGATGCTGGAAACCAGATTCTGGATCAGAGTGGTGCTGGAAAAGCACAGCAGTTCAGGCAGCATCCGAGGAGCAGCGAAATCAACGTTTTGGGCAAAAGCCCTTCATCAGGAATGCTGTCTGCCTTTCAGAGACACCTGTAACAACTGCTTTATCCACATTGTTACACAGAATCTTATTCTATCTCTCACCCAGCCAGACAGTTCTATCCTCTCTAGTCCATGACAAGTTAAAGCCCCATATCACTCGACAACAGAGAGTGAGGATCCTACTGAGTGGAGAGCACTCTTTCTGAGGAAGCTCAAATCCTTGAGGCTTCACTGTTGTATGACTCACCAGATGGTTGTCGGTGTGAACCAGAAACTGTACGGTTTGTCCTTTTTGGCAAAATATGCATGTCTCTCAACAGTGTTCTCCAGAAAGATTTTGCGTGATGTGAGTCAGAGTGTGGGAAGATTCTGAAGGTCCTCCAGGGTTGGCAATTCTGTGTTGGCAACAGTCTGGTCAAACCGTTTGTGATCTTCCCCTCAGGTGCACACCCGGAAGTGGAGTGTCACACAGGACTGGAAGTACACAAGGTCTTGTGTCAGACTGGGTCAATGTGGCCCCACCTGAGCTAGAGATTGCACATTGAAGTCTCACTCCAGGATTCGATGGCCACACACACTGTGTTCACAACATGGCCAAGCAGAATGAGTATCAATGTGTAAATCCTTTCAACCTGTCTGAGGCAGCAGGTGTGTCAGTGTGTGTGTCTGTGTGCGTGCAGAGGGCAGTGTCCTGGTCAGCTTAAAGCAGAAGGTGACAGCCTCTCCATGGTTAAAGCTTCCACACACAGGTTACTGCCCTGGGCTGTACTGAATACAGATTGCCTCCTACATTTGGAGGAGCTATCAGAAGGTAGAAGGCTGGGAGCCATTACACAGGTGATGGTCCACATCGACTGAGGACCACGTGCAAACATTTTGTTTGGCTGCTCTCCATCCAAACGTAGGGAAGCAGTATTCTGTCGGAGAGTGCACAGGAGCAAGCCAACAAGACGGAGGCTTCCCCTTCTGGGGTCTGCCATCTTCCTTCTCAGGAGTTCACAAGCAGCAAGGCTGATTCAACTGGTCACCTGAGGAGCATCAAACACAATGGAGCAAGGAATAATCAGGGGCCAGCTATTTCATTGGAATGCTGAGCCAGCTGACCTTGGTTTCAGCCTCACTGCAGGAATTTTACACCGGGATTGCAGCATGTCTGGAGGGGTAGAGGGTGAGGGGTTCAAATCAAATCAAGTTCACTGCGAAACAAGGAAGAGATTGAAAGTGATGGTTACCGATGATATGGGCCAAACAACCTGGCACACAGCCACTGTGGAGATTCAGTCAGGCACGGACAAAATACAATGTTCCCATATTGAGGAAGCCATCCTTGTGTTTACACTGAGTACTGTCTTCACTCTGTATGCCATTGTGTAACTACTAAATGCCTGCTCAACTCTATTTCAAAGAGGAAGCAGGCTTCAGGCTGAGTCTATTGAAAGTCTTCTCTCAGAAACGAGACCACTGCCTTTTTAGCATCCATCTTCACTGGGAAATTCCTCTGTTACCTGAACTGACAGTTTGTTCCAAAAGATTTATCACTTTGAGTCGAGAAATTCTTCTTTATTACCTGCTTTGAAATCTCATTGACACAGTTTTCCCCACCAATGCAAAATCTGCTACAGTGTTCAAAGTTGTGTTTTTTTTAAACTATTTGCTTAATTGGGTCAGAAATCACACGACATCAGGTTCGAGTCCAAAAGGTTTATTTGAAATCACAAGCTTTCAGAGCGCTGCCCTTTCATCAGGTGCAGTGAGACAGAAGCAAACAGACACAGAATTTATCGGCAGAGAAATCAAAGGATCATACAAGTGGTGTGAGTGGAGTGTCCAAAGGATGAATAACAAGTCTCTGCAAACTGATCAGATGGTGTGACTGAGTTAACAGCTGAACAGCCAGTGAAGGGATGACCTGTAATCCGATTACTGACATTGCTCAACCCAATGTTACAGCTACAACAAAGATGTCCAAAAATCAACATCAACAGAGGAAACAAGACAGAAACTGGAACTGTTGAAGTCCGGACTTTTCACTCTCACAAATCCAAAGAAACTGGAAACGACAACAGCCTTTAGCATCCTACCTATTTCAGATACCTCTCCATCCATGCTTTTTGTTTGGCAAGTTCCTTCCCTGTATCTGCGTGTCCCTCCTCATGTTTGATTCTTCCTTCAGGTCATAACACTCCCCTTTCACTTGAGAGAACCTCGGGACTGGCTCCCTGTTTTGATCTGGGGAAAAACGAGGACTGCAGATGCTGGAAACCAGAGTCTAGATGAGATTGGTGCTGGAAAAGCACAGCAGGTCAGGCAGCATCCAAGGAGCAGGAAAATCGACGTTTTGGGCAAAAGCCCTTCATCAAGAATAGAGGCTATTTTGATCCCTGTTTTCTTCTGGTTAACTAAAACGAATTGAAGCGAACATTTTTTTAACCATTGTTGGGATTGATCCTGGAGGGGTTTAATAAAAAAAGGTCATAATGTGATCGGTGGAAGTGGTTGTGACATTTCACTTGTGAATCACTAACACCTGATCGACATGGCAATCTCATGGTGGATGAAGTTTGTAATGTTACCCCTACTCCCCAAGGCCTGATTTTCAACAAGATCACTCTGTCTGGAGAATACATCCAAAAAAACCAAGCCGTAGAGAGCAGGAACAGTACGAGCTGCTTCACCCATCACTCTATCGCAGTGTGAGATCAGTACACACATGCAGTCACACTGCCAGTTTTGCCCAATCATTCATATAGATTGTCCCTATTTGCTTGTTTACAGGCAGACCATTGACAAAGTGCATGCAGGAGAACCCTCAGTCTTTTAGAGGTGGCAGGAAACCCAGCCTTCTGCCTGAGAGAGTTCTTGTGGGAGTCAGTTGCTGAACTGGGTGACACTGTGGCATGTGATATGTGCCAGACAGTGGGACTCGGCACTGGGCTGAAGAATTACCCAGCTTGACCCAGTCTCTGTGAGCTGTATGGTCTGAATTAATAGCATGGTGGCCCACAGCTGAGACAAGACATCCTCTTTCAAGACACACTTGACCAGCCAATACTTGGGAGAAAGTGAGGACTGCAGATGCTGGAGATCAGAGCTTAAAAATGTGTTGCTGGAAAAGCGCAGCAGGTCAGGCAGCATCAAAGGAATAGGAGAATCAACGTTTCGGGCAGAAACCCTACTTCCTGAAGAAGGGCTTATGCCCGAACGTCAATTCTCCTGCTCCTTTGATGCTGCCTGACCTGCTGCGCTTTTCCAGCAGCCAACACTTACCCTGACATCTCCAATGTTGTAATCAATGAAGAGTGGAAAGAAAAGACATCATTTATAAAAGAAGTCTGGTCGTGCTCAGGTGATTCTTTCATTCCTGTACAATCCCACAGTGTTGATAATCCTGAATAGACTTGTGCAGCTCATTGGCACGGTTGGCCATGTGGTCCAAGCCAGTGGAACCAACTGTAATGCCAGCTTCAGTGTAGTACACCCATGGGAATGCCAGAGCAGGGTTACCAACTCAGTTTGCACACATTCTTGGAGTTTTCTTCTGATGAAAGTCCCTCCACTTTCATATTGGACAACTGCTTTCCCCTTCCAAAGGTGTTCTTGGACAATAGTATCTGTCTTTGTGATGGCACCGGTCAGTTGTTAAATCCCCAGTCGTGTTGGTGTCACACTTGGTCCCACAATGTTCTCCTGTACCTCAGGTCGGTGGCATCGCTGACACTGTCTCTTTCTATCTCCATGTCTTCACTCAACTCCATTCGGTTTCAGCCCGGCTGCTCCTGAATCCCTCGTGGCTTTGAGACCTCTGAACCTGACTATTCCTCCACATCCCTGGCTGGTCTCCCACATTGTAAACTCGTGGCTAAACTGGAGATCATCCGAAACTCTGCTGCACATGTCTGACTTGGCAACGAGTCTCATCGCTCCATCGCCCCACCACATGAACGCTAACCCACACTCACCCTCGAACAACTCTCATCCTGATGTTCAATCAAAGCAAAGCCCTGGAGATGACAGAATAAAAGCAGAAAGTGCTGGAGAAATGTATTAAAAATGTTAAGATCATAAAACAAGGAGCAGAATGAAGCCATTTGGCCCATCAAGTCTGCTCCACCGTATGCTTATGGCCGATATGTTTCTTCAACCTGTTCTCCTGCCATTTCCCTATCTGGATGGGTGTCTGAATAGGAAGGGTTGTGAGGGATATGGGCCAAGTTCTGGCAAGTGGGATGAGAGGAATGTAGAATATTTGGTTAGCATGGACGAGTTGGACCAATGGGTCTGCTTTTGCGCTGTACAATCTATGACTCGAAACCCTTGACCCCTCATGAATTAGTCTGTGGAGGGACAAACAGAGGTAACATTTGGAAGCCAGTGTAAATCTCCTTCTGAACTCACCAATATCTGCAGAGTTGTTCCAGCACTTCTGACACTTTTCAAATGTCACCATGATCTTACCTTCCCTCTCTACCATCCCCCCCCTCCCCCACCAGAGATATATTTCCCTCTGCTATCCCCCCTGTGACTCCCTTGTCAGGTCCACGTCCCCAAACAGCCCACCCTCCTGTGCCAACACCTTCCCCTGCAGGAACTGCAAAACCTCCACCCACACCTCCCTCCTCACCTCCATCCAAGGCCCAAAGGAGCCTTCCACATCTTTCAGAAATTTACCTGCACATCCACACATGTCATTTACTATATCCGTTGCACCCGATGTGGTCTCCTCTACATTGGGAAGAGAGGACGCCTCCTAGCAGATTGTTTCAGAGAACATCTGTGGGACACCCGCATCAATTATCCCCACCGTCCCATGGCTGAACATTTCAACTCTCCCTCCCACTCTGCCGAGGACATGCAAGTCCTGGGCTTCCTCCATCGCCACTCCCTAACCACCCGATGCCTGGAGGAAGAACACCTCATATTCCACCTTGGGACCCTCCAACCCCAGGGCATCAATGTTGACTTCACCAGTTTCCTCATCTCCCCTCCCCCCACCTTATCCCAGTCCCATGCCTCCAACTCGGCAGCGCCCTCTTGACCTGTCCATCACCTTTCCCATCTATCCACTCTACCCTTCTCTCTGACCTATCACCATCACCCCCCCACCTTCATCTACCTATTGTATTCCCACCTACTGTCCTCCAGCCTCACCCCCCACCCACTTATCTGTCAGCAGCCCCCCCCCCCCCCACAAGCCTCATGCCTGAGGAAGGGCTCCTGCCTGAAATGTCGATTTTCCTGCTCCTCAGATGCTGCCTGACCTGCTGCGCTTTTCCAGCACCACACTCTCGACTCTGATCTCCAGCGTCTGCAGTCCTCATTTTCTCTCTCCCCAAAATGTTGACGATTTTGTTGAGTGACCCTGGAATTTCGCTGCTCAGTTCTGCTTGGAGCAGTGTCAGGAGATGACAGGGAATTCTGCAGCTGTGAGCCATTTCTGTTTGAGACTCTGCTTCCTGCCAGGCCCTGGTCAGCAGTGGGGAAAAGAACGTTCTTATCCAGTGGGACTGTGCTTTTCCTCAATGTCCTTCTTCCTATTTCACCTTCTGGTGAGTATTTCTCAGCTGACTGGGAGATACTGTGGAATAATAAGAATTGCTGGTGAAACTCAGCGGATCTGGCAGCATTGCTGGAGACAGAAAGCAGAGTTAACTTTTCAGGTTCAGTGACCATGAAGAATGGTCACTCAACCCAGAATGTTAACTCTGCTTTCTCTCTGCACGGATGCTGCCAGACCTGCTGAGTTTCACCTGTAATTTCTGTTCTTGTTTCAGATTTCCAGCAACCCCAGTTCTTAGGGTAGGATGGGGTAGGGTAGGGTAGGGTGGTGGCTCAGTGGTTAGCACTGCTGCCTCACAATACCAGGGACCTGAGTTCATTTCCAACCTCTGACCACACAGGTCTGTGTGGAGTTACTCCTACAACCCAATGATAGGACCAGATTTCAATTACCCCGAATGGGCTGACTACCATGGGAACTGTAGGGATTGACTGGGATGCCCTTCAGAGAGTGGGTGTGGGTTCAGTGGGCCGAATGGGCTGCTTTCATCCTGGAGGGATGAGATGGTTTTATTTCAGTGTGGGACAATGTTTGATGATTTGTATTGAAAGGTGGGTCCGTCCAATGAGCTGGCTGCAGTTTGAGTTTGGAATAAAGCAGCGAGTTATTTCCGTGAGTGGGATGAATCATTCAGGATCTGGGACTGACTCCTGCCTGTTGGCTCTTTAAGGCTGGTCCCGCCCATTTCATTTAAGACAGCAGCCATCTTCCGTAAGGAACTCACTCACACACAAAATCCCATCTCTCCAGCCGCCCACGGCAGTCGGAAAGTTTCAGGTAAGTTTCACTCCACTGTTCCCAAAGGACGAAGTGAGCCGGAGAGTTTCTGCAGGTCCTGTCTTCCCCAGTCAGAGGGGGGGGGACAAAGTCCAGGCAAACTGCCCTTCCTCTCTCTCTCTCTCTCTCTCTCTCAACTGGCCGTGCACTTCATGGGTTGTTTAATCGGAGATTGGTTTTTGAAACCCCGCAGTTTGTACTCTGGTTGTGACTGGGACAGAAATAGGGCGACTCCCTTGTTGTCTGTGTTACACTTTGCTGCTGTGCAGTTGGGCTGTGTTGACTTCAAACCTGACATCTGTCATTCCTTTTTCACCAGTGAATGTTGATTTTTCTCTCTCTCTCTCTCCCCCTGCTCGTCTTCTCTCCCATTGTATTTTGCAGCATTACAGGTGAGTTACACCTGCTGCCACACAGACTGATACATGTGTGTTTCTAGCTTGGCAGGTGGATCCCTGGACTGCTCAATCTCCCCATGTTGTCTGCTCTACATCAGGGAGATGCAACACAGTCAGGTTGACTGCTTTGCACAGCACATACGTATCTGGCCACAGCAAAGACCCTCAACTGCCAATTGCTTGCCCCTTCAACACAGGACTGTGTGTGTGTGGAGAAAAGAGCTGATGTTTCAAGTCTAACTGACCCTTTGTCAAAGCTTTGACAAAAGGTCAGTTATTTGACAAAGGGTCAGTTAGACTTGAAACATTAGCTCTCTTCTCTCCTTTTTATAGATGCTGCCAGACCTGCTGAGATTTTCCAGCATTTTCTCTTTTGGTTTGAGATTGTAGCATTTGCAGTAATTTTGCTTTTATACTGTGTCCCCTGACCAACACCTGGGTCTGAGACTTGTTGCAGTGCTCCACTTGAGCTCAGCACAAGCTGGGAGGATAGCATCTTGTTTTGGGCTTCAGGATCCTGCAGCCATCTGGACTCCATATTGAGTTCAATCGTTTAAGGCCTGAATACCTTGTAAAGTGTAACCAACCTGTTTCGCGTCTGCTTACTGTTCCCAATAGCAGCTCGTCTCCTTCCCAGGTTCACCATTACTCATCCACTTTTTAAAGTCTTCTCTCCTGCTGGGCTCCACATGCATCCATGCTCTCACTCCTTTAACAACCAGTCCCTGTCTTCAGCATATTTACGTCAAACTTTCATTTAACCACCCAAAATGACATTCCTGAAAGACAAGAAGTTTGCAGCATGATCACAACCTCCCCAAAGTCAGAGTGGTCAGTTGAGACAGCGAGTGAGTGAGAAAGCTGCATGTCAGTATTTAAAACAAAGTTGCATTGCTATTACTTATGTGACTTATGCCATAAAACATGCCAGGGATGTGAATGCTCCCTGTGTTGCATTTCTGAAAGTGACGGTGGTCTTATGCTGATTGAGATGAACCTCTTGAGCAGCTCGCACTTTCCTATCCCATAGATGCTGGTGAGGAAAACATTGGCTGTTTTCCCTTTTGGAAACTGTTGCTAGGTTTCTAGAAGGGTGCCTGGACCTGAAACATTAACCCTGCTTTCTCTGCAGTGATTCTGCCAGACCTGTTGAGTTTCTCCTGCACTTCCTGTTCTTGTTTCTGCTTCGAACAGCCTTGCAGATTGGAAGGTTTTGTCACCTTGCTAGTTTGGTCAAGTTTATCGTGACCTTTGGCCTCCTTGGGGTGAGTGAGTTTTGAACAGTCTAAAATGTGAAATGTTAATCAAGCCCCTACCCTTCCTGCCGTGGTTGCAGCTGTTTGTCTTCACTTCATTCGACATTGTTTCATGCCCAGCTTTCACTGTCTCATGTACTTTTTATTCTTTGTTGGATGGGTTCTGATTATTCCAGATCAGGAATAGGTTGTCTTGTACATCAGCTTCCAGAGTCCCTCACCACTTCAAAATGCCTTTGATCCACCTGCTCATTGACATGCTGCCCCTGTTGGAAAAGCAGCAGCCAATTTACCCTGAGTTGGCTCCCACACCTAGCTATGTGACTGTCTTGCATTTGGTGCCTGTTCTCCCTGGTGCTGTGTATTTCTCCATTAGTTTCCAGTTTTGTGTCAGCACACTGTGCTGCTGCTCTTGCTTCCTCACAGGGGAGTCGCTTCACTGAAGTAAACTGGCCTGTTTCATGGCCCAGGCACCAAGAGCCTCGTGCACTGGCTCTTGCAAATTCCTAGCCGAGAAAGAAATTTGTTATTGGGTTTCCTGTCAGTTCCAGACCACTATCGTTGCAGAGCCTCAAACATCACACCACACAGACTGTGTGAACTTGATGTTGGTGGGGCCCCTGAGGGCGTGCAGTACAGAGTTGTGGCTGCCCTGTCTTCGGACCAGGAATACTCTCTGCAGCCAGACATTGTATTCTTCAGTCTGTTCCTTCACTTTTTTCATATGGGCTGTACTGCACGCAAAACATAGCTTCCCACACTACTGAGGTACATGTGACAAAAATAGATAAATGAATCAAATTAAATTATCTTATTAAATGAGAGAGGGTTCAGAAAAGATTTACCAGGATGTTGCTGGGTATGGAAGGTTGGAGTTGTAACGATAGGCTGGGGCTTTTTTTTTCTCCCCCTGGTGTGTGGGAGGTTGAGAGGTGAACTTGTAGAGACTTATAAAATTGTGCAGGGGACAGATAAAGTGAATGGCAGGTGTCTTCTCTGTGTAAGTGGGGGATTTCAAGACTAGGGAGCACTTTTTGTAAGGTGAGAGGACAGATGTACAGTAGACCATGAAGGGGCACTTTTGTTTTACAGTGGTTTGTGTGTGGAATGAACTTTCAGAGAAAGTGGTGGATGCAGGTTCAGTTAGAATATTTTAATGACCTTTTGAACAGTAAGTGAATAGCTAAGGCTTGAAGTGGGGGAGTCCAGAACGAGAGGGTGTGGGTTTACACTGAGATGGGAAAGATTTAAGAAGGACCAAAGGGGTAACTTTCTCATGCAGAGGGTGGTGCATACCTGGAAGTGGTGGAGGCTGGTACAATTCCAACATGTAAAAGGCATCTGGATGGGTGTATAAATGGGAAGGGGTTTGGAAGGATACGGGCCAAATGCTAGCAAATGGGACTAGGTTAGGATATCTGGTCGGCATGGACAAGTTGGACTGAAGGGTCTGCTTCTGTGCTGACTCCATTCCAGCTGTTCCTGGGCCTTGGCTTGCAAAGCTCTTCTCCCTGTGTAGTAACTAATGTTTAATGTTTAAAAAGAAAATTACAAAATGCATTCTTGTGATGGAGTTTGTTCTGGCCCTCTCTCGGAGGGCTGAGCTGAGATCACAGCAGGGGTTTCTTGGTCAGTATTGTGACAAGTCAGTACAAAGTGTTGTCGTCTATGTGCTGACAGTCTGTTGCTGATATTGCAAGGTTTTGTGTGTGAGCTTTGCATCTTCCTTGGCATGATATCTGGTTTGCAGAGGGGTGCCAGTGACTGAGGATTTGGGAGGAGTGAGGGGTCCCTTGTTTTTGTGGAGGTGCCTGACCATTCATGTCAGCTGCCATCACACTTGGTCTGTTGTAGGGTCAGTGTGGCTGGAACCTGGCTTATTCTGTCGTCTTTTAGTTATCCCTCACTTGAAAACTCTGAAGGAATCCTATCGGGCTGGAAAAGATTTGTGAAGGATGGAAATCTGCTGTCATCAGGAAATCTGGTTTAAGATAATAATTCAGTCCGCGCTCAGGGGGTGGGGACTGGAATATAGAATGTTTTTAGCATGGACTGTTCCATAAACTGAAACTTTGTTTTTAAACATATCGTCTACAGGACATTGTCAGGGAGAGATAGTACAAGTCAAGACATTTGGCATTGTGTATATTTCCATGTTGTCCTGTTTGGGGATTTATTAGATGTTCTGAGTCAGTAGTGTACAGCACATTCAGTCAGCACTGGTCAAAAACAGCCACTTTGCTATTCCGATCCCAGTCTCCAGCAGTCAGCCCATAGCCTTGTCTGCCTTTGGCATAGAATGTGTACAGCTAAAAACTTACTCCATATTCTGAGAATTTCTGCCTGGATCACCCTTAGAGCCAGTGAATTCCAGATTGCCATCACCCTCAAGTGAAAAGATTGTTCCTCACCAACCCTGTACATTGTTTACCCTGTAGCTTCAGTCTATACCCCTGCTCAGAATTCCCTCCACCACAGGGAGAGGTTTCATTGAATTGTCATTGGGAGACCCCCAGTATTTTGGATCTCAATCGTTGCATGTGATCTTCAGTCCGTCAGACGAGGAAGTGCTGATTCATGGTTGGTGTTTCTTGCATAGAAATGTTTTCAGAAGCTCATGATGTGATTTGTGTCAATTTTGCCTGCAAGGCCAGGTCATGTACAAGTTCACTTGATCACTGAGTCCTTGCTTGGTTTCAAAGTAACATTGTAATGCCCTGTCAACAGTTGTTGTCAGGCTGGAGTATTTAATTAGTGCAAATGTCATTACTGTATCAGATGATGGGATGTGCCGAGAGGTGAAGCAAGGCTTCAGACTGAAAGTAGTCTCTAAGTCAGTTGCAGGGAAACCATCACCTTCCAAACACCTCCTCACTGCGCTGTTATCCGTTTACCTCGAATCAGTGAGTGCACTGACCATGTGTCTCCTTGTCATGGTTGGGAGTGAACCTGACAACTTGCTGTGTTGCCATGCAGCAACTCTGTTCTCTATTTTCAGGAAATCAGCCATTATCTGAATGTTGAAGAATGCTCGAAGGGCTGAAGAGCCTCCTGCTGCTCTTGTACAGGTTCCTGCGTTGAGGTTATCTCCGTTCTGTTGTCCACAACCAAATTGTCTTGTTGCCATTACAACCGTACTCAATGACTTGGACTAATCCCTCATGTACCATCTCCATTTTCGATGTGGTCATCCTTGTTCTCAAGACTCTGCATTGTCTCAACTCCTGATCTACACCACATCCTCCAAACCCCCTAAACCTTCGGAGCTCTGTATTCTTCTCGTTGCCTTTCCAGTCATCGGTTTGATGAAATGTAATTACTCTGCAATGGCTGTGCTTTCAGGTACCTTGTGCAAACCTTTGTACTTTGCTCCTCTCCATCTCTTAGCCTGTCAACAGCACTTTCCCCTTGTTAAAATACCCAGCTCAGGGAGCCTATATTTGATCAGTTGTCCCAGATCTTCATGTTATGTAAACACCAGTATCCCACAGACTGTTTGAGAACAGACCTGGGACTGTTTTCTGAATGGAGTAATTCTGAAAAAGGACATCATTCAGCCCCTTGACTCTTTCCCACCATTCAGCAAGGTCATGGCTGGTGTGTTCTGAATTTGCCATCTCTATCTTGTCTTAGCATTGTTAATCTTTAATTTTTGTTAATCCATTCACCTCCAGCTTCAAGACATGTATTGATCCTGCCTGGACTACCTTCTGAGGCAGAGGGTTTGCAAATCAGAGTCACGTCAACTGGACCTGACCGTGTCCATGTTTAACAATGGCAGCAACCAGGAAATGGAAACTGCTCCACAGCTTGGAGCAATGTGTTTTTGAGCTTGCTGTCGTGGCTCTGTTTCCCATTATCTCAAACCTGTCATTAAGTGTTGTGAAAATCCTCTCTGGTTTCACTTTCCCTAATGCTCATCAGGTTTCTCCACCCTGAAGCCATGTGCAGTTTACTCTGGTTAATTCCTCATGCAACCAAGGGGCTGTGTGGGAAGGTCAGGAGTGGGTGAGTGCCAGGCAGTGCAGCAGCTATTAGAGGGAGCACCCTTGGCCTACCAAACTTGCAGATGACTTCGCCACTTGGCGAACCAGTAGGAAAGTAAGCCCAGGCAAGTCAGTATCGCCCCAAGTTCGGTGTGGTCTGTTTGCAAACCTCAGAGGCCTGGGCATGACCTTCCTGCAGCAGAGATCATTGATGGGCAAGCTGACCAAGATACACACACCCACTTTCTCAGCAACATAGGCATGCCCCTTCCAGAGATTGTGGATGGCACTGTGCCATGGTTCAGCTGGGTAGAAAGGAGGTGAGAAGATACAAGAGCAATCACCTAACAGGAGATTGCTCCAAGGACAACAGGGAGTTATTTTGGTGACTTCAGGATGGTTTGTTTCTTTCCCTGTGCCGTGATCCAAGATGCCCCCCTCTACCTATGTTGCCCTGTGTGGGGGAGGGAGGTGTGTGAACAGCCTGAGGTTGGTAATTCAACATGGTACCCATGAGTTGAGAAGGCCAGAGGATCAGGTCCTCAAAGTATATTTGTGCAGGAGAATGCTCAGTAATAATTTTGAGATGGTAACCAGTCCTGTGCCAGTGAGCACACAGACATGAACCAGGTGATTGAGCATGTGGCTGGCAAAGTCATGGAAGGAAGGAGGAGGGTATCAGGGTTCTGAGGTCTGACCATGGCTTGTGACTCAGTGGGAGCCTGTACCACAGAGATGGATTGTATCTTAGCAGGACCCAGGCAAACATTCTCTCAGGGAATTTGCTGATCTTGCTGAGGAGGGTTTAAATCAGGTCGGCAGGGGAATGGGGACCCAAACAGGAGCTGAGATTCAGTGACAATAACAGGACTCGTGAGCAGAAGTAGACAATGCACAAAGTAATTCCAAGTGACGAATGGGCTTATTGCTGGAGGATCCACCCTTTTTTTTTAAATGGCTTAAATAAAGGCTTCCATTTTGAAAATGTGGGTGTGAACTATGTACTGTGGCTCTGAGTGTGAGCACAGAAGTGTGGCAATCAGCTGTCTGAGATTGGGCCTGAATATTCAAGATCTACTCGTAGCAAGGACAGACAGACAGAAAGGCAAAGGAGTTAGAGTGGAACGCCAAATCAAGAACAGAGTTTGAATCGCTGATTCAGTCTGTATATCTGACAAGATCTTTGAAGAAGCATGATATAGGATTTGTTTGGGTAGAGCTAGGTGTCTGAGAGTCACTAAAAGCTGAAACAATTAAAACACCAGTCTGAATTCACAAATTGCAATGTCCAGGTATGTGAAGACTGGCTTACATCTCTTTTGGAGTATGTGCAGTTTGTCGGATATATTTCATGAGAGTGCAGCAGAGGTTCACCAGATCACTCCTTGGGGTGGCAAGTTCCCCTCATGAGGAGAGATGAAGAAAGCTGGGGCAAATGGTGCTGAAATCTGCACTGAAAATGACAGCCTCCATGGACAGAGAGCAAGGTCATGATTCGAGTCTGTGAGTCTGGTTAGCTCACTCTATCTCTGTGGATGTTGCCTGAGCTGGAATGCTTTCTGTTAAGAATGCTTGATCCGCACTCCCCTTCAGTTTTTTAAGTTGATGCGTGATTTCCCTGATAGTTGAACTCTTGCAGGATGTGACAGGGTGGATGTAGACAGAAGGTTTCCTCAAGCTGAGTACTCTAGTGTCTCAGGAAGGGACAAGACATGTTGGATTGAGAGGAGCAGAAATTTCTTCACTAAAAGTGGTGAATCTTTGGAATTGTCTATCACCGAGGCCTGTGGAAGAGAGTTCAAGCTGGCCTCTGGAAACTCCTGTCAGGGATATTTAGGGACGTGATCTCACTGGTCCAAGTGGCTCGGGGGATGAACAGCATACTCCTGTTCCAGTGACCTTTCATTTTGTCGATCAACAGCTTAGATTTATACATCACCACATAATGAAACCATCCTGGTTTTACATCAGCTATCACCAAACCAAATCTGATACGCAGCCATATTCAGGAGCTGAAGTTAGGAAAGGAGCAAGGGCTGGATATGTTTTTGGATGTTTTAATAGAACATGGGTGAGGCTGGCTGGGTCAGCATTTGTTTTTTGTGCCTCATGACCTTTTTGAGAAGATGGTGGCAAGGTGAGCTGTCTTTGTGAAAACCTGCTGCCTGTGGGGTTACACTGTCAGGGAGTGTAGGAGTCTGAACCAGTGATAGATTTCCAATACTAAAGGGTGTGCAGCCTGGGTTGGGGTGGGGGGAGTGGAGAAACTGTAGCTGATGACGTTTCTGGTCATCTGCTGCCCTTATCCTTCCATATAGAAATGGCTGTGGGTTTGGAAGGTGCAGTCTGAGTAACTTGGGTCAGTTTCTGTAGTGCATCTTGTATGTAGTACATGCTGCTGCAACTGACCATAGTTGGTGGAGGCACTGGATGTGTGTCAATGTGGTGCCAATCAAGCAGGGGCTGCTTTGTCTGGGATGGTGTCAGCTTCTTGTGTTTTTGGAGCTGTATCCATTCCAGGCAAGGAAGGGAGTATCCCATTGTGTTCTTGGCTTGTGGCTTGTTGCTGGGGACAGGATTTGGGAGTCAGGAGGTGAGTGAATGTTGGATTTTTCTGTGTATGGTAGTGTTGTTGTGCATCTCCTGCTTGTGTTCAGCAAGGAGGTGGAGAGATTTCTGGAGAGGTAACCCAGAGCCTGGGGTGTGGTTGCTCAAGGCACGGTCACCAATGGTACAGCCATGAGATCTTGGAGGTCAGTATTAGACTAACAGTGATTTAAGAGTGAAGGTTCAGGGGCAGAGAGGATGATTCTAGTGTCCTTTTCCTTGCAGGGCAGGGTTGCTGTCCAAGGTGGTCAGTTTGTTGAAGTCAGGAGGATTGCCATGTTGTGTCAGCATCTCTAATTCTGGATTGAGCAATGACACATGAGCTCGTGAAATTAGCCTGACCCGATCAAAACGAGCAGTTCATCCTGTTTTCGAGTAACTGTGAGCAAACCTTAAGGAATGGGTG
This sequence comes from Chiloscyllium punctatum, assembly GCF_047496795.1. NCBI lineage: Eukaryota > Metazoa > Chordata > Chondrichthyes > Orectolobiformes > Hemiscylliidae > Chiloscyllium > Chiloscyllium punctatum. The sequence goes on from NC_092773.1 coordinate 8,065,183, forward strand.
TACATTTTAATCTCTTTAAAACGTGCCAGTTCTGAGCAATGACCATGTGCACTGATCGTGATTTGGCCCCTTCCCTCTCTTGCAGTGATGTTTTGTTGCATGTTCAGTATTTGCCCTCAGTTATGCGTCACTGTTCCTGGTCTGAATTGGTTGTGGAAGTGGCGGTTATGTATCGAATAAGCATTTCACTTGCAAATGACAATGATGCTAGTGCAATTTTGCAGGTAGCTTTTTGTCTCCTCGCAGTGGATGTCACTGCTCAGTTTAAATACTAAATTCTTTTTGTTTCAGTTACCGTAATTGTTCTTGAAATCCTGCTGTTCACTGCACGTCTATACAGGCTGCATGTCGGGAATCACAAGTGTGACCTTGTTCCTGGACTGTTAATCCTGAAGTGTAGCCTCCTCTCCAAATTCCAACTCTCTGGAATCTTTCCCAGTAACAATACCGTAACCAGCTTGTGGCAGTAACAGTGATCAGGATAATCCACTCCTGTCCACTTTAGATTTTGCTGATGCTTGCTGTCCTGAGATCATTATGGAAATGATCGAGCCATTGGCAGTGGTGGGTTTGGTCTGTCTCATTGTGAATGGCAGCCGTGAGGGTCAGTGCCAGGTGAGGGAGATCTGATGACTGGGGAAGTTATGTACAGTAAGGGAGTGGGGCAGACTGTGTTCCTAACAGAGGCGTTCAGTTAGCTATTAAACATCACATTCTGTTCATTGTATTCAAATCTCAGGTTTTAAACAAGACTCCCATTGTCCTCATAATTTGCTTTTCTTGAGGTCAGTCATGTACTGTGTTCGGAAATTCGCTCTCTCGCTCCCAACCTTCTGATTTACTGAAGAGAAGCTTCCATTTTGATCGTCCCTCCTGCCTTCTCAAGCCATGGTGCCACTTCTTACAGCCGACAGAATTGCATCGTCTCACCTGCAGAGGAGCCCACCCAGACCCGTTTCCCCTAGCCCATTATTCTACATTTCACCCCTGACTAATGCACCCAACCTACACAACCCTGAACATTATGGGCAATTTAGCATGGCCAATTCATCCTAACGTGCACATCATTGGACTGTAGGAGGAAACCCACGCAGACATGGGGAGAATGTACAAACTCCGCACAGTTGCCTGAGGCAGGAATTGAACCAGTGTCCCTGGTGCTGTGAGGCAGCAGTGCTAACCATTGAGCCACCATGATGCCCAAGTATTTGTGACACCTGGCTACAGCAGGAGAAGGTGGGAGCCCTCGCAGTGGATTCCTGCCACACAGCCATGGGTTTTGTGGAGCATGGATGGTGAGGGACTGTTTTGAAGTTGAATCCTTTCATGACCAAAGACACAGATGCATGTGGGCGCAGTCTGGTAGTCATCATTCAAAGTATGAATCCTGGTCATTTTCTGCATGGTGTTTGGAGGCTGGGAGGGGGCGGTGGTGGTGGTTTGAGGGACAATGTTGGAACTGTGTTTGGAGGTGAAGTGTAGGAGCCTGGGTGTGGAGCTCAGTCCAGTGACTGGGAGATCTGTGAGGCCACTGTAACTCTCATTGTGACCCTGAGCCTACACATGATGGAAGCATCACTGCTGTGTCAGACCAAGGTGTTCAGCTCAGCTTGGGTCCACCCCTGGAACTTACATGCTGGTAGATCCCAAAAACTGCACAGACTTTTATGCCGTCACCAAGTGACACTTCATTACCAATGCATAATGCATGACACTGACCAAGTGAGCTCCAAGCATGCCCAGACAGGGACCAGAACCCATGACACTGTCTTTATCTGTGTCAGTGTGGGTGCACTGACTCGTTTTTAAAGATACCATTGTGCAAGATGTTTATTCCATCTTTCCCACCAGCAGATGGACAGTGAACCAGTAACCAGCTGAGACTGGTAAGGACAATACCTGTGTGGAGGGGGGACACTCCTGTTTCTATCTAAGTGAGGGCTCCCTGATTGGACCAGATTAACAGCTCCAGTCACAAATCTCCCATGCCACAGGGTCTGCTTGGCCAACCTTGGGACAATCACCATATCGGGAGAAGAGGTTGGTTGGCCCTTACGAGGGCTGGCCATGCTGGGATGGGTTGAATACCTTCTGCGTTAGGCATGTTTCCATGAATTCTGCAGGAACACATTCATTTGGTTTAGCTCAGTTCAGCTGGATATCTGGGTCACTATACAGAGTGATGGAAACTGTGTGGTTTCCTGCATTGGGCTCGGGTTACCCTGAAGGGCTCCGCTTCTGAACCCCTCTCCTTGCCTGAGGTATGCTGAGTTCTAGTGTCTGTCTCTCTGTGGTCTGGTATAACTGTGGCAGCTTTTATTTTTTTCACTGACTCTGCCTCAACACTGTTTTCCCCCTCCAACTCAACTCAACTCTACTTTCATCCCCTGAACCTTTTTTTTTTGATGGTTTGCACTGGGCTTTACAGGTAGATAAATCAATTGGACAGCACTGAGTTTACTGGTGGTGACCAGGTTTGGGGGGGGCGGGGGAAGGATCCCATTGCTGATTTAGTAATGGAACAGAGAGGAAGTTTTGGTTCTGCTCCATAATGGTTCCACGTATTTTAAATTTATTTTTAGAGAAGTGTTTAGTTTGGGTTGGCAGAAATGAAAGGAATCCCAGTGTGCAGCTTGCTCGCATTAAGTTCCCACAAGCAGCAGTGTGGTCATCAGCAGACAGTCTGCAATCCAATCCACTGGAAATACTCTTCGCTTCTTCCTTAAACCAAAGGACCAAGAAATGTTGTCATGTTTTCACAACCAGCCCAAGATTCGTGAGCGGGTATTTTGGTAGGGTCAAGGGGGCTGGGTAACTGGTGGAGGGAGGGGTCCCTGGGTTAGCATCTCCTCCATCTGACAGGGAGTGGGTCATCCTGTGTTCTCATGACAGTATGGGACTGTCCTGGTTGGTTGTCTGTAACAGGTATATTCTTGACCATATCATTGAATGCTTCCCCATGAGTCATGTCAACAACCCTTGCTGTTCAATGTTGTGGGAACTTGACTATCTGTCTGAAATGAACCTTTTTAACAGCTTTTTGTTTTTTGATCTCCCTTCTCCCTCAGCAGGTCAGAATTTCCCTGAGGACACGTTTCTGTTCGATCTGTTACCATGGCAGCTGTAAGTACTCTGATGCAGACACAACCTTCCTTCCTTCACCGTCTCTTCAGTTCCCTGCCTGCTTATGAATTGATGAGATGAGATTTAGTGGAATTGACTGAGATCAATAAGAGAGTCAAAGGTTTCATTGACTTGGTTTCTTCCCAGTTAAACTGTAATCACTTGTTTGGGACATTGTGAAATGTTATCAGCAGACAAATCCATTGTTCAAACATGGTACCAGTCAGTGAGCAGCTCCTGTGATACTGCCTGCTGTTGACTTTATTAATGAAACCTGTTTGTCACTGTTCTGGGATCAGTGAACCCATGCTGTTGATCAGCAGAGGGTTGGACAAGTCAAGGTTTAATGACCCTTTCTGAGGGGACTATTCCTTGACAAATTCATTTTAGTTTTCCACAGTAAATTTCAATGGTTGTAATGAGATTGTCCCTATTTGTTAAATCCCTTGGCGTTGGGGCTCAATTGCCCAGTCTCTTGTCTTTGGAGAAGTTACTTATCCCAGGGAGCAATAGTGAATCTTCGCTGTACTTGGACCAATGCAAGTATTTAGTTTTTGTTTAAACATGAAGACTTGAGCTCGCTCGCTCAAATCAATATGCACCCTTCAAGGAGGGAATGTAATCTGGCTTTCGTGGCTGAATAGTGACTGAATCCTCCTGTTTTTTTCTTCCCTGAAATGCCAGGGTTAAAAAAAAAAACACTGTAACACAAGTGAGTGTTGGGTGAAAACAGGAGGGCAGTCCAATTAGAAAAGGCTGTTGCCCCCTGCTCTGTTCCCCAGTTCCTCACCGGTCCATATATCCTCACAATTGTATTTCAATCTATTTTCCTATCAAGGTTTTCTGATGAGCTCTGGTTCTCAGTCACACAGATGATAACTGAGCACTGACACTTGGAATAAATCTACTCCCTCACCAGCTGACAACACGAAGGCCCATTTAATCTCGCTCTTGTCTTCCTGTCTGTTATCCAATCCCCCCTCTCTCCACAAATGTGAATTGTCTCAACTCGAGGAGATGCCATCGTCCTCATGGATGTGGTACCTTACTGAATGGCTTTTGGGACTCTGTGTAAATTAACTTTTTTTTTTCCTGATATCTCCTACATGGGCTATGAACCCTAAAGAAATCCTGATACAGTTTTCCCCATTGTTACACCACATTGAAGAATCCAGATATGACAGTGGTGTTGTCAGCATGTTGTTCACACTTGGGTCATTGACCATGATGTGGAGGTGCCACTTTTGGACTAGGGTGGGTAAAGTTAAAATTCTCTCGACACCAGGTTATAGTCCAACAGGTTTATGTGGAAGCACTAGCTTTTGGAACGCTGCTCCTTGATAAAGTGGTTGTGAGCAGTGTTTGGAAAGCTACTGTTTCCACAAACCTGTTGGACTATAACCTGGTGCTGTGATATTTTTTAAACTCAATTGCTCATGTCAGCTCCCTGATCAGCCCTCTCCATCGAGTGTGTTTCATGGTGCTGACTTCACTACAATCTGTGCAGCCAGTACTGAAGCAAGGCCAGGCAATGGATAGAAACCTGGTGAGTAAACAGGAAAGAAAATACAGGTCAGAATAAATGATTCTTTCTGACTGGCAGGCAGTGGCTCGTGGGTTACAGTATGGATCCATACTAGGATGCCATGCTAAACATTTAGATGAGGGAAGTCAATCTAAGATAGAAAGCCGGGTGGGAGGGTGCAGACATGATCCAGTATCATTTGGAGAGGGAGTGGGAGTGGGTCAGTGCATGGCTGTTGCTTGTTCATGTGGATAAATGTGAGGTTGTACACTGGGGTAGCAAAAATAGTCAGGTGATTATTTGGCTGTATACTGAGGGAGGGAATGTTTAGTGAGCCCGGGGTACCCTTGAACTCCAGTCTCTGAAAGGGAGTGTGCAGGTACCGTGGGCAGTGAAGATGCCAAACTGCACGTGGGCCTTTGATAGTGAGAGGGTTTGCGTCGTGCAGCAGGAATGTCTGGCTGCATTTGGCGAGGCCAATCCTGAAATACCGTGTGGGGTTTTGGTCTCCGTCTCCTGAGGAAGGATGTTCCGGTGATGGAGGGAGTGCAGCTGAGGTTTCTTGGGAGGGTGGGACTGACCGAGGAGGAGAGACAGTTAGTCGGAATTCTGCTCGCTGGAGTTGAGGAAAGATTGAGGAGAGGGTGATCTGCCTAGACAGGGAGAAAATTCTGACAGGACCAGTCAGAGGAAACACAGGAAGGATGTTCTGGTGTCTCTTCACCCAGAGAGCACTCAGCCTGTGGAATTCCCTACCACAAAAGCGTTGTAGTCAGAACACTACATGTTTCCAAAAAGGAGGCCGATCCAGCTCTTGTGACTGAAGGGATCCAGGCATATGGGGGTAGAGCAGGATTAGGGTGTTCTGTTCGATGATCAGTCATGATCATAATGACTGACAGAGCAGACTGGAGCTTCGGGATGGCCGCCATCTGCTCCTGTCAATCGGAATTATTTGGCACTGGCTGAGTACAGTTTGGGATTGCCCCCACTGCACAGGAAGTTGGTGTGGTGTTGGACCAGACTTACAAAATGCTTGCCAGGTTGGGGACTTTGACCCATGTGTGCGTGTATATACGCAGTGCAGAAACAGTTGAGCGAAATTGTGATTTGTGCTGCCGACCAGTTAAATCGTTAGTCTCTGATCTTGGACTGGTTTGGATTGCATTGAAGAGATTCTGGAATGTCATCGCAATGTGGTGTCCCGATGTCTAACCTGTGGCTGATTTTTGGACTTTGGTGAGAGCCCAGGTTTCTCTTTCTCTTCCTGGTCTTGATGACCATTGTGTCTTTGAACAGTGCAGTACTGACTTAATGAAGGCTGTATAACTGAGTCTTTGTGTGGCCTGCAGTTGGATGCTGTTGCTCTGGGAGTTTGTATGGTAAGGGCAGGCTAAGTTTCATGGTGACCAGCAGTATTACCATCTCCTGGCCCATTCGTGACCAGTGCAGCCCAGGAGCTGCTCTTCCTGCACTGTGTGTTCACCAACCCCCTAAACCATCAGCTGTTGTACCTGACTCTGTTGTCACCTTTATCTCTGAAGATCAGGGAAGCTGATTAAATTTGATGCTGTAATATCCTTTACAAAACCAGTTTCCTCGTTTGCCGAACTTGTGCACTTTGACCATAATTCTATCTTGGAGACAGAGAATCAAGAACGCTGGATGAACTCACTGACTCGGTCCAGGCATCAGCCTGGAACTGAGGGAGCAATTCAGGCATGGTCTTCTCACTGATTCCTGTGGAGTTTGGTTCAAGTTTTTGCCTCCTGAAGGCAATTTAAAAGCTGACCCATTGACAAATACTAAATTTGCAAATTAACTGCAATTGGCTTTTAGCCATCTGTTTCTGAATGCAAAACTTCACTCCACAAACGTTGAGTAACGAACCCCTGTCATAAGTGATGTGACTCGATTTGATCAAGTCCCATCACTTCTTTGAAAGGCTGTCTTACAGTTTGCTGTTTTCAAATCACTTTGACACTTTCAGAAAGAGAGCCTGTCAGTTCACACAACTAAAAATGTAAACCCTTTTATTCTTCGGCTTAATCCAAGCTCCCAAATTTAAAAACCTCCACACGCATTTTTAGATCAAGTCACAATTAGTTTGTTTCTCCTGCTGTATTTGATCTTTGCAGATTTGTATTGGAACCTGTAGCTTACTGTTCAGTGCTGGTGTGCTTGGGGAGAAAGCAGTAATACCTTTTGTCTTTAAGACAAAAGAATTGTTTGTCCCTGAAATTAGCCTGCAGTGAAAGCAGCTTGTTTTGGAGCTTCTATTGTCTGAATTTAGAAATCTCGCTTTTGTCTATAGAGGTGCTTGTTGGTGAGCTGTTGTGATGGGAATGCAGAGGAAGTTAGTTTTAATTTGTTCATGTTCAGCTTTCCCTCTGAAGGAGTAGGTTACTGAGGCACATATGATAAAGATGCTTGGAATTGAATCCTTGCACTTGACAGCACTGGGCCATTTGGCCCATCACATTGCTGCTGGATCCTTAGAAAAGAAAGAGGCCAAACTCGTATGCTGTTGACTATATAGGGGACTTTGCTAAACAGGGCTACAACCAAGGAAGTGTCTTCCTCCTGTAGTGGAGGGAACATGTTATGTACCAGGCCAGACCCCCTCAGAACATTTTTACAGTCGCCCAGATCCTAATTTTCCCTGCTTGTTTTCGGCAGAATTCCAGGTGGATATTCCAGGAGTGATGCACTTGCTCATCAAATCACTTGGCTCAAAGAAACACCAACTTATTTACTCCCTGCTAAAGGGAAACGTCAACAAAAAAACAGAATTTAGGATAACAACTATATGAAAACCCAACCAACAAAATATCCCCCACAATTTTTAACAAAGAAGCTGATCAGACTTCCTGCAACGTTCCCACAAACACAACCCCGTGGCAAAATAAGTCCAAACCCAGGTTTTTAGAGGGGAGAACTCCGAGAGACCGAGGGGATCAGCCAGTGATCATTGCTGAAGCCTGGCTCCTCTTTACACTGCAGCAGCTTATCTGGGTCCCCAACTAAAACTGACCCAAACTCTCCAAATCCCTCCACTGGGAGAACAGGCGACTCTACTTTCATTGTACAACAGGGTTTTAGGAAGAAAAACCGAAAAGCTTTTTCTCTGGTGGTTGCCTTGGGCAGTATCTGTGAGGTCCCTATTCCCAGGCAAATCTGAACATGTGCCTTTTGCAACCCCACTTTGGGAGTGAGGGGGTGGAGATAAGGAGCAGTGTTATAAATATGACAGCCAATCTACACACCGAATGGAGTTTACAGTTGGCTTAGCATTGTAGTCTTCATGTTTGGTTAATTCTGGTGTGTGCCATGGCACGTTTCCCGACAGAAATGTCTGTTTTCTTTTGTTTTTAAAATAAAACACCAATCCCTGCCTGTTCCCTGAACATGGAGTTGCATTGGAACTCAGTGATATCTCCAACTGAGCTGCAGTCCTCGTGTGAGGGAGAACCAGTGCAGTGCACCTTTATCAACATGTGGAAGCACCTTCCCAATAAGCGAGGTGTGCCAGCTTGAGTGAATGGGAACTGCTGCTCACTTCTGTGTGCCACCTTGGCTGACCAGTCTGTGCTAAACAGGGGTGCCATCTGGGTTGAGTGTTTGATTCAGTTTCCAGCTATGCTTGTTAATGCCAACGCCTGGTCTTTGACCAGCTTCGTTGCATTGAGCTAACCTGGGAGAGGATTTAATTTTCAATGCCGTTGTTCATCAGTTTAGTCATGATGCTTTCCCTCATTCTGAAAGAGGAACAAAGTAGAAACTCTCTGATTAAAACTCTCCGGTCCGTGCGAGCTATGTCCATTGTTCCTGCAGTGAAAGAGTGTCAACTGAGTGACACAGAATCACCGGTCTCTGAACCCTGGCACTTGGCCACCGGGTAAAGGCCAGGCTAACATTGATCTGTTCAAGCTAGCTGATGTGTATTTTGAAGTTATTAACACAGGCTGCCTTGACTGTTTCTGTGGGGTGGGCCAACCACATTGTGGATTCACCCTGACTATTTTTATCGTGACTGAGTTGACAGTTACATTGCTCTGGTTACCATAGGGAACTCCCTACGGTTAGGAGAGTACGGAGGAGTTCTGGTATTCACTGGAGCAGAGAGATAGGATCTTGATTCATCCATCCTCGACACTGCACTGACAGTCAGTCAGATTGCTGGCAGTGCCATCTCCTCATGTGTCAGTGTTGGCACCAGAACCACCGTTTCACTTGGGCCAGGGAGAGCAGAGAAAGGGGTCTGTGTAAGTTGATGTGAGTCAGGGTCTAGCATGGGGGAAGGGTTTGTAACCAGAGGACGTGCAGTGGCCTGGCCAGTCAAAGGACAAATGGGACCTTCGGAGTAAGCTACCTGCAGTGGCAGGAATTTCAATCCATTCTTCTCTTTCCCAGATAAAGGAATTGGGCAGGATAGTTCCACAGGGGCCCGGAGAAGCTGATTGGGATGCATTGGATAGCTTTTCAATGTTTTGATTTCTTCTGGGGAGCACCTCCTTTTTTTTTTTCCCTTCATGGAGTCACTTTTGACATGGGAGAGCTGGTGTTCGTATCATTACTGGCAATTCCCCTGATTTGGAGACTCTCTTTTTGGTGATCCCAACCCACGTTTTGTGAAATTGTACCAATGTTCTTGCTTACCTGGAATCCCTACAATATAGAAGTAGGCCTTTCAGCCAACCAAGTCCACACTGACCCTCTGACAAGTAAACCACCCAGACCCACACCCCTACCCTATTATCCTAAATTTGCCCCAACTAATACATGTAACCTACACATCCCTGAACACTGGGCAATTTAGCACACCCAATTCACCTGACCTGCACGTCTTGGATTGTGGGAGGAAACCCACTCAGACATGGGGACACTGTGTAAACTCTACACAATTGCCTGAGGCTGGAATTGAACCTGGGACCCTGGTGCCGTGAGGCAGCAGTGCTAACCATTGATCCACTGTGCTGCCCCACTCCTGCATTAACAATGGCTGAACCTGGCTTTGAAAAGAGGTTTGGCAAATTTTGTATTTTGTTTTGCCTACACACAGTTTGTTGAGACTAGTGCACTGGTATTGAGTCAGTGTAATGTAACAGAGGAGACACGACAGCACAGGGAACAGCAGTGTGACCCTCCTTGTCAGGGTAGGTTCCTACACAATGGGAGTTGGCCAGCAGTGTTTGGCCCAGCAGTGTTCGGCCCACTTGCATCCATTGGCATTGGGTGTCAAAGTGAGCAGGTTATGGAAGGGAGTCCCACTCTCTGAGCATATCACCAAGGTGAACAATAGTGCCACCAGCATTGCAGGAGTGCTGCACTGTCAGGGGCACCATCCTGAAGCTGAGCAACTACTTCCATCCTCTTAGTACAGGAGGAAGAAAGCTGCAGGACTCACTTTTTAAAGAAGCGCTGCCATTTGTTTGAGCAGGAGCTTCCTCTGAAAGGTCCTGTTGCCTTTTGTTGGTGACTGACTGACTGACTGACTGACTGAACTCTCCCTGTGGTGTGACAGACTGCTGGACAAGAATTGACCTTTTTGTTTGCATGTTCAAGAGCAGTATTTACAACTGCACATATGCTTGGTTGTGAGATGTCTTGAAGCCCTTGATGTGTTTAAGGTTTGTTGTGTGTGTCTCCCTCTGTTTTTGCTTCCTCTGTTTGTGGACATAGCAGCAGAAGGCTGCTCTCTCAGGCTGAGTTTAGTTGGATTTATTTTGGACCTTGAGCTGGATTGTCCAGAGTGGCAATGAAATGCCAGTTCCTTGTCACCAGCTGCCCACCCTGTAGCGTTCAGCAGTGTCATTGCTGCTTCACTCCTGTCTTAGCACTGAGCAGCGGAGATAAACTGAACACCCCCAATATTGTCGTCATCTTGCCCAGAGGTTGGCACCAACCTCCAATGATCTGGTGAAGTCTGGATCTGCTTTTCTATTCCATGTTCCCAACACACTGTCTGTCTGTTTACCCAGCTAAGGTTTGAGTCTGTGAACTCCGTCATTCATAATCATGTCTTCAGCTTTGTTCCTTGGTTGGGTGTGTTCTCCAGCATTGCCAGGTTCCTGCTGGGTAATCACCACCCCCAGGGCTCTCATGGCACCTTGGCACAAGCGAATGCATCTATGCTCTCTCCCATGTGGGTAGGAAGGGGAGGGGGAAGCAGTCAGGGACGTGTAGTTTGAGTCCCACACCACCTTTCCACACCACCTGTCCTGTCAGCACGCACCGAGTTTTCAAGATGGACTTGTGATAGTGAGAAGCTCACCTGATGTTAGAAATTGGAGTCTTGAGATCCCTTGACCAGTCACACACCATGCAGACAAGAGGAAGCAGGTAGCTTTTTTGAAATAAATGAGTGAAGAACTGACTCCTTGGCAATGGTGACAGCTGATTTTGTTTCTTGTAACAGGTTGGACAACGTGGCACTGTTCGAGAGTTCCCTGGATTCAATTCCCAGGAGGATGCAGCCAAACTGAGAAAGGCGATGAAGGGGCTCGGTTTGTATCTCAACCAATCCTTTTTATTTAACAAAGGTGTCATTATCAGGGTATCAGAGCTCTGTGATGTGGCGAGGATGTTATTCTCCCACCTTAGTGACAGTTCACTTCCACCCCTCTGTCACAATGTATGATGGAAACCAGACCTTTTGTAGTGATTTGGGACTGGGTGGACCTGGACCTCTTTGAGTATAAGGTCATTGGCCCAACTTAACCCCGATCAGGGAGCCCTGACTGACCGATTATAACCAGGAGTTTTAAAATGTGCTTAGTTCCAGGACTGACACCAAGCAGGCTGGTCACAGCCAGTGTACCTGTGCACTGGTAAACAGAAGGTGGCTTAGTGACAGGACACCAGCCTGTGTGCAGTTATTTCACTGACCCTTGGTGTAATTTGCTCTCTAGTATTTTCCACTGGTTATATAGCACCAGGAGGAGACCATTCAGCCCCTCTGTCCTGTTCTGCCATGTAAAGTCAGTGATTGGTTGATGTTTCACATGCATTCTGAACCCATTAAACCCTTTTTTTCAAACACAACCTAGTTCCTGCAGCCAGTTAGCTGACCATTCTAGTGAAATGTAACAGCCCTCTGCAAGGTTACTGAACCATTTCTGCCAAGGTTGTGACCACCTTGGGACAATAAAGAATGATCATCCCGTCTCCCTCCCCTGCCAACACAAGGTCCATCCTTCCTGTAAAGGAGGCAGGCAGGCTTTTTCAGAGCATATTGAATCGTGTTAGTCTGCCTGAAGGTTCCGTGTCCACTACTTCCTGTGTGGCTGCTAACACTCGGTCACTTGTAACAAGGCAGACAGTGTTCCTTTCTCACTCAGTGATACATAACCTTCAGATGACCTTGAACATCACCTCCAACTTCCCCTCTCTTTCCCCCCCCCCCCCCGACAGCCCTCACTAACAACCACCCCACACATCTGCAAACCATGACACTTTCAAAATGCGTGTCGTACATCCACATTAATAAAAAAAAATGAAATTACAATGAGTCATTTTCTCACATGGCAAAGGGGAACACATTGTACGTTCTTGTGGTTCAGCCCTGGAAGAAATGCAGATTGGAGTGTGGTTCCCTGTTTGAATATTGTGTCCCTGCCTCAGGGACTGAATGTTTGTGTACTTTCCACACGATAATCAGTAATCCTTCGGAGTGGTTCTGATTACATTGCATTCATTCATCGTTTCTGGTTTGCACTTTCAGAATATTCATGGACCAATTTATAAGCCTGTCACCCAAACTGAACAAACAGCATGGGGAAGACTGCCACGTAAAGACATGGGGAATAACTATCTGGCTGTGTGTGGGGATACATTGCAAGGGACCCAAATCTTTGAGTCAGACTGCAGAAACCAGTTTGTCAATTCATGAGCAGCTGTTTGTGTTCTCAACCACTGTGAGGCGCTAAGAGTGGTTTGATAGCCTCTTAATGTGTTTGGTGTGAAGGTCCCATTCCCTTGGTCTGATGACAGTATGCAAGCTTTCCAGTAACTTGGATCTTCCACCGCCAAATATGCAATATTTCATTTGCAAGTTTAAAAAATCACAACGCCAGGTTATAGTCCAACAGGTTTATTTGGAAGCACTAGCTTTCAGAGCACTGCTTTTTTCATCAGAAGGTTGTACCACCACCTGATGAAGAACAGCGCTCCGAAAGCTAGTGTGCTTCCAAATAAACCTGTTGGACTATAACCTGGTGTTGTGATTTTTAACTTTGGACACCCCAGTCCAACACCAGCACCTCCCAAAAGTTTAAGATGCTGCATTTTTGAGAGCAGGTAATGAGCCGGTTTTGAAATTGTTCTGTTGTTGTGTAGGTACTGATGAGGATGCCATCATTGAGGTCCTGGCCAGAAGAACTATTGCCCAGAGGCAGCAGATCAAAGCAGACTTCAAGACGGCTTATGGCAGGGTATGGGTTTTGACTGCAGCTTTGTGAATTCCCTGAGAAATGTATAACTGGGTGATGTTTATGACCATCCTCTTCTTCCACTGCAGGCCTCCAGCGAATCACCTGGGGTTGCCACACCACCTGACTGGCTCGAATGTGTTTCAGACTTGGTGGAGCTGTTAGTTAGTTATACCAAGGAAATATCTCCATTCATAGGCTTGCTTCCAGTGTGAGGTCTTAATTAATCCTTTCTCGCAGGCCAAAGCCACATTGAGGATCAAGTCAACACAACGGGCCCATAAGTGCTGGGAGATTGGGGACTGTTGCTTTGTCTGCTGACCTGAAGGTTATGCACTGGGGTAGCTGTTGCAGTTTTCTCTCCCTCTCTCCTATCCCACTGAACCCTGTTAATATCCAGTTGAATCCTTAGGCACTTAACAGCAGTATCCCACTGTCCACTTTGAGCATTTGGACAGAGCTGGGAGATGGTCGGGAGTAACACTTGCTCCTGTCTCAGGGGAATCTGCCTTTCTCAGGCAGAGGAAGATGTGTTTTAGTCTGACCTTCACTTCATAAAGTCAGCTCACTGAGGTTTCAGAGAATCCCCAAGAAACGGAACTGAGACTCTCAATTTGAAACGTTCTGCAGTCCTAGATGGCTATAGTGGAGAGAAAACCAATTGAGGATGTCAGGACAAGGAATAACCTGTTAGAGTAATAAAGCAATGTGGTTAACCACCAGCTCCTGGACTCCTTCACATACACAGAACCTGTGCATGGTGTTCACACAATCCTCATTGTAGCCCCCAACATTTGACCTTCTGTTACCTCATCTTTTTCCCCCTCCCCCCACCTCAGCTGACACTGAAGTCCATGTGGCCATTCACTTCCTGCTGTCTGTCTGTGTATGGTGTGTTGAGACCAAGCGCAGTCTGTCTACTTTGACTGAACCTCCCCACTGGATACAGGCCAATCCTCCCATTTCCTCCCATTGCATAGTGCCTTTCCAATGAACAGAATCCTGTTACTGTTGTGTGTTGTGAACTCGAACATAAGCTCTGCTTTTGAACAAAGGGGCATTGTCCCCGGGCTCACGTTGTGGGGGAAGCTGACTTGTTTGTTCATTGCTGTCAGTTAACAGCCAAGTCCAATGTTTTAATTTTGACATTCTCATCATTTTATTTTTGGGCATGTCAAATGTCTCTGCCTTTTGGCCTGCAGAATTGTCTGTGTTTGTGCACAACAGGATCCTTTCCCCTTTCCCCTCTTTTTTTTTTTTTCCCGCCCTTTTTTTTTTCATTTTCCTTCTCTTCCCCCTTTTGGCTTTTTTTTCCCCTTTTTTTTTCAACAGCACTGAACAAGTCCATTTGGCCCATCTACACTATGCTGTGAAAAGGCAACCACCTCTTTTGTCAAAACCCATTTCCCAGAACTCGGTCCATTGCTTTGTCTGCCTTTAGCATTGTGAGTGCCGATCTCGATCTTTTCCACACTCTGAGGGTTTCTGTCTTTCCCACCCTGACAGGGAGTGAGCTCCAGACTTCTGCCACGCTATGGGTGAATAAGGTCTTCCCTCCTGTTCCTGGGAAATGTCAGGTTGTGTGACCTAAATTGCTGGGCCTCTTGTTGAATTTATATTTAGGCGTGACGCTGCCTTGTTTTGGCTGCTGATAAGGACTTCTGCCAAAAGTGGAAAGACATCCTTCTCTAAGTCGACCCTATCAAACCCCCCTCCACAGTTTTTAAATCTGTCCATGTCATCCCTCCGCCTGGTGACTCAGATTGCCAGCCTGCTCCGTCTCTCTCCTTCTCTACCTTCTGTTTTGTGCGTCACATCTCTTTCCTGAAGGCAGTGTGAACTGCAGCTGAGTGAGGCAGGATCACTGTGGAGTCTCGGGATGTGAGGCCCTGTACAGCCACTAAGTATGTCTGTAATTGGGTAGTGTGTTTCTGATTGTGAACAACTATCAGAAATAGGAGCTTTACTCCATGAGAGAGAGAGGGACTGAATGAGAAGCACATGCAAAGGACTGCTTCTGATCTCTCTTGGAGATCATAGAGTTCATCTCCATGTGCTTTTGGTAATTGCTTACCAGTAGCTTTCCATTTATGTCCACAAGTCAATATTGACAGCGCTCTTTTTTTTTTCCACTTTTTTCAGATTGAGCATCAAGAGGTTTTGGTGATATTTACAGCAGTCTAACATGCAAACGTTCTGAAGCAGTGCTTTGTAGTTAGGACCCTTACACACACCTCCTATATTGTCACACTCACAGGGATACAACATAAGGAAGTCAATGAGGTGTTGTAGGAGCTGAGGGAGCTTCATGTCAACACCATTTGCTGGAGTCAGATTTACAGCATTTTGACTGTGTTGGAGAAAACTAACAGTGAGGAACTCCCCTGTGTTGATTTTGATCCTTCTCATTCCATTCCTTCACATCACTTTGTCGTGGTGCATTTATTTGGGAGCACTATCTTTGTTCATGTGTGTGTGTGTGTCTCTTCAGCACAAATGGACCGTTCTGTAACATGGTGTCCAATGTTTCTGTTTAATTTCTATCTTGCTGCAGGACCTGATCAGCGACCTGAAGTCGGAAATATCTGGCAACTTTGAGCAGGTTGTGCTTGGCTTGATGATGACACCTGTCCTGTACGATGTGCACGAATTAAAAAAGGCCATCAAGGTAAGTGACCTGGTGTGAACACTCAGTAAATATTTAAACATTGTGGGAGGCACATTGTGTGGGTGGGTGCCTGCAGACAAAGAGCATATTATTCCCAGTGGCCTCTGTTGACAAATGTCTATATTCCTGTCCAGGCAGTGGAGCTGATCAGGCCGCCATTGAGGCTCTACAATGTTAATGTTTACCAGAATGAGTAGTACATAAGTGTTGGGAAAGTAGACTTGTGTCTCGTTCTTGGGGTGTGTCTGAAGAGTCAATTTGCCGTGTGATGTGGAGACAGTAGGAGATGGAATTTTGCTTCTGATCACCCTGCGTTTGCTCTTTTATTTTTGTTCTTAAATGGTCAATTTGGAGGGACGGAGGGATGCGTTCTAAGAAATTTAACACCATTCTTTGAGGAATTCAATAAAAAGCCAAATCCATCCCTCCTCAGTGTGATATCCGTGAAGTATTTGCTGTATCAAACATGGCTGCCATGTTTTGAGTCTGAGCAGCTGGGATTGACTAATTATTGATCTGTCCAAATCTTCAAAGGTGTGACGCAAATCCCTTCTTCAAAGGTGAGATGAAGTACCCACGATAGGGTAGGGATGGCCCTGTTTTCAAAATTAATCAAAGCCAGATCTTTCCCCAGTCAAATTTCTGAACTTGTTCAGTATGGAAGTTCCCCTTCCACAAATGGAAACACCTTGCGTTGAAATCTCTGCCTTCTGTATTTCTCCTCATCCAAGATATTCACTAAGATGGTGGTCAGCTGCAGGTACCCAGGCCACTGATCAACATTACTCTTGGTGAATAGTAGGACAGTCTGAAGGGGCTGAATGGCCACTTCCTTTGCTTCTCTTCAGTATGGTTGCTGCTAGTTGTACCAGATCAGACTGAACAGTTTGAGAACCTGACCCCCCACAATCAGGGTCAGGAAAACTGATGACCTGTCTTGTTGGGATAGCTGTGAGACTTTGGTATCTCAGTGACATTTCCCTCTTTCCCCCCCCCCCCCCCCCCCACCATTCACCCTTCCTTCTCAGAAGTTGAAGGCCAGCTGATATCTTTCAGACCATCAACTGCCTTCCCTGGGGGTGGTTAACTTCCTGAAGTTTGAGGAGTGCCTTTGCTGTTCGAGATTGAAGAGATTGTTCCTTCTGAGATCCAAGTGTGTTTATCTTGGCCAAAAACCTGTAGTGTGTTTTGAAGACTTGTTGGAAGTGATTTTTGAGTTTCTTGGCATGGCTGCTGTTGAGTCATGTTTGTGCTGTGGGTGATGCTTGCTTCCGCCCCTCCGCCCCCCCCCCCCCCCCCCCCCCTTTGCCAGGGGGAGCTAGCAGCCTCTGGTTAAAGATTGCTAGCATGTGGTACATACCCTTCTGTTCAGGGCCCTAGACACAAAACAGTCCAATAGACATTTCAAGTTACAATTGATTTGTTAAATCAGAAATGTGGTCCTACAAGGTTGACTGCAACAGGGTTGACTCAACTATTCATCGCCTGTCCTTTAGGTTCAGCTGTTGTACTGAATCTTGTTTCTCTCTGGCTGAGGAGTGTTTGATCTGAGTGCACGACCAGAAATGGCACATTATCTTACATCACTATTGGATTCCCTGTCCACACACTCAGCTGGTGGGTTTTCTGCATGAATGAGCTGGTTTCTGTGCTAACTCTCATCATGCCTGCTCTCGGTTCGAATTTAACCTCCCCACCAAATCCGAGCTGTCTCCTGTCCTATTGTCCTGTGAAGCACCGTTGGGAATCGTGAACCCTGAAAGTCAACTCTGTGAACACTGTCCTTTCTGAACCGAGCCAAGCCTCCTTCCAACACTGCACCAAAAGAGCAATCCATGAATTGAACCTGTGCCATCATTGTTCATTGTTTGTTTGTTTGTTGGGTTAAATTGGCTGTTGCACTTAGTGAAGGATCAATCACTGTTTGAGGAGTGATTAATTATACACGGGACTTTGAAACCTAACCCTGTGTGTGTGTCTCAGCCATGTTACAGTTGCACCATTTGAATGGAATCCTTTCCTTTTGTCATGTTGTGTATGCTTTTTAATCTCAGCCTGGGATACCTGCAGTGATACACAAGCTGCAAAGGCTACATTCCATTAGAATTGATTGAGTCTTGGAGTGTCTCAGGGCTCTTTTCTACCTTCCGTCTCGAACTGAACAGTGAATCCATCATCAGTACAGTTACGTTTCTGAGATCTGAAAGCAAGCTAGGACTAACTCATGCTGTTTTGTCCCTAGGGTGCTGGGACTGATGAAGGCTGCTTAATTGAAATTTTGGCTTCACGGAGCAACGCCGAAATCCGGCAAATCGTTACTGCTTACAAGAAAGGTAAAGTCCTCATCTTATTCCTCAAGAATGATACAGCTGTATACTGAGAAATTCTTCTGTCCTCTTGCCCCCTTCCAAACTTGGGATGAGTTGCCAAATGTGAACAGTGAGATGCTGTGAAGCAGTCTGAGTGATGCTGATGTATCCACAACATGTCATCTTTTTTTTTTTTTGAGGAATTCTTGCACTGAGTGTAACCAGGCTGGAATATACTGTAGGCTATGACCAAGAGCTAAGTTGGCCCTTTACCAGGGAGAGTGCGTAGTGCAGTCAGACAGGTTCCCCAGAGGAGGTGGGGGAAGGCTGGTACAATTCCAGCATTTGCAAGGCATCTGGATGGGTCTATGAGCAGGAGGCGTTTTGAGGGGTATGGGCCAACTGCTGGCAAATGGTGGGAGGGGGAGGTCAGATGGGGATATCTAGTTGGTATGGATGAGTTGGACCAAAGGATCTGTTCCTGTGTCATATGACACTATGAATAGGAGGGCTTCAGGTTGTCATCATAGATACATTATTTCAATGAATATTTTTGTGAAATTGCAATGTTATAATGGCTGGAGACATGCTGTGTGATTTTTTTTTTTTAAATATAGAAGAAAAAGATAGCCAGGTCAAAGAATCTAACTGGAACAGTGATGAAATTCAGCTTTTTTTGTTGGGGAAGTAGGTGACTGTTGACTCTGTGGTGTCAATGGGAAGTTGATAATCCTGTTATGTTTATGATTGGGTGAATGTCTCAGGCCATTCACTTCCTTTGTACCTGAAAGAAAGAAATGTCCTGGTTTGAGTTAGTTCAGAAGATACCACTGTTGGCCTTCAAAGCCAGTTTAGCTTATCCTGTGGAAGCAATTGAAGAACCAGTCACCTTTAGCAGAAAGGATTCATTGATGCAACTTTCTAGTCAAGAGAGTTGTTGTAGAAAGCTTCAGGTTTTTGGAACATGGAGGTTGATGACTAGTTCACATCTGCTTGGTAAAGGGTTCATCAAGTGATTATCTTTGTCCATAACGAGGAAGCTGTGAGCAGTTAGGTGGGACTTGAGGAGTTGAGTGGGTCAATTCTCTGTGCTCTTGAATCATGGCAACCAGTAGTTTTGTGCTGTTTGCTGTGACAGTTTTGTAACTGGAGAACTGTCTGCTGTATTTTAACTTGATTTGTGAAACCAGCTTCCATTCAAGAAAATCCAAGCTCTTATACAAATGTCTCTCAATGACTGAAGACCACGCTAGCTCACTGAACAAAAACAACCAAACACCTGATCCATCAAACCAGATTCCATCCTGGGATGGGAGTCATTGAGTTGTGCCATCGTGGAGAGTTAGGACAGGGTCTGGGTGAGATGTTGGATTGGAAGATGACCAAAATGGCTCTGGGTTGTGAATTGCAGGATGTGAGAATTTGGATAAAGACAGGGCCTTGCCTCACTGTATGTAAATGATGCACTCTGACTAGGTCAGTAACACCTAACCTATTGTCTGCCATCTTCTGGTAGAGATGACGACAGGATTTGAACTCCGGATTGATGATTTTTCGATGGCAGCATCTGAACAGCAGTTGCTTTGTTATTGTTGGTCATCTTTCTTGGACAGGTGGAGTATGCTGGTTGTAGTCTGAGGGTGGGGGCCTGACATGTTAGCGGTATTTAGTTTTTGTCCCTTTGTCCAGCTCATACTTAAACTTTTTTTTTCTTCCTCTTTTGCAGAGTATGGTAAGAGTCTTGAAGATGACATCTGTGGGGACACTTCCGCAATGTTCCAAAGAGTGCTGGTGTCCCTGGCAACGGTAAGGAGCAGCCAGCAGAGATCTGTCCGCCTTTCAGTGAGGCTTCAGAGGTGCTGGATTGGGTAGACCGCGCGCTCTTTCGCTCGCCAACACCAACTCTGTGCTGTGACAAGAAAGCTTCTTCTGTCCTTGGGATCTGCTTTCACTGAAGCTGTGGAAAATCCAGTCATCTTGACAGCAAGAACTGGCCAGTGTTTCCATTTGGACATGAAGCCAGGGTGACCAAGTACAGTCTGCTCACTCCCTTGCGAATGTTCAATGTAACATGAGCCCATGTGTTGTGTTGGGGAAGAGCTTCTAAAACCTCTTCAGTGATGCATACAAGTCTGTCTTTTTGGTACAGTTGTTGTGATGCCCATTTGTATAAAGAATCTGGCAAGTGGTCTGTTTAGTCTGACACATAAAGTTGTTTGTTTAATTGGTTTTGTGGGACTTGGGCAATGTCGGTTGGCCAGCATTGATAGCCCATCCCTGTTTACCCTTGAGAAGGTGGTGGTGAGCTGCCTCCTTGAATCGCTGCAGTCCCCTTGCAGTGGGTTGACCCACAATGCCCGTAGGGAGGGAATCCCAGGACTTTGACCCAATGACTGTGAAGGAACAGCAGTACATTTCCAAGTCCAGTTGGTGAGTTGGATGGCTTTGTATTTGTGACTGTATCATTGCTGTTCTTCAAAAGCAGGGCCTTGCCTCACTGTATGTAAATGATGCACTCTGACTAGGTCAGTAACACCTAACCTATTGTCTGCTATCCTCTGGCAGAGAGGAGGCATGTCCCAACTTTAGCTTGGCCACAAAAGGAATCCAAGCCCCATAGTCAGGTCAGTGCCCTCCATGTCTGGGATTTGGTGAGAAGGTCTCTCTCTTGGACATTACCTCTTGTTACTCTGCTCTGGTCTCCATGGAGAGTCCAACTGGCAGCAACAAAACAGCAGTGTTGGTCCCAATGACACCAAACACCTGGTGAATCCTAGGTGCTGGAAATCCGAAACCAAAACACACATTGCTGGTGAAACCCTGATCTGGCAGCATCTGAGGAGAAAGCAGAGCTCACGTTTGAGGTTCAAATTGAGATGAAGGATCAGTGGACCCAAAATGTTAACTTTTTTCTGTCTGGCCCTAACACTGCCACAGATGCTGCCAGATCTGCTGAGATTTTCCAGCAAGTTTTTTTTTTATTGCTCCTGATGACTACAGACTCTAAAGGAAATACTCCGATTTCTTCAACTTACACAGATCATATTTTGGTGTTGCTGTTGCAATGTACTGCAAACCTCTGTCCAAGTTTCTTTTTAATTGTTCCTCTCTTTTGCATCCCAAGCCCCTTCCATGGGATTATGACTGACTAGTATTGGGTTAGAACGGCATATTCTTGCCTCTTCACTTCCACCACGTCCCCACCACCCTCTGACGGAAAGAATTCTCAAGCTTGACAATCCCTGAGTGAAGAAACTTCTCTTCCTCACTGTCCCAAGTAATCAACTGTTTTTTTATGCTAAGCTAAAAGGTGCTCCTGTGTTTTGAAGTTTCCCAACCAGCCAGAAGGGACTTCTGCTGAGTTTCAGTGGAAACCGCTTGAAAATCTTGTGTCCCAGTGCAATCACCTCTTTGGTTGCAATACTGTAGAGAGTCCAGACTCATCAGATTGTTCACTTCCACATAGGACAGCCCCCACGTCCCAACCAGGCCAGTTTTGTATGTGTTTGCCATCTGTCACAGGTAAAACCTGGGGGCTAAGACCAGAGGCTCTTGTCACCTGATCAAATATTGTGCAGCATCAGGAAGGGGACAGTGTGGTCCAGTGAGTGCCCACACCCCTCTATGGTCAGCCTGAAGTTCTGACTGCCAGTGGCTGCAGCTATTGGGTGTAATTGTCCCAGAGCTGATGTTTGGGTGAATCGCAGCTGTGTGTGGACTTAAAACTGCACCCTGCCAGAGTCTGGGGCTATCATGTGGTTACTTCCTCTGTGTGACACCTTTGAGTGCCAGGAAATGAACCTTTTTTTTTTTTTTGCACTGTCGGGTACTTGCATCCTGTAACCAGCCATGTGTGCTGATGACCGAAACTGTTTGCTGTCTCACACAGGGAAACCGCGATGAAGGAAATGCTGTGGATGAGCAACGAGCCAAGCAGGATGCACAGGTAACTGGTTCACTGGGGAAAGCACCATGGGTAAATTAGTGATTTGAATAGCTGTGTCCAGCCGATCAAGGGGCTGGAATAATGAGTGAAAAGCTTCCAGTTGAGACCCCAGCTCTACAGTTCAGGAGACTGGGTATTTCTTTTTTGTTAACACCTCTGCAGATACATTGCCAAGACAACCAGTGTCTTCATTGATGCAATTATTTTTGGTTTGAATGTTGATCAGACCAGTTCCACTTGGGCCATTGCTTCCAGGAGATCAACAGGAAAGAATTTTTTTTTCCATCCTGTCAGACTATTGCTGGGTTCAGCTTTCCCCACCTCTCTGTCTGCAGCCCCTTCTTTGTACCTCGTGTGGTCAGGAGTTCACACTGTGATACGCTGAAACAACACAAATTACATCTTCACAGTTTTAATCTAGACTGATGCTTAACTAGCACAGGAGCAGGAATATTCTCCTCTCTGTTCCCATCAGGAAGTTGATGATTCTGATTGGAAGATGTTTGGGAAGCTGGAGTGGTTCATGATGATCACGCAGTGTGGCTCTTGCTGCAGTGGCTGTTTCGGTCTGTCTGTCCTCTGCCTATTATTGACCTCTCCTCCCTCCCACGGCCTCTTGTCCTTTTGCAGTATTCCATAGATCCTTCCTGCTTCCCAAGCTTTGTGGTGGAGGAACTGTTCATGTAGTTCACCCACTCCTGAAGGTCTCGTGTGCACACACACCCCTCTGTGTATCGTTGGGTACGAGGTGAGATTGCAGAGACCAACTGGCATGGTGTATAAATGCCCAGGCTGAATCTTGGAGGGACTGAGCAGATGGCCAGTTTCCTGCTGCTGCTGCTGGGAGCCTGTGGTCAGGTTTGATAGGTGACTGGGTCTGAAGCATAGCTGGATAACTAGGTCAACTGCATTCTCTCTCTGTTCACAAAGCAACATAGTGGGAAGAGACATTTCATCCCTTCCAGCCTGCTCCACTATGAATATAATCAGTGCTGATGTTAGCCTGCTCTCAACTCCACGTTGCTGTGTGTTCCCGATATCCATCTGAAATAACGTATCTTTCTTTCTTCAATCTGTTGGCTGAATTTTTTTTTTTTTTTTTTGTTTGTTGTTGTTTGCTCCCACTGCAGTCTGGGGCAGTGATTGTGTTATGGACTAGGCCAGACCACTCAAACCATCATTGAGCAGGCAGCCCAGACCATAACTTTGTCACTTGTTTTGGTAAGTGTCCAGTCAAAATTACCTGGAGGAAATTTACGTCGGTTGGCGACCAGGTTTTAAAATAGATAGAAATTTATTCACAAAATTACACTGACACACACAGAACAGAATAAAGAACCCCTACAGAACTCAGTCTATCCAAATGAGACTTGATTATGTTGTTCTGAATATACACAACAGTCCCAATAAGCAAACCCCCAAAAGACCAGTTTTAAAAAAGGAACAGATGCTTACAGGTTGAAGTTGGAAGGGCAGAAAGAGAGCCTGTTTTTCACACAGCACACTGCTGAACTCTGAGCTAGTTCTTGACTGAACTGCCCAGCTAGAGAGCTGACCACTCCCCTTCCATTCTACAGGTCACTTCTAAAACATGACCACTTTGGCCTGACGTCTCATCTCTTTACAAATAAAGAAAAAGGCCTCTCAATACCCTTTAATCTCTCCACCAAACCAGTCTAATAGGAACCAGGAGCTGTTTACAGCCCCTATGAGAAACAACAAGGACACAGTGTCCTTGAGAAAAGGAACAGCTTTCAGAAAAAAGGAGCAGCTTTGTGACAACTTCCACCGATTCCCAACTTTCTGAGAGAAGCAGTTTCTCCTCATCTCAGTTTTGAACTTTATTCCTCTGACTCTTTATCTATGACCTCTTGTTCAAGCCTATCTCACAAGGGGAAACATCTGTTCAGAGTTCACCACCTTATCAAACCCTTTTGCATTTTATATACTTCAATCAGATCCCCCCTCAGTCTTCTGAACTTGAGTGAGTACAAACCCAAGCTGTTCACATGCTCCTTGTATGACATCCCTTTCATCCTTGGAATCAATCTGATTAACCTTTTCTGAACTGCCTCCAGTGTCACCACATCCTGCCTCAAGTAAGGAGACCAAACTGTCCAAACTCCTCCAGGTTTGGTCTCACCAATATCTTACATAATTGTAACAACACTTTTTATAATCCAGTCCATAGGTTAAAAAATGCCAGGATTCCATTTACCTTTTCCTCCTGTATACTTCTTTTCATCATCGATCATGAGACAAGGGGGTCACTTGCTCATCCTGAATTAGCCAATTAAGAGTCACCCACAAGGCTGTGCTTGAGGGGTTACATATAGGCCAGACCCAGAAGGGTGACTGATTTTCCTTGCCAAAAGGACTTTGGTGAATTCAGGTGGTTTTTTTCTGATAATGGACAGTGGAGTCATGGTTAGATAGTTTAGCTGCATCCCCACGTGTGATTGATGCACAAAGATGTCCTGATCCTCTGCACTCTTGCTCTCCTCTGCCTCTATCCTGCTCCCAACAGCTGAATATTGTTCTGAGTTGAATCTTGTTCTGTGCTGTTTCTTTAACCTGTGTTTCCAACCACCCCGCTCCCCCTCTGACATAATCCTCTTTGCAAGGTTTTGATCACAGCAGCTAAGACATTGACAGGAACGTGCAGTCCCAAAAGGTCAAAGCACTGTCCATGGGGCAATCAGTTCTGTTCGCTGGCAACTCCACTAGACTCTGCATCCCATTACAATGCCTCCCAGTGGCACAGACAGCTGTTGCCTTGAGGAATTGTGTACACTGACTGAGTTGGAGTTTAATGTTGTGTGAGCTACAAATTTAATTTATCTGCATGTTTGCTTTTGAAAAGCATTTACTGTGGCTCTGATTTTCAGCAATCTGGTTGTATCCTGCCTGATGGGAATGACTGCTCAGGGGAGCGTGTTAATTTAATGCACCCCCCTGCCCCCAGCCTTTCACTGCTTCCTGAAGCAGCAGCACCGAGCAATCAGTACATCTGGAACAGCACTGTGAACCGTGAATGCCGATCATGTCAGTAGCTGGCCATCTGGGTTCTGTAGGGTCTGAGAGTGGACAAGCTGTCTCTCTCCCTCCCCTTAGGTCCACTATCCTGTGTCCAATTATCTTTGTTTTGGGTGGTTTAAAACAGGACGTGTGTGTGTCCCAGTCAGACCGAGCAGAAACGTCACTTTCTTTTCGCTCTCACACTCTCTCTCTCTCTCTCTCTCTCTGACAGTCACTTCCCACACTCTAACTTGTCCAGTGGGCCCTTCTGAAATGCCAAATGAAATGCCTGTTTTGTTAAGAACAAAACGACACCTCATGATCGTGAGCGGTTCCAAAGCCTGTTCACGAGTGTGTGCCTGACTTTGGGCCTCTTGCTGTCTTCAGACACATTATT
Organism: Chiloscyllium punctatum; assembly: GCF_047496795.1. Taxonomy (NCBI): domain Eukaryota; kingdom Metazoa; phylum Chordata; class Chondrichthyes; order Orectolobiformes; family Hemiscylliidae; genus Chiloscyllium; species Chiloscyllium punctatum. Next base: position 8,090,598 of record NC_092773.1, read on the forward strand.
CAGCCATTGTTCTCCAGTGGGTAACCTCCCACCAGGAAGGCTAATTCTCGTACTGTCTCACTGCAATGTGTTCTGTGTTGCTTTTTGATTGTAAACCAGGTGCTGTATGAAGCCGGGGAGAAGCAGTGGGGCACAGATGAAGTTGCTTTCCTGAGTGTTCTGTGTGTCCGGAACCCAGTCCATTTGCGAAGAGGTAAGCCTTTCACTAGCTGAAATGTAAACTTGCAGATGAATTGTCATGTTGTAATTTGAATAGTATTTCAGAGGGACATGGGCAGATTGGGCCAGGTGGTGGATCAGGTTCATTGTGCAAGAATGAGAGGTAATACATTAGCAATGTAAAGATCCCAGAGAGACAGTATTACATCCAAGGTAATACTTTGGACTGGAGGATTGGAGGGACCTGGATAAAGATGTGCACGTGTCCTGGAAGGTGGTAGGACAAATGGAGAGAGGAGTTAACAAAGCCTACACAACATCCTGCATGAAGAAGTATTGGCCATGATATCAATTGGTGCCAATGACACAAGGAGCATGTCCAAACAGCAGAACGTAGGGAGTTAGGAAATAAGCTGGAAATGAGGCCTGCTGAAGTAGTGAGCTGAGGGTGTTGGTGCTGCTGGACAGAGTTGGGAGATGTCAGATGGTGTGGGCAGAGGGTTACAGATTCCTAGGGTACAAGGAGTAGTCTGAAGTGGACAAGTCAGACTAGGGCAGCACTGTGACTGATATATACAGGGGAGGTTTAGGGAATTGATTTAGGGAGGGTTTAAACTAAACTGTCAGAGGGTTGGTGACCTGTGCAATGAGTCAGAGGAAGGGGAATGACTGACTAAAACAAAAAAACAGCAAAGGGTGTCAGAGATGTGATAGGCAGAGGGATAAAAGGCTAGCAACCAACCAAGCCACATTTCATAAAGTGGAAATGGGATAAGGTATGTACTGATCACTTGAAATAAATTGGATGAATTCATTCCACAAAAAGACAGGAGATAGAAGGGATTATGGATATGTTGGCAAGGTGAGTAGTCATGGGAACCCAACATCCAGGCATTCTTAGTATTTGGGAAGGACAGACAAAAAGGAAGAGACAGTGGGGTTGGATTACCAGTTAAAGGGGATAGCAACACAACATTGTTCCAGTGTTTTCCATCTGACAGTATCAAAACTCTGTAGCTTTGAGGAAGTAAGAAACAGCCAAAAACCTTTGTGGGTGATATTGAAACCACCAGTCTACAGTGAAGTAGGGAATGGCATTAAACAGCAAATCCAAGATAGCTGTGGTAAATGATGGTTAACTTTTTTAATCTGCATTTGGACTGGATGAACAGAGTGAATCACTATGCTGGAGTACACACTGGGATAGTTCACTGGGATTGATAGTGAGGAACCAACGAGAGAACAGGCTGTCACAGACTGGTGGGAGGATACTGTGAGAAAGGAGTAATTGGTAATGTAGCTGTAAGACATGCCTTGGGGAGGAGTCACTCTCTAATTTTATTAGAATTCTTCACCGAGATGGTGGGGGAGGGAGGGAGTTGATACAGAGACTCTGATTCTGAATCTCAAGGGCAACTAAAATGGTCTGAGGTTTGAGTTGGCAGTGATTGACTGGGAGATGTTCCTGAAAGGAATGACCACACATACGTAGGCAATAGCAAACCTTCAAAGATGGAATGAGTGAAGTTGAAACGTTGTTTACTGCTGTCTGGCACGAGTGTGAAGAGAGCGGTACTTCAACCATGGGGAGGAGGGATGGGAGAAACCATATTAGAGTCATAGCAACTGGGAAAGCATGGACAACTGACAGGAGAATGGATACCCATTTAGATTTCAGCCAAGGAGGGATTCATTAAGAAGAGGGGAAACAAGAAGAGAAAAAGCTTGTGGGGAACATATGAACTGATCGACAAGTTCCTGGCATGAAAAACCTCTGTGAAAGTTAGTGCAGATGTGTCTCAGTCCAGGGATTTATCATGGAGAAGAAAGAAATGGCTGACAAAGTGAATTTGTGCTGGTATATAATTGGTTATCCAAATTTGGAAATGTTTCTCGTGGAGCGTCATTTTGGTGTATGAACAGGTGAGCCAACCCCACACCCAGTCGAAGCACTGAGATGTGACATGGCAGCATAGCCCAGCACGGACAGGCATCAATTCTGTACTATTGACACGTGGGTCTGCTGTTGGTCACTTTATTTTACTCTGTTGTGGAAATGTCATTTATTCCAAAATCTGAAAAACAACTGGCCCCAAGGATTTTTGGATAAAAGATTGTGTACCTGTACTTCGCCTCTGTCTTCACAAAAGGAGGATGTGAGTCACGTCCCAGAAATGATGGGGGGAACATGGTTTCCTGGGAACGAGGGAATCCGGAGGCCATCGAGCAGCTGCTGAGAAACAGTCCTGGAGAAATTGATGGGATTGAGGGCTGACCAATCCCCAGGACCTGATCATCCCACAATCGTTCAGGAAACCTTTGTACACGTGATAGTTGTCTTTGTGTTCACCTTCTGAAAATTACTTGGACTCTGGAATAGTGCAGACAGATTGGAGGGTAGCTAACATAACCCCACTGTTTGCAAAGAGAACACATGATTGTTGACTCATGAGCCCTGATGCTCGTAGTGAGGATAATGCTCTAGTCCATGGTGAAGGATTTTATCGCCAAGCATTTCAGAGACCGTTTCACAGTCAGCAGGTAAGTCATGCCTGACAAATCAATAGAAAGATTTTGTCGAGCATAGAATTGATCAAGGGCAGCTAGGGGTGGATGTGGTTTATTGGGACTTGGTCAAAAGCTTGACAAAAAGTCCAAAGTAAGAGATGAATGTGTAAAATGAAATCCTGTGATATTGGGAGTAGGGCATAGAGAAGTTACAATATTGGTTAGCAGACAGGAATAAATCAGTCTGTTTCTGAACCACAGGCGTGCCAAAGGGATCAGTGCTCAGTCCACCCCTAGTCGCACTCTATGCTGACTATTTAGATGGGGGAAGTAAAGGGAAGCTCTCCAGATCTGCAGCTGATAGATTTGGAGGGTTGGTGTGGATGTATTTGGCTGAAGGGCTTGTTTTCACACTGAAGGGATTCTTTACTCACTCGCTCAGCTGGGTGAGAGGGTGAGCTGTGAGGAGGGTGCAGACATGATGCAGTGTCACTTGGTCAGGCTGATTGGTTAATGTGGATAAATGTGAGGTTATTCACTTGGGTAGCAAAAATAGAGATTCAGGTGATTATTTGGCTGTATACTGAGGGAGGGAATGTTTAGTGAGCCCGGGGTACCCTTGAACTCCAGTCTCTGAAAGGGAGTGTGCAGGTACTGTGGGCAGTGAAGATGCCAAACTACACATGGGCCTTTGATAGTGAGAGGGTTTGCGTCGTGCAGCAGGAATGTCTGGCTGCATTTGGCGAGGCCACTCCTGAAATACCGTGTGGGGTTTTGGTCTCCGTCTCCTGAGGAAGGATGTTCCGGTGATGGAGGGAGTGCAGCTGAGGTTTCTTGGGAGGGTGGGACTGACGGAGGAGGAGAGACAGTTAGTCGGAATTCTGCTCGCTGGAGTTGAGGAAAGATTGAGGAGAGGGTGATCTGCCTAGACAGGGAGAAAATTCTGACCGGACCAGTCAGAGGAAACACCGGAAGGATGTTCCGGTGTCTCTTCACCCAGAGAGCACTCAGCCTGTGGAATTCCCTAACACAAAGGTGGTGTAGCCAGAATGCTACATTTTTCCAAAAAGGACGCCGATCCAGCTCTTGAGACTGAAGGGATGTGGAGGTGCAAGATCAAGGGGGATGCAGATTAAGGGTACTGCGCTCCATGCTAGCCATGTTATTGAATGGTGGTGCAGGTTTGAGGGGCCAAATGGCCTATTCCTTTCCCGAGCTTGTATGCTCCTTTGTTTCCCACATCATACCCTCTCTCCATATGAAAGGAGACCGGGAGTATCTGAGTAAGGAGGTTCTGCTGGAGTTACAGGGTACACCAGTTGGGCCTCCAACCCAGTTGTTCATGCTTCCACGCAGCTTGTCTTTTCCTGACCCCACCAATGTGGTGCTGACCTCCAACCAGAGAAGACTTTTCCTGTTCTCTCTGTGGCTTTTGACCCTTGAATCTTGACTGATTTAAGAGGCAGAGTTTCGCTGGTGTTTGAGAATGGGGATATGCTGATCCAGGGAATCCTTTGGGAAATCCTGTCCTGCCGGTCGGGTTATTCTTGCCCAGAAACAGGCCAAGGATCCGAAAGCTGTGATGCTGCCCCTGTGTCCCTGCTGACAGACGATCCCTTCCCTAGCCATGGTGTCTGCTCCCTTTTGTGATCCTTTTTGGCTGTCACTGGGTTACACTGAATCATAGCCCTGCTTCTACACTAAATGGATTGTTTTTAGCCCACCTTCCAAAGAGTGTCCCACCCCTCCCCTGCCACCCCATCCTATCCCTGTAACCCTGACTTTGCTGTGGCCAATCCACCGAACCTGCACATCTTAGTATCTGCGGGAGGAAACCCACACAGACACAGGGGCAGTGTGCTCGCACCACACAGACAGTTGCCTGAGGCTGGAATCGAACCTGGGTCCCTGGCATGGTGAGGCAGCAGTGCTAATTGTAACATAGAAATGTTTGTGAAATCTATTTGTCCAGTATGGCATAGATACTGTTGGATGTGCATTACAAATCTAATGTTTAAGAGCAGTTAGATGTGTAAAAACAGACACATTCCCACAGAAGCTGGGTGTGGAGCCTGGACCCTCCAGGGGGTCATGTGTTCAGGGCAGTGATCAGTCATGTGATGGAATCTGTACCTTTCATCTGAAAGGTGCTTCAGTCCAGTCCTGGCTATGTTTGAGAATTCTGTGTATGAGTCTGTCTGGAGTGGGACACGAACCCACAACTGGCAGACTGAGGCCTGAGTGCTGTACACTGGGCCACCGTTTGAGTTTTCCGTATCGAGTGGCAGTTGTTGACCCTGCTGTACGGTGTTCCCATGGCAGCGAAACACTGACTCACTCACTCACGGTGTGAATCTCCGATTGTGTCCTTGAAGGTCTGACCAAATCTGATGCTTTATCGCAGCCTGTTGGTTAGAAATGGGACTGCATCTTCAAATGTGTTCAAGAACACAACACAGGGCAGCTCTCACTGGCTGGGAGGGGCACAAGTCCCAAATCTGTGCCCGTTGGTAAAGGGAGCTGGGAGTGGCCAGTCACACAAACCTTTTTCTTTAACTGTCTGAAGAGATAAGGTTCTGTCAGTTTGAGTTTGTTCATTGTTGCAAAGCTGTATCCGATGCCTTGAGGCAGTCACAGCTCAGCCTTCACATGAAGTGTAATTGAACAAAAATTGCATGTCCAGGTATTGCCTGCAGTCAAAGGGTTTTTTTCCCCACCATACCATACCAAGGAAGGGTTTCACATTGTTGTGGGGTCCCAATGGAAGATGAGATTGAGTTTCCTGGGAATATTGACTCTCCATGCTGTGCACACAGACTCCTTGGCTTCTCACTGAGCAGTTAGCAGCACCAGCGATGACTGACTGTTATAATTTTTGTGATGTTTGTTTGGAGTATCTTACAAACAGTGAAACTGTCGTCCTCAGTTTCTTGCAGCTTGAGCTGTTGGTTCTGATTTGGATGCCGGAATGATGCTCCAAGTGACGGTGAGTAGCCAACTCCATTGGCTGGTGCTGGTGAATGGTGGACTGGAAAGGAGATTGGAACGGAGGGACAGTGCTACGTCAGTAGGCTGTCACTTCATTGGCCTGAGGAGCTCGATGATGATGATCTTTGTCCCAACTCGCCCACTGATCATTTTAAGATTTAGACTTTATTGTCACTTGTACTGAAGGACCAAAGTATGATGAAAAGTGTGACATGTGATGACACTGTGCACAATCTTAAGTACAAGGACTAAGGGACAAAAGCTGAACGAGAACCAAGTTTAAAACGTAAACATTACAGTCACCTGAGTATAGGGTTTTTAACCAAGTAAATAAGCAAAACCAGAATATCACACTTTGCAGTTTTCAAGTGATGGACCATGTGGGGCCTGCACATCCCATCTCCATTGCTCGAGTATCCTTTTCCCTTCCTGACTCCATCTCCCCTGCTCTCACGGGGAACCTGCATCACTGTGTTGGGCTGGCCCCTGGGATCTCCGACCACCAAAGCCCTGATCCAGACACCTCCCTTTAACTCCCCATGATCGTTGCTCATGGCTCGACAGTTGTTGCAAATGTCTGGCAAGCCACTTACTGTTGGAGGGCAGACATTTCACACAAAAGCTTGTACAAGCTGAGCAATTTGATAGGGTTGAACTCCCTCCCTGTCACTCAGCTTGGAATCTTCTCATTCAAATCCTTCTCCAATTCCCCAAGGAGCAACAATGCAGGAGGGAGACACGTGGCTTTTGTTTCTTCGTGGGAATCCTGATCACTCCCTCAGGCTGCCTTTCGGACCTCGTGGGCTGGATTAATTTCTGAAGGCAAGTCCAAAGCTCTTGGTACGCACTGTGCAATGGGATGGTGGTGAGGGATGGCCCCTCTTTCCCTAGGGATACTGGGGTCAAGGGTGATCCCTCTTCCCTGAGCCACTGTCTTGTTCCACAATGCTGGATCACGATGTAAAAGTGGATTAAAAATAGCAACAAGACTGAGAGCTAAACAAAGTCAACAAAAATTCAGTACCGCTTGTTCCAACAGACCATCTGTCTATTGACAGTAGAACTCCATGTAGATGGCTAAACCTAGAGGTGCTCACAGCTCTCCATTTCTCTCCAGTTGGTGCTTAGAGAGGAAGCAACAATCTGTGTGTAAATGTTACTGCTATTAATCAGTAATTATCACTCGAGATTGGTCATCCATTAGACCTGTATGTTGAATTATGATCAATTTACAACTTCTGATGTGTTCTGTACTGTCTTCACAAACCTTGTGTCACTTGCGTCATCCTATAATCTAGTCCTTGTTGGGAGCTCAGGATTTTGTGGAATGTCCTTATTTAGGCTCAGTTAATATTTCAGAATTTATGTGGCGTCAACTAATCGAGCTCTGACTAGGTTTGCCAAGGTTAAAGAATTTATGTGGACTTAGCCTGTGTCATATCCTGCTGAGGTCAGTAATGCTTTAGTCTTTGCTTGTGGTGTTTTGCAATCATGGGTTGGCCAGTTTTCCAATCATGCAACTGTGCTTCCCACAATTCCACAGTGTGTGGACAGACACAGACCACTGTTGGTGCCTTTCACATGAACACTACCCCCAGAGGGATGGTCAGAAAGGGGGTTTTTGTTCTTGGGGTTTTTTTTCTGCACTTGCCATCCTGAATTGCACTGATATTCAGGACTCGATACCAGCCTAGCTCCTGGTGGGGAGAGGGGGTCCCCAACACACCCAGCACAGTATGATCAATGGCCCTTGAGTCTGCAGAACACTGTCTCCTCCCTGAGGACACTGATCAGCGCAAAATGTGATTTTCTTGTTGTTTTTTTTTGAGTAATCCTCTGCCTGTCTGTGTAGGAGAGAGACTGGTATCACCATGAGGTGCTGCCACCCTGCCATTGGGACACAGCGTTAGAGTGAGACCCCAGGAACTGAAGACTGTGTGTAACAATGCGGGGTGAGCTGGGGAGAGAAGGCAGGCAGGTCACGTGCTCGCTTTGCTATGTGGAAGGACCAGCACAGTGGCTTCCTGCCTGCTAGGGAGGATTGATGTTAATTTAACAACAAGTTTGTCGACAGGCATTTCCACTTGCTCATCGTTCATGTGTGCTCTCTTCCTGAACAGTCTTTGAAGAATACAAGACCATTGCAAACAAAGACATTGAGAGCAGCATTAAAGGAGAGATGTCTGGCTCTCTGGAGAGTGCTTTATTAGCAGTCGGTGAGTTAGCGCACTTTTTTTTTAACCTCCTCTCTTTCTGTATCTGACTGTGCACTTTCACACTAGACTAATGGCTTTCATCTCTCTCTCTGTCTCTCCCAGTGAAGAACATGAGGAACCGACCAGCATACTTTGCTGAGAGGCTGCACAAATCCATGAAGGTAAATAAAGTCGATGCTTTCTGCTGGCATTGCCCAGTTCTCTTGCTGTGCAGTGAAGCGCTTAAACAACACCTGGCACATACCTTGTGGTGCTCCAGGCTGGTATGCAGTTTAGCCCACTCCACACAGCCCAATGTCAGTTGCAAACCCGCAAGCATTTGATCCCGGAGTTGTGACTTGCTTTACTGTCTAATTTTGCAGGAGTTGCTGTGCTGTGCTGCAATGATAAACTTTGGTCTCTAATCCCTGTCCTTGCAATACCATCCATGTTCCAGGCACTGACCAACTCCCCTACACACAAGGACTGTGTGGCTGGGTTGTCCCTGGTTCTGTGAAATGCAAGTTGAATATGAAAGGTGATTGGGTTGATGGGATTACAGGCTGTCTGGACCATTCGTGGCACAAGTGCTTCTGCCTGAAAGTGTGCAGCTTATAATGTTTCTGTTGATGGGTTGCTATTGAGCTGCTATTGTCAGTGAGAAACTAGTTGTTCCTGCCTGCAGAAAGCATTTCCCATGACTCGACTCAAATGGCCTTTCCAGCTCAAGTTGATTTTTAACCTTATTTTTCCCTGCACACTGCTGAAGCTGGGTTGGAGCTTGCCAAGTGACAGTCGCTCTGCTGAGTCTCCTGTGGGGCGTGTTCAGGAGGGACTCTGTTCAAATGGATGCTTTTAAAAAATGCATCTTGGCACCAGATGACAACAGCTTTGAAAGGAGTTGACACCTTGGTATTGGAGAGGTCAAGGGTTTGTGGACTGTAGCAGTGACTGCGCTAGTCCAGTGGACAGCTCTCCCCTGGCCAAGTGTGGGTTCAAGTCAGAACGTTCGGCCTGTTTAACCTCTTTATGCAATGCAGAGGGAGCTTCCCTTTGTCAGAGGTGCAGTGCTGAGGGAGTGCTGCACTCAGTGGGATTCTGAACTCCATCATGATGGGGTTATTGTTGAAGCATGCAGAAAAATAAACCCAAGCCTTATACTTATGACCCTTTCACAGTCTCCATGCTTAGGTTTGAGTTGTACTCACTACTGTCCTGACAGACAACTGAATGCAAGATCCTTCAGATGACGTTGGTCTAATCGGCATATATGATAACTCCCTGAATTTTCAGGATGTAATAACCCAGGATGGTGGGAGATGAGAATTTGGAGGCCAGAGCATGTCGGAGTTGATCTCACTGACTGTGGCTTTCTCTCAGGATGGCCCTGTAAGGTCAGCTTAGATTCCTGGAGGGTTTCTGTCTGTGTTTTTCCATCCATCCCCCATCCCCCACATTTGAGCTCAAACTGTCTAACCTGGTGCTGCCTTGATCTTAGGGGATGGGAACAGATGACAATACCTTGATCAGAGTCATGGTCTCTCGCTGTGAAGTGGATATGCTGGATATTAAAGATGAATTTCACAGGATGTATGGCAAGTCCCTGTATTCTTTCATCAAGGTAAGTGTGCTCTGACAAGTCAGTACCTATTTACTGCCAATGAATTGTATTCTGGTTTGATTCCAGCCTTTGGTGACTGTGCAAACTCCACACAGACATCCTCCCTAGTTGTGTGTGGGTTTCCTACGGGTGCTCCGGTTTCCTCCCACAGTCCAAAGATGTGCAGCTCAGGTGGACTGGCCATCCTCACTTGATTGTAGTGTCCAGGGATGTGAAGATTAGGTGCACCTAGTCTGAGGTAAATGTCGAGTAATAAGGTAGGGGAATGGGTCTGGTTGGGATACTCTTTGGAGGGTAAATCAGTGGGAGGAATGAATCTGGTTGGTGTAAAGGAGGAAGGGGGAGTTTATTTGAAACTGGAGAACTCTGACTCCTGCGAGTTGTAGGCTGCCCAGACACCAGATGAGGTGCTGTTGCTCTAATTTGCAGTTTGGTACATTGTGGCAATGGAGGAGGCCAAGGATGGTCATGTCAGAAAGGGAGTTGTTAGGAGAATGAAAATTGGGTGGTGACTGGGAGGTCACGTTGGCTCCTGCAGGCCCAGCTGAGATGTTCGGTGAGCCGTTCCCTAGGTTTACATTCGTGCTCCCTGATTTGTAGAGAAGACCACATCAGGAACACCGGATACAGCAAACTAAGTCAGAGGAGAGGCATGTGAACCTCTGTCTTAGCTGGAAGGACTGTTTTAGGGTCCTGCATGGAGGTGATGTGGGGGGGGTGGTGGTGTATTGGCAGGTTTTGCATCTTTTCCAGTTGTAGGGGAAGGTACTGGGGTGGTGGGGGTTGCTGGGGAGTGCCAAAAACCAAGGATTGGTCAAGGGAACAGTCCTTGCGGAAGGCAGAGAGGGGAGGGGGAATATGTTCTTGGTCGTGGGGTCTAGTTGGAGTTGGCCGATGTGTTTAAGGGTGATTGATTTGAATGTGGAGACAGAGGGGGGTGGTAGGTGAGCACAAGGGGGACTCTGTCTTGATTCTGTTTGGAGGTGATTCAGAGCATTGGAAGAGGGGCAGTAGGGGGAAGCATATTGTTCAAAATGGGTGTCAGCAACCCTCCTTTATGCTGAGACCGGGTCCCTGCGTTCTCTATTTTCCCCGGCCACACGGAACCAATCTCCAGTGTCAAGCCTGTACAGAATGCTATCCTCTCCATTGCAGCACCTCACTGCGATTCTAAACTCCAGCATGGAGATGAACCCAGCCATTCCTGGATTCCAAGCTTCACTGAGTTCTTGCTGTAATGCCAGGCTGATCCTTTCTTAGAGAAAAACAGAAATAGCTGGAAAAGCTGAGAAGGTCTGCCACCATTTGTGGGCACAAATCCAAGTTAACCATGTCTTGGGTTGAGTGACCCTTCAGAACTGTTGGTAATGAGGAAAATTTTTTTTGTCTCTGCAGAAGATAGGGAGGGGTAAACAACAGGTGAAGCTGGAGAGAGGGGGGGGAAAATAATTTGACAGCCCAAGAAAAGGTTAAAGATCAGCCTGGGAGAATGAGTAGTTACTCAGGGTCAATGGGGAGTGTGTAGGAGCAGCCAATGTGATAACGCCTAGTGTGTGGGAATGGGGAAAGGGACTGGGAAAGATCATCAAACGTGAAAATATCAAGTCCACAAGGCTGTGAAGTTTCCAAGTGGAAGATGAGGTGCTGTTCTTTGAGCTAGTGCTGAGTTTGGGTGGAGCACTGCAGCAAGCGTGAGACTGTGTGCGATGTTGGCCAGGGAGCAGGAAGCTCCGGGTCTGGATTGCAGACAGGATGTGCGTGTTCTGTGAAGTAGTCACGCAGTCTCACCCAGAATCCTTGGAGTTAGGAAGGCACATTGTACACTGTTCACCGCTGTGGAGTGGAATGTGACTGAGTGCACAGTGTTCTTGTAAAATGGTAAGGAGCTGAAGGAAGGCTCTTGTGATTGTAACTCTCTCTAACCAAAACCTGTTGGTGGTGAATCATGGTTGAGTATAATATGCCAAGGCAGTATAGGCCAGAAAGTGAACATTTTGAAGTTGGGTTGACAAGTCAGGAGTATCGGTACTAACCGAGTCATCGCTGAGTTAACCAAACTTCTCAGCTTGCATTTGGCTCACTTTAGCAGCGTCCTTCCTTAGATAACCCTGAAGAAGGATGGTGGCAATGAGATGGTTCCACTTGGTGTGGTGTTGACTTATCTGGCACCAACTGACATTGCTGCCAAGCTGGACTGAACCACCTTTACTTTGTTTCTAGGGGGATTGCTCTGGTGATTATAAGAAGATTCTGCTGGAGCTTTGTGGTGGAGAATAAGGAAACCAGCAGGGCAGTACCATCGCAAAGGGGAAAACCATTGGAAACATGTCCCACCTTTTTTGTCACTGGATGTGTCTCTCGTTGGTGCTTGGTATTAATCACATGCAGGCTGACCGCCATGCTGCTTGTCTCTCTTACCTTTTTTGAAGAAATCTAATTCTTTTTGTGTGAGATGAATGTATTTTCTCTTCAGTGCAAATAGGAACAGCTGATGGGCACAGGAGAAACTCTTCCTCTGGCTCTGAGCCGGAGCTCCAGCCATTCCACCAAGAATCAGTTTTCCTCTGGTTTGTAATTGGATCCCTGGGATGTTTTTTGCTTCCATTTTTTTATTGGTGGGGGAGGGAAGTGGACCAAGCAATCGGCATTGCAACTGAATCATGCACTCTGTAGCAAAGAGAAATAAAAGTCAGATTTGTGAACCAATAAAGAAATGTGTTCTGATGTGAAATGTCTCCGTTACCATTCCCACAGTTTTATGTATCAGGTTTGGTCATCCTCGTGCTTTGCAGAGGTGATGGCCTCCTGTTATCATTGCTCAACACTGAATCCATGAAGCTCTATGTTCTGGGAACATGAAATCTCAACCCACCACAATGGATGGTAATATTTGAATTATATAATTTTAAAAGTAAAACTGCATTTTAGTGTTTAATAATGATCATGAAACCATTCTGCATTGTCAGGAGAAACCATCTGTCCTTGGACATCTGTCATCCTGAGCTGGTCTGGCCAATATGTGACTCCAGACCCACAGCCAAGTGGTTGACTTTTAACTACCCTCTGGGCAATTAGGGATGGGCAATAAATGCTGGCCTAGCCATCAACACCCTCATCGCATGGGTGCGTTTCTTTTTAAACACTGCTGGTTGAGAATACATTGCTGGTGAAATGCTGTCTCCCCCAACTGCAGTGGGTGAGGGCGGTTGGGTTTGAGTGGTGGCTGTCGGTGTGTGTTCTCCTTGTGGCCATTCCATTCAGCATCCAGAACCTGGTGGGAAGAAACCAAGTCTCTGGGCTGATGTCATCTTGCTTCAGGACTGACAGGTTGGAAATTCTTTGAAGTTTGAACACTGAGCCCAAGATCAGTGAAGAAGATAATGATGAAAACAAGTGATGGTAAGACTCAATGATCAAAGTGTAGAGTACATCTGAATCAAGATAATGCTGTGAGCAGATGGTTTACTGACAACTCACTGGAATTGTCTTAAATGAGTAGCTGAGTGGATAATTAATTAAGGATTCATTCCACCTAAAAACCTTGAAGCTATGTTTGCGAGATTGTGTTCCACTTTGAAGATGGCAACATGCTGTTTTGCCTTGGCAATCGACCTGGTGTGATTCCGAGGTCTCTTCAATTGAAATGTTGCTTTCCATGAGACACAGTGCCAAGGCCCAGACAGTGTGTGAACCAACTTTGCATGAAAACATTTCTCTCTGTGACGGAAAACCAAAGCTTGATGTTTATTGAATTTTTTTAGTGTGGTGTTGGGTCAGAATGTGGGCCATTGTTGGCAGCTGATGACACACCGTTTTTAAAAAGGCCAAGTGGGTGAGTTGTTCAGGTGGGTGGCAGTGGGATCAGGAGATACAGCTCACTTTCGTTAGCATAGGTGAGAAACCAAGCTCTCTGTTTATTAATTTAAGTCAGTCAAATTCTGAAGCCTCTTTTTATTGTGTTCTTGCAAGCCGAGGTGCCCACAAAGTAAGCACACTTCTGAATAATATTATTGCATATTTATACAATTTTCTATGAGCCTTCCTGTATGCCCCGTTTTACCTCATTTGTGACAGTTGTATTGCTCCTTGCAGCTGTTAATCTAATTGCCTTAACATGTCTGCCTGTGGCCTGTTGTTAACATGCAAACCCCACCCCCTCCCCTGCCCCGTCTTATTTGGCTATCTTGTTCATACAGCCTCCCTATGTGCATGACAATTGCAACGGTCATGTCAATACATCTGTTTCTACCAGTCGACCACCTCCCTTTTCGGTTAGTTAGTTCTTGGTGTACATCCTCATGATTCAGCCTTGCGATTTCTGCAGAAATAACAACATTTGCAAGTGCCTCGCACAGCATATGATGGGCCGAATGGTTTACTTCTATACTGCAGGGATTTTATCACCATCCTGAAGGTGAATTGTAGCCACACCATTTTTCACGCCCCCCCCCCCCCCCCCCACCCTCCTCGGGCAATCTGTATCTCTGCCCCAGCCATAAGGGCGATTTGCTCCCATTCTGGTTCAATCACATGGTTTGGGTGACCAATCATGTGCACCCCTGATGCTGTCCTCATGGTTTTGGTGCCTTCCCCCTCCCCTTGTCCATTGCAATCAGTGACAAATTCCGGAGTGTTACTGAGTGGGAATGTTGGAACTGAGCTGTGATGCTCTCTGGATGTTTCAAAAACATTTTGCCCGTCCTCTTTCAGGGGTGGGCATGGCATCCTGGCCTATTTAAGCACTCCTAACCACAGCCTCTGAAAGCAGCTTCTTGGTTAGTGATGCCCTGTTCTCTGACCAGCCAAGCTGGCCTGATGCTGGGTGAGTTGGCATGAGCAAGGAATTCTGTATTGTTGGTGGTGGTTAGCCGCTGTCAACATAGTGATCTAAATAATCACCAAGTCCAGTTACGCTGAGGCATGGAGTCTGTGCCAACCAGACTGTCCAAGTCAAAACACACTGACTGAAAAGGTTCAAGTCTTTCCAATTCTATTCTCTATTGGATTTATGGATAACTAGGAGGAATTTGACAGACTGAGCAGATGTACCGGATCAGAGCCAAACGGAATCCAACACAGTTAGGTGTAAGGTTAAGAAAGGTTTAAAAATTAACATACAACACCAGGTTACAGTCCAACAGGTTTGTTTGGAAGTACAAGCTTTCCTCATGTTGGCACATTTGGGGTGCAAGTGTGGTCCCCATGGCTGTTCTGTGTGTCTGGATGAAGAGCTGGTTGTCAAAGGTCAAGTCGTTGTCGTCAAGGATAAAGGATGGGTTGTAGGATGGTGCCTGGAGATTATCAATGACCACCATTGAGTGCTGAGACTGTTGCGGTGATGCTGTCCTGCTGGGGGATGTTTGTGCACAGTGCCAAAATGTCCACGGTGATCAGCAATGTTTCTGGCTCAACTGATCCCAAATTTGTACTTGCACATGAACTGGTTGGACTGTTACCTGGTGGTGTGATGTTTTTAACTTTGTCCATCCTAGTCCAATGCTGGCACCTCCACAGCAAATGTAAGGTGAGGCACTGAGCAGGACTAATGGTAAAGGGCAGAACCCTGGGAACCACAGAATATCCTCGAGACCTTGGTGTTCATGTGCACCAATGCCTTCAGGTAGGGGATGGGGAGATAGTGGTTACAAAAGAGTGTCTAACACTGTTTCAGAGCCTGGTGACGCTACACCTGGGCAGCCATGGCTCTAATAGTGCATGCAATTCTGGAATCCATTTTATCAGAGGGATGTGATTGAGCTGGAGAGAGTACAGGAGGAGATTGTCCAGCATGTTAGCTGGACTGGAGAATTTCCATCATGGAGAGAGATTGGCAAGACTCTGGTTGTGTGTTGGAGCAGAGTTTGAAGATGCATCTGGACAGATGCATGAGTAGGTTGGGGAGCAGTGGGATACAGCTGCTGAGGAAGTGGGCAATTGGGTTTAGACAGCGGATTTGGATCGGCTCAGGACTGGAGGACCAAAGGGCCTGTTTCTGGGCTGTAAATTGTTTGTTCAGAGTATTTTGCGACAGAACATGATTGAGATGTATCGAATGTATGAGGGGTGTAGTCAGGAATGAACTGACCCCCTTTACTGGAGGATTCGATAAGCAGGGGGATCCACGTTTCAGAGCAGAGGTCGGAAGGCAATGTGAGGGAAACGTTTTCATGTAGACGGTGGTGGGAATGTGGATCTCAGTGCCTGTCAAGGTGGGAAAAACACAACACGGTAAGCACGAGAAGGAATTGGCACGCCTGCTCCTGGCACCTCTTCCACAACTTGAAACCAGTCGCTCAACTCACTTAGCCTCAAATCCACCGCCCTGCTTATCTTCAATAACCCTTCAATCCATTACTGATTTAAAGGTGTCTGTCTATCTTCTAGCAATGAATATGATCCCCCACTAGCTCTGGGCAGGAATGCCACAGTTCCCTCAGCCTTCAAGAAAATATTTCTTGTCAGCTCTGTACAAATGTTACCCTTGCTTATCAGAAACCTGAGCTCCTGTTTTGAGATGGCCTCAGGTACGGAAATACCGTTTCTGCATCGACAACAGATTTCAACAATCTTTTAGACCACCAATTCAATCTCGCCTCTGTATTTTTAAACTCCAGTAAGTGTTCAATCTCTTTGTAAGTTCCCACTGTCACAGCAGCAATTCAGTACCTCCCACCACCAGCTTGTGGTAGTAGGTCTTGCCTGTTGAGATGGGTCCCTCAGCACTACAACAGCAGAGAGCACAGGACTTGTCTGTGGCATTCTGAGCCAATCTTTATCCCTGAACCAATCTGCCTTGGTAAAGGAGGGTGGTTCCTTCTCTGTTGTGGTTAGTGAGAGCAGGTGGTCTGTGAATTAACTGCAAGGTATGCCATGGTGACCATTTCCCCACACCCTCTGGCACTAGGATAACATCCAGGAAGTGATCGGAATGTCACTGGTAGTGGGGAATGTAATGGGAAAGCTGATTGGTCTAGGACCTACCTGTTTGCACTGCTGTGGGTGCAGCTCATCCATCTCCACCCTGCCGACACCCTTGGACTGGGCTAAAACATGCCATCCGTAAGGAAACAACTGTTTGCTTGGAAGTGTGAGGAAGGAGCAGGCACAATGTTTGCTTGCCTAGATTAAGTACATTTCAATGTGTTCCTCCCACCTTCCTGTTGCACGGCAATGAATGAGAAGGAGGTGGACTGGATTCTGATCTCCTTCATCTCCTGCTGATTTCTGCTTCCCGATCATTCCTCTTCAGGGCGGTCAAGACTCATTCACTGGTGCCACTACAACCTAGTGGGTGGGGGGGGGGGGGGGGAATGGACATGCCATTTCTGCATCTCCAACAGTGAACCCCTTTCAACAATCTTTTACACCAGTTCAGAGGTAGGGATAATACCACCATCCCTGTTCTGAGTCAGTTTCCTATTGCGTGCACCACTGCTTCCTTGCCAGAAGGAAAATCCCATCAAATTACAAAGGCTTTAGTTCCATCATCTCACATGCCCTGACATTTATACAAATGGAATCTTTGCAGTCTCCCACTGTTACTAACCGTGCCCTTCAGTGCATCGGGTCAAAACACTGGGATTCATTTCTTGAACCCTGAGGTGATTCCCCTTAAACCCAACCTCTCTTCACTATGCTTTCAGTTAGCTGTGCTGTGACAAATGTCCCTTGTCATCTTTTGCCTGTTCAATGCTGTCAAGGTGCAAGAAAGAGGGAAAATCCACTTCAAACCATCAAAGTTGGGAAGGAAGTACTCTTCTTACACCAGCTCTGTCAATCAGCATCCAAGCCCAACTGAGCATGTATTTCATTCACAAGGTTTTGCTGGTTGCTCGTGGAATGAGAAGGAATTAAAGCTTACATCTATCAGAGAATGATGGTCTCAGCACCAGATGATTTCTTTAATCTCCCCATTCTTTGCTTGCGTCTGTAGTGGGTGCAGACTGAGGGAAAGCTTCCTCAGATATGACTGTAACTGTGTGACTGGAACAGACAGCTTGTCTGTTTAAGAGGCAAATCACAGCAAAATACAGTGGATGCTAAAAACCTGAAACAAAAACAAAGTGCTGGGGAAACCTAGCAGGTCTGGTAGTGTCTGTGGAGAGAGAAACAGTGAATGTTTCCAGTCCACTGTGACTCTTTCTCTCTGTTCTCGTTTCTCTCTCCACAGATGCTATGAGACCTGCTGAGTTCCTCCAGCACTCTGTGTTTATGCCTGTTGTAGTGATTGGCTCAGTCCAGCATGCTCCAATCCAATAGTTGTAGCACTGACTGATGCTTGATACTTACCTGAGTGTACAAATTGGACTCGATTTTAGTCCTTCGCTCAGTTTGTGCTGTTGAAGGGTTATATTTGAAGTTTGTGTGTTGCTGTTCCTGCTGGAAGAGCCAGTTAGTGCATGATCTTGCATCTTCCAAGTGTTGGGGTGGGTTGGGATGTCTTTCCAATCCATCCCTCCAACACAAAGTCATGCAATAGCAAAGAGAGACTTTGGGTGTCAGAGGTGAACCTGTGTTATCGGGTACACAAAGTGTCTGTACAAGATCCTGGTCAGTTTTGGGCCCCTTATCTCAGGAAGGATGTGCTGGGAATTAAATAGCCAGGGATACCAGACTATTCGGAAGGATAGACAGGAATACAGGGAAGGTGGTGGAACTCTGATATTCGAGGACAACATCAGGGCGGTGCTGAGAGATGATATAGGTTCTATGGAGCATGCAGACAAATCCATTTGGGTGGAAATTATAAATTCTAAGAAGAAAAGGTTACTGTTAGGGGTAGTCTATTGGCCACCAAATAATAACATCACATTGGGGTGGGCAATAAACAAAGAAATTACTCATGACTGTGAAAATAGTATGGTAATTATCATGGAGGATTTTAATCTACATGTCAATTGGTCGAACCAGGGCAGCTCTGAGGAGGAATTCATTGAGTGTATCCGTGATAGTTTTCTTGAACAGTATGTAATGGAACCGACGAGGGAGCAACCTATCCTAGATCTGGTCCTGTGTAATAAGACAGGAATAATTAATGACCTCATAGTTAGGGATCCTCTTGGAAGGAGCGATCACAGCATGATTGAATTTAGAATACAGATGAGGAGTGTAAAGATAAAATCCAATACCAGGGTCCTGTGCTTAAACAAAGGAGACGACGATAGAATGAGAGAGGACTTGGCTAAAGTAGACTGGAAACAAAGATTTTATGACAGGGGCAACTGATGAGCAGTGGAGGACTTTCAAAGCAATTTTTCAACATGTTCAGTGAAAGTATATACACCAGTGAAAAGGAAGGACTGTAAGAGAAGGGGTACTCTGCCATGGGTGTCTCCGAAAATAAGGGACACTATCAAATTGAAAGAGCAGGCGTATAAAGTGGCCAGAACAGCAGGAAACTAGAAGATTGGGAAAACTTTGAAGGTCAACAGAAAGCCACAAAAGAGCTGTAAGTAAAAGTAAGATAGAACATGAGAAAAAACAAGCACAGAAAAAGCAGAAGCACGGATCACAAAGGTTTCTGCAAATATATGAGACGAAAAAGAGTGGCGAAAGTAAAACATTGGTGCTTTTAGATTAGATTACGTACAGTGTGGAAACAGGGCCTTTGGCCCAACAAGTCCACACCGACCCTCCGAAGAGCAACCCACCCAGACACCATTCCCCTACATTTACCCCTGCACCTAACACTACTGGCAATTTAGCATGGCCAATTCACCTGACCTGCACATCTTTGGACTGTGGGAGGAAACCTGAGCACCCGGAGGAAACCCACGAAGACACGGGGAGAATGTGTAAACTCCATACAGTCAGTCGCCTGAGGCGGGAATTGAACCCAGGTCTCTGGCGCTGTGAGGCAGCAGTGCTAACCACTGTGCCACCATGTCACCTACCGTGCCTCCGCTTTTGAGGAGGAGAAGAGGCATTTAGTTATGGGATATGATGAAATGGCCAAGGCACTGAATAGGTGTTTAGTATTGGTCTTCACAGTGGACGGCACCAATAACATGCCAGGAATTGACAAAGAGACAAAGGTAAGGACCTGGAAAAAAGTCATTATTACTGCAGACGTAGTGTTGGGCAAGCTATTGGAGCTAAGGATAGACAAGTCTCCTAGCTCTGATGGAATGCATCCCAGGGTACTAAACAAGATGGCAGCAGAAATAGCAGGTGGGCACGCGGTAATTTTCCAAAATTCCCTGGACTCTGGGGCAATTCCAGCAGATTGGAAAATAGCAAATGTGACGCCACTGTTTAAAAAGGGAAGTGGACAAAAGATGAGGAATTATAGCGCGGTGAGCTTAACCTCTGTAGTGGGGATGATGCTGGAGTTTATGATCAATGAAGAAATAGCAGGGCATCGCGAAAGAAATTGTCCCATTGTACAGACGCATCATGGGTTCATGAAGGGCAGGTCATGCTTCACATATCTTTTGGAATTCTATGAAGACATTTCAAGCAAGGTAGACAACGGGGACCCAGTGGATATGGTGTACCTAGATTTGCAAAAGGCCTTTGACAAGATGCCACACATGAGGCTGCTGCATAAGATAAGGATGTGTGGTGTTAGGGTAGAGTATGAGCCGTGGATAGAGGATTGGTTGACTGAAGGAAGCAAAGAGTGGGGATAAATGAGTGGTATTCCGCCTGGCAATCAGTGAATAGTTGTGTGCCTCAGGGATCGGTGTTGGGACCACAATTATTTACAATTTAGAGAGATGATTTGGAGTTAGGGACCACGTGTCTGCAGGTACAAGTAATTAGGAAGGCAAATGGAAATTTTTCCTTCATTGCTGAAGGGGTTGAGTTGAAAAGCAGAAAGGTAATGTTACAGCTCTACAAGGTGCTGGTGAGGCCACACCTGGAGTACTGTGTGCAGATTTGGTCTCCTTACTTCAGAAAGGATGTACTGGCACTTGGGGCGGGGTGCAGAGGAGGTTCACTGGGTTAATTCCAGAGTTCAGGGGGTTGGCTTATGAGGAGAGGCTGAGGAGATTCGGATTATATTCATTGGAATTCAGAAGAATGAGGGGGAGGGGGGATCTTATAGAAATGCATAGAACTATGAAGGGAATTGATAAAATAAAAATAGGCAGGATGTGTCGACAGGTGGGTGATCGGAGAACAAGAGGGCATGGCCCCAAGATTAGAGGAAGCAGGTTTAGAACTGTACTGAGAAGGAACTTCTTCACCCAGAGGGTTGTGAATCGACGGAATTTCTTGCCAGGGAAGCAGTTGATGCTACTTCAAAAATCACTTTTAAAGCTAAGGTAGATACTTCTGTGAAAAATAAAGGAATTAAGGGACACGGTGAGAGGGTGGGTAAGTGGAGCTGAGTCCACGAAAAACCATGATCTTATTGCGTGGCAGAGCAGGCTCAAAGGGCTGGACGGCCTACTGGTTCTTATGGTTTTGGAAGGATTCCCGAGGAGGTTAATGTGAATGATCGCTGGGATGAAAGGTTTGTCGTGTGAGGAGCGGTTG
This sequence comes from Chiloscyllium punctatum, assembly GCF_047496795.1. Classification (NCBI taxonomy): domain Eukaryota; kingdom Metazoa; phylum Chordata; class Chondrichthyes; order Orectolobiformes; family Hemiscylliidae; genus Chiloscyllium; species Chiloscyllium punctatum. Next base: position 8,111,553 of record NC_092773.1, read on the forward strand.
ATGATTCTGGGTCTGCATTTGATGGAGTTTCGAAGGATGAGGGGAATCTGATTGAAACTTACAGAACACTGATAGGTCTGCACAGAGTGGTCACAAAGATGTTTCCACCAGTCGCAGAGACTAGGACCTGAGGGCACAGCCTCAGAGTGAAGGGACAACCCTCTTGAACTGAGATGAGGAATTTCTTCAGCCATAGGCTGATTAATCTGTGGAACTCATTACCACAGAGGGCTGTGGAGGCCATGTCTTGAATGTATTTAAGACAGAAACACAGAACCTTGATTATTAACGGCATCAAAGGTTCTGTGGAGAAGGCAGGTTAATGGAGTTGAGGAACCGATCAGCCATGATCAAGTAGCAGAGTAGTTGATGGGCCAAATTACCTAATTCTGTTCTGATACCTTTTAGTCAGCTCATAGTTAGATCTACATTAACAGCCAGTTTGGGTGAACAGATTGCTTGGCCACACCAGAGACCGCATCTGTGGAGGTCTGGAAATGTGACCCAGAGACATGGTCCTGCTGCTCGCTGTGTATTGGAAGGATTGACACCTTGGCAGTTCCTGATGAAGGGCTCCTGCCCGAAAAGTTGATTTTCCCGCTCCTCGGATGCTGCCTGACCTGCTGTGCATTTCCAGCACCACTCTAATCTTGACTGTAATCTCTCGCATCTGCAGTCCTCACTTTCACCCTGGCAATTACCTCCTCCTGTGGGTCAAGGCAGTCAGTCGACCTGCTAAGTGCATTCTAAATCATCGAGGGCGAAGAAATGAAACATTTACTTTCCAAATGTTTTAATTAAAAATGAATCACTGCTGCTGTTCAATCAGAGATGACCCCCCTCCCCCTAATTGTCTGAAAGGATTTGCAAGAGATTCTGCTCTTTGTCCTGTCACAGGAAGGTTCAGTTTGGGCCCAGGTTGCTGTATTCTCCATGGTAGGGAAGACATTACTTACGCAGAGTACTCAGGGGGGCAGCTGAAACTGCAGCTCCGAAATGCTGCAGCAAAGATGAGGAATGACAGATTGCTGTCAATCCTCACAGTGAAACACAGCTCCATGCTCCACATTGACATGCTTTCACCATCTCTGGGAATATCTGTGAGTCTGAAAGACCTGCTGAGTTCCTCCGGCATTCTGCTGTTCATATTTTCCAGCCTCTGCATCCTTTTTGTTTGAGTGATTTTCCCATGGCCTAAGGTACACAAGCTCCAGTGCATCAACCACTCAGGAAGAGAAGCAAGCCATTCACACCTTCTCCCTTCTCCTCTAATTGATTCGATCTTTGTGAATTCCTTAATTCCACCAACATGTTTTGTCCCAATAAACCCAAGTGGCCGTGAACAAGACAAGTTTGGTAATTTTTCAACTGCTTCTTGGGACCTTGTGGTTCAGATTACCACTGCCCTTTCTTTGAAAGTTTGCATTAAGACGTCAGCTCTTAATCATTCTGATCTTCCCAAGCCCTGGCCCCCATTCAGCTTCAACAATGGTGTCTCCAATCCGGTCTAGTTATTTACCACTTGCATTGTAGCTGTGGTCTTGCCTTGAGAAGACTGATGTGGAGGTGCTGGTGTTGGGACTGGGGTAGACAAAGTCAGAAGTCACACAAAACCAGGTTACAGCCCGACAGGTTTATTTGAAATTCCAGGCTTTCGGGAGACTGCTCCTTCATCAGCTGTTTTTGATAAAGAAGAGCACTCAGCCACAGAATTGAAAGGCAGGGAGCTCAAAAGCTCAAAGAATTCTCCTGATGTCTGCGTGGGTTTCCTCCCACAGTCCAAAGACGTGCAGGCCAGGTGAATTGGCCATGCTAAATTGCCCGTAGTGTTAGGTGCATTAGTCAGAGGGAAATGGGACTGGGTGGGTTACTCTTCGGAGGGTCGGTGTGGACTTGTAGGGACGAAGGGCCTGTTTCCACACTGTAGGGAATCTAATCTAATCTCAAAACTGGTGTGAGTGGAATGTGGAAACAGGGGACAAGATTCGACACTCCACTCGCAGCAGCATCAGGAGGGGTATGGGCCAAGCGCTGGCAAACGGGACAAGATCCATTCAGGATATCGGCTCGGCATGGACGGGTTGGACCGAAGGGTCTGTTTCCATGATGTACATCTCTATAACTCCGCGTGACGAGGTGTGAGGGCTACGCCGGAGGACGGGACGGGACGGGGCCGGAGTAACTCTTTCGGGAGCCGGCGCCGTGAACCCCAGGAGCAGGTCAACGAATCACACGAGGCCGGGCGAGGACCCAGCGGGTTCGCCTGAAGAACCCACAGGCTTTGGGAGGGCGCCCCCCCCACCCCATCGTCGGGGGAGGGGGCAACGCCACGAAGAGCCTGTGATCTCGAAGGTGCCAAACCGGCGGGTGATTTTTGTTGTACTTGGTCCACCCCAGTCCAACATCATGAGGAAGGAGTGGCCTCGCAGGATCATGGGGTTGGGGTTGGAGGGGGAGGGGGCGCTGTGAATTTCGGTTGCGCACCCGGAATGGGGCAGCGGTGCGTCCTCGCTTTAAGAGGGAGGCGGGCTGTGATTGGTGGAGAGCTGGGCCCCACCCCCTCCCTCCGGGCGGGGACAAGATGGCGGCGAGCTGGTGGAGCAGGAGGCGGCGCCGCCGGAGGAGGAGGAGGAGGAGGGGAAGCTCCGATTGAGAGAGAGAAAAAATAACCCGGGAAGGTCAATGGGCGGCCTAGGCAGCCGGCTGGTGTCCGCCGCCCTCCCCTCGGGCGCCTCCAAGTGCCAATGCGAGTGCGAGCGGAGGAAGCGCAAACGGCGGCGCGGGGAGGAGGAGGAGGGAGACGACTACGACGACGACGAGAGCGGGAGGCCCGAGGCCTTGGAGGCGGCCGGGCCGCGGAGGTGAGGGGCGCATGCGCAGCGTCTCCCCTCCGGCGGCGGTTGGTCACGTGGCTCCGCGCGCTGGAGGTAGGTCACGTGTCCCTCCGCGGCGTCGAGGGCGGAACTGAGCGCGTGCGCGACTTACCCGGGTGGAGGTCACGTGACCTGTTCTAGCTGGACAGTTCTGCTCCACTTTGTCTCTTGTGTCTTTCCAAGCCCAGTGCAGGGAGGTTGCTGCAACCCACAGGACTCTGCACTGAACATCCCCAGAGCAGGCATTTGCGCACTGGCACCTTGCCCTAAGTGCAGCGAAAGTGGAATTGTAGGTCCTGGAGGAACCTCCCGCTTCTAGTGGTTAGCAGGAACCAAACGGGTAGAAGGGCCTCAGTGCATGCTGCAGATACCTCCCTAGTACACCTCAATACCCGTTCTCTCCCATCATTGATATCTTGACTTGTGCCCAGGTCGGAGTGGATTCAGGGTTCCCAGAAATGTGGGTGCCCCTTCCTACCCCATTCCAGGGTCAGTGTGTCAAGTTTGGGAATATTCTGATTGGTTTTGTGTTCTGTATCCTGATGTTAGAGGGGAGTGTCTGGAATAGGTTTCCACGAGTGGATTGGAAATGAAGGATGGTGGGTCTGTGTTTGATGGAGTTCAGAAGGAGTGAGGAGTGATCTGATGGTCGCATTGGGAATGCTGAAGAGCCTGGATACGGTGTAGATCCAAAAGGTTCTTCCATGCAGAAGAGATACTGGTATCCAAGGGCACAGTCTCAGAATCAAGGGACAACCTTTCAGAACTGACGTGAGGAGCAATTTCTTCAGCAGAGGGTAGTGAATCTGTCCAATCATTACAGCAGAAGGCTGTGAAGGTCGTCATGCAGCATTTCTAAAACAGTCATACTTTGGGTCCTGATTTGGTAAAGGGATCATTGGTTCAGGGGCGAAAGCAGGAGACTGAGATTGAGAAACATTTCAGCCATGATTGAATGTGAGAGTAGACTTGATGGGTCAAATCGCCTAATTGGACTCTAGTATCTTCTGGCCTTAAGCCTGTCGTTCAAGAAACAGTGAATGACGCTGAGTGCCAAACAGACTTACCGACATGCAGAGAGGAAGGAGATAGAGTGACCATTGCCAGCCCATTCATGCTCTCAAGAGGAGCCTGATCGCACTTGAAACATGCTCCTTTTTTCTCTCTCTGTGGATGCAGCTGAACTTGTGTTTCTCCACCACATTGTTTTCATATTCCAGTATTTGCTGTCAGTCCAGGTTCTATTAACAGGGAGGCCATTCTGCCCGTTGAGCCTGCTGTGCCATTCACTAAGGTCACAGTTGATCGAACTGCAACTTTGAAGCCACGTTCCCACCTATCTCCGATTAATTTTTCTCCCCCTTGCTTGGCAACAATCGATCTGCCTTTGCCTTACAAAGATTTATTGCCTCTTTTCTTGAAAAAGAGGTGAAAAGGCTCAAAGAGTAACTACCCTCTGAGATCAAACAATTTCACTGAACTTAGGGTGTAGGTTTGATATCCAGGCGTTTCATTACCTGGCGAGGTAACATCATCAGTGGCGACCTCCAAGTGAAGCGAAGCTGTTGTCTCCTGCTTTCTATTTCTATCTAATTATGGCCTAATTTCTGCTCCCATGTCTGAGGGTATCCATTCTCAGTGTTGTGAAATAACTCTTCAACTATCTCTCACTACATTGCTGTTGACCGGTCCTTTACCAATTTACTCTACGACAATCTCCCTGAAATAATTTCTTCAAAAAAAGTCTCACCTCCACTCTGCTTACAGTGATCAGTTATTTTCAGAGGGTCCCTATAGTGTGCAAGCGGACCATTCAGCCCATTGAGTCTACACGGACCCTGCAAACAATATCCCACCGAGACTAATTCCTTAACCTATCTCTGTCACCCTGCATTTCCCATGGGTAATCCATCTCGTCTGCACATGGCTGGGCTGTGGGAGGATGTGCCAACTCCAGACAGTCACCTGCAGCTGGAATCAAACCTGGGTCCCTGGTGCTGTCAGGCAGTAGTGCTAACCACCGAGCCACTATGGTGCCCCATTTAGAGGTTGCTTTGTTTGCAGGAAGTGTTTCTGAGCAGGGTATTTATTGAGGGAAGTAACATAGGTGAGGCAAAAAGTCCTTTGATCCCTGGTTGGTGGGTGTGATGGCCCGACCTATCCTTGTGTAATTTAGACCCAGACCCAGGTGAGGATCCTGTGCTCGAGGTTAAGATAGGTAACCAGTAGCTGAACCGGTGACCATTCAGTGGCAGTGTCAGATTCACTGTAAAGTTCAGGAAGACAGAGTGCTGGAGGATCCTTTGGGAAAAGGATGGTCTTTGAGGTATGTGAGAGTCCAGCTGCAGGAAACCAGCTCATGCTGTCTTTTCCCTGGGCAGACTGCTGGTGACCCTGAAAGATTGGAGGTTGCTGCAAGTTTCAGAACAGCAAACTGGTGAGGTTTGGAGAAATGCTGAGGACTAGCTATGGGCATGTAGCCATCAGGTCCGACTATGAGGGAGCTTGGTCAGTTCACGCAGCACTCGGAGTAAATCTCAGTCTTCAGAGCGTGCTCCACCTTTGTATCCCAGCTGATTAAAGAACCATCCCAATTGTCTACTGCATCACTATTTGTTTTAGTTGTATTATTACAGCAGGCTCCATTCTCTTCATTTCACAGGAAAAAGTTGAAAAGCACTTCCAAGTATATTTACCAAACTCTCTTCCTCGCTGGGGAAAACAGTGACATCACCATCTCTGCTCTGGGACAGGAATGGCATCTTCACAAGATTTACCTCTGTCAGGTAGGAGATGTCCACCTTTACGGGGTGTCCCTGTGTCAGAGAGAGAGAGAGAGAGAGAGGGCACTGCCCCCTTTACGGGGTGTCCCTGTGTCAGAGAGAGAATGCTGCCACCTCACTCTGTCTCTTATGGAGAGAATGTTTTGACCTTGTTCTGAACCCCATGCAAACCGCCCCTGGTGAGGAACAAGGAGAAATTTCTGAAAATGGCTGGAGTTCTGTCCTCCTTTGTGTTTGCCTGTGACTGAAGATCAAGCTGATTAGACTGTTGAGGTTTCTGGAGATTCGGAATCGACAGACTGGATTGCACTGTGAAGTGCAGGTCAAATATCAACCATCATCTTCCTGATCCTTGAGAGGCAGAATGGTCTGCTCCTTCCCTGATGACCTGCATTCTTTCCCAGCTTGAAAAGCCTGCAGTATCACAGAGTCATACAACACGGAAACAGACCCTTTAGTCCAGCCAGTCTGTGCTATGTCATAGTCCCAAACTAAACTCCGTCCCACCTGCCTGCGATTGGCCCATATCCCTCCAAACCTTTCTCATTCATGTACCTCGTATTTTCTATTAATTCATGGGATGAGGGCATCGTTACTTTGGCCAGCTTTTGATGCCCATCCCTAATTCCCCAGAGGGCAGTTTGGAGTCACCCACATCGCTGGAGGTCTGGAGTCACATGTAGACCAGATCAGGTAAGGATGGCAATTTCCTTCCCTCAATGGCAAGGGTCATTGACCAAAGTGCCTTTTCAACAGGACTCTCAGCCTCCACTTTGTCTGCAAGTTCATTCTACACACAAACCACTCTCTGTTTAAAAAAAATCACAAAGCCCCATCATGACCTTTCAAAGTCTTTCTCGACTCGCCTTAAAACTCTTCTGCCGAGTCTTGAAATCCCCCATCCGAGGGAAAAGCCACATGCCATCCACCTTGTGAATGTCTGTCTGTAAGGTCACCCTTCAACCTCCTATGCTCCCATGACAAAAGTCCCAGCCTCTCCAACCTCCCGTTATACCTCAAACTCTCGATTCTTAGCAATATCCTGGTAAATCTCTCTGAACCCTCTCCAGCTGGATAATATCCTTCCTGTAACAGGGTGACCAGAACTGTACACAGTACTCCAGAAGGTGCCTCACCAACATCCTGTACAATCTCAACATAATACCGCAACTCTGATACTCTAAGGTCTGAACAATGAAGGCAACTGTGCTAAGTGTTGAGTTAACCACCTTATCTGTATGTGATGCAGAACTCAGATAATTATGTACCTGAACCCCTGATCTCTCTGCTCAACGACACTGCCCAAGGTCCAACTTTTAATTTTTAGTTTTGTCTTTGTTTGGTTTGCCAAAATGTAAAACCTCATATTTCTCCATATTAAACTCCATCTGTCACTCTTCATCATCCCTTTGACCCAGTCGATCAAGACCTTTTTATAATCTTAGATAACCTCCTTCACTCTCCACCATACTATCAACCTTGGTTTCATCTGCAAACTTACTAACTATGCTTTCAATATTCTCATCAAAATCATTTCTGTAAATGACAAACAAAACTGGACCTCGCACTGATCCCTGTGGAACACCACTGATCACAGGTCACCAGTCCAAAAGACAACCCTCTACCATTTAGAATAGAATAGAATGGAATAGAAAAGTACAGCACAAAACAGGCCCTTTGGATCACGATGTTGTGCTGAGATTTAATCCTAATGTAAAATATAGTAATTTAACCTATGCACCCCTCAACGCACTGCTATCCATGTGCAATTCCAGCAGTCGCTTAAATGACCCCAACAACTCTGTTTGTAGCTAAGTACTTGACCAACTTCAGATCCGTCTCAAACAGAAATTCAGGAAATGAGACTTCATCCTGCCAGTGCTAAAAACACCAACTGGTGAGAGAGAGAGAGCAATGTCACAAAAACAGCAAGGATGCAGACAGCAGAAACCAGGAGAGGAGGCAGAGACCAGCATCCAAGAACAACACCAACTGAGAGCTGTGTGATACAAGAGCAGAGGAAGGAATGACAACATAACAGCAGTGAGAGAGAGGAGGAGATCAGCAGGGACTGTCAGAGAGAGAGAGAAAAACTGTGTGTGTGTGAGAGAGAAAAAGAGACAAACAAAGCGAGAGTGAGAGATGAGTACAGGATGAGAAAGAGATATGGAGGGAAATGAGAGAGTAATGAGCAGCAGTGAGGCAGAAAGACAAATCTGGCTGGACTGTATCAGGGAGTGTGGGAAAAGAGGTAATGATTTAAGAAATACTCGGTCATGTTCTTCAGGGAAGGAAATCTGTCATTGCCTAATCTGGCTTCCATGTGACTGCAGACCTCCTGATCTTGTACTGTCTTCTGGGTAATCAGGGCTGAACAAGAAATGTTGGCTCAGCCAGCGACACCCACTCCCCATGACCATGGTTTCAGAAAGGAGAGAGATTACAGCATGAGATCGAAACAGCCGCACGGGCCATGCAGCTTTGATCAGAGAGCCCAGAAGTAACTGAGAGAGGTTCAAACTCAGGGAGTCTGTTCAGGCCCCTAGCCATACTGCCAAGAGGACTTTCTGGGGAGAAGCTGCTCCTGCCTGGTACTGTGTCACTGAGAGACCACACCTGGAGGGCTGAGTATTCAGGAAAGGATGTCATCCCTTCAGAAGCATCAGGGGAGGTTCCATCGATGGACTGTTACCATGTTAGGGTTTCTTCTGAGGAAAGGCCTGGACATATTGGATGTCTGAAAGATCACAGGATATGTGACTGAAACACTGAAGATCTTAAAGGGCCTGTTCCCCTGGAGAGAGCGATTGAACACAGGGCCATGCTTGAAAAAGAGGAGTGTCCCTTTTAAGGTGGTGAAGAGGAGGAATGTTTCCTCTCCGGTTGTTGGTTTAGAATGCTCTCTGCCCAGAAAGCAGCCAAGGCTAGGTCCTGGAGACTCTACAGGGCTGAGTCATTCCTCCTCTGCATTGATGAGGGAGGGGAAAGGTTACCAAAGGGCAGACAATAAAGTGAAAGGTCAAAGGGAGATGAGTCAGCATCTCATGGTGTGTGGGAGCAGATTCAATGGGTTGAATGGGCTTTGCAGTTCTCTATCCCTCACCTCATTTTTTTCTACTGGAGGATAGATTGGAATTTCCAATGTGCCACCCCCATCCCTGTCATGTGGAGGTGATCGGGGCTCGCAGATGTCTGGCTGTGCTGCCTCACCTGGCTGATCAGCCCTGCTTTGACTGAATAGATTCAGTGCAGTCTTTGCAAACAGCTGGTTTGGATGAATGTGAACTCTGCTGTGAATCACTGTTAGTGATCAGCCCCAACCTGGGGTTTCCAAGTTAGCTCACAGCCTGCCTGATCTTCTGTGTGGAGGAGGAGGAGACTGGGGGTGGGGGGGGTGTTCGTCAATTCACCTAGAGTTGAAATCCAGGTGAGCAGGAATGCCTCGAGTGTGTGATCAGGGACCGAGAGAAATATTTGTTGCCATTTCAGAAGCTGCTGTTTTTTTTTGGAACAATGCAGGAGTTGACAGAATTAGCTCTCTAATTATAAGGAGCCAAGAAATTGCACATTCTGACGAAAAGAGGGAGCAATTAAATGGAGACCATCGATGAGAAGGGGCCAATTACTGTGAGACTGCTGTATAATTTCACATACCACTAGAATCCCTGGGTAACATAGCTAACTTTCTTTTAAAGTGAGAGGGATATCCTTGCAGGGATTTGTGTTTTCGGTTTTAAAGCTGTTCAGAGCCATTCACTCATGACCAGCCTGGAGAAGCCTCACCTCTGAAGGAGTTCGATGTTCTGGGAGATCAGTGAATTCTTCCATGTGTCACATCACTGCATCCTTCTCCTTTGTTTCCCACAGACCTGAGAGGTTTCACTCAGTCAGGATCAGTCACTCCTCCTTCCATACCAGGAGAGGCACTAGCCTCACCGTGAGACTCTGAATCCAGAGACCCGGCTTTGAATCCAGCTGTGGCACATTTGCAAATTGGAACTCGATTCAAAATCTGGAATTGCCAGTTGAATGGTGACTATAAAACCAGTGTCGATTGTCAGGAAATCCCATCTGATTCAATCATGTCCTTTCGGGAAGGGAATCTGCCATCCTTACCTCGTCTGGCCTACATGTGACTCCAGACCCACAGGGATGTGACTGGATCGCAATTACCCTCTGGGCATTTGGGGATGGGCAGGAAATGCTGGCCCAGCCAGTGATGTGGTCATTGCTGTTGAGAATGAACAGGCAAATCCTTTGTTGGCTTGTGTGACTGGAGTTGTCTGAATACTCAGCCGGTTGACATCAGCCTGGGACTATCAGCAGTTGACCTCAGGGTGAAGCTGTTCAGTGCTGATAGTGTTCACCTTGACCACCGCTGAATGTGTGCCACAGGCTGCCCACATCAAGCATCCCTTTCTTTTGCCCTGTTGACCCTCTGCCTCTTGGGAGATGAAGTCCTGGCCCCAATGCTCTACTCCATTTGACACAGCAAAGAAGCCAAGGGTCAAACCTCACTCAGGGACCAGTTCACGTCACACCAACCTCTGTTTCCAGCTCTCTCTCCTTCAGTCCTGTGGGTAGGTCACACTGGACTTGAAGTGTTAACTCTGCACTCTCTCCATCGATGCTGCCAGATGTGCTGACTTTCTGACCACATCGCACTAGCTGTAATTTTGTGTACTGTGGCTTGTCAGCAGCCAGGCAAGGCACCTAACCCGTGAATATTTTTGTTTGTTCTGTATTTTGCAGTCTGGCTACTTTTCAAGTATGTTCAGTGGGTCATGGAAAGAGTCCAACATGAGCTACATCGAACTGGAGATCCCTGACCAGAACATCGACACCGAGGGTACGTTTCTCTGTTTCAATGCTGGATCAAACAGGAACTACCAATACTGATGTGTCATTTGAGAGTTGGTAGGCACAGCAATAGGGGTACAGTTTGCAGTTTCCAAACAGTGTCTTCACTCAGGGCTGTGTCACTGTTTGCATCTGTCTACCCCGGGGGGGGGTTTTGGTGTCCTGATGTGGCTGATGGTTAAGGCTGGATGGGTAAGTTGATCTGTCAGGAAAGTGAGGGTGACAGTGAGCACATGTGAAAGCAGCTTGGAAGGCCAGGTTGAGACACGATGGTTTAAATTGGTGGAGCAGGCTCAGGAGGCTGTACTGTCTGCTCCCATTCATAGGCATTATCAACTTCTGGCAGCAAACTCGTCTTGTCAGGTTTCTCATTTTGTTTGTTCATGAGCCATGGGAGTCACTGGCTGGGCCAGTATTTATCTCTCGTCCCAAGTTGCCCCTTGTGAAGGTGGGAGTGAGCTGCCTTCTTGAATAGCTGCAGTCCATGTGCTGTGGGTTGACCCACAATGCCCTTCAGGGGAGACTTCCAGGATTGTGACCCAGTAACAGTAAAGGAATGGCGATGTATTTCTCAGTCAGAATGGGGAGGGGCTCAGGGGAACTTGCAGGGGGTGGTGTTCCCATGTATCTGCTGCCTTTGTCCTTCTGGATGGAAGTGGTTGTGGGTTTAGAAGGTGCTGCCTGAGGATCTTTGGTGAATTGTTGCAGTGCATCTTGGATATAGTGTATACTGAGTGTAGGTGGTGGAGGGAGTGGGTGCTTGTGGATGTGGTGCCAATCAAGTGGGTGCTTTGTCCTGGATGCTGTCAAGTTTCTTGGACCTGCAGTCGTCCAGGCAAGTGAGTATTCCATCCCACTCCTGACTTGGGCAGACAATGGGGAGACAGGAGGTGTATTACTTGCTGCAGGATTCCCAGGCTCTGACCTGGTTACAGGCCTGAATGAGATCTCCAGTCATGCTCCAAAACCCCTTCAGTGCAGGTTGACAGTTGAATGATCTCTCTTCGTAAGACAAACCACAATGGCCTAGGACTATTCTGTGACACACAAAGGTGGAAGTGTCATGTCTCCCCAATGACGTGGAACACATTCCAGTGGGTTTCACGCTGCACTTGGTTTTAATTTCCCAGATAGGAGCAGTGTTGATAAACACAGCTGAAATAGCCCTCTTAGCAGTGACCAATCGGCATTCAGTAAAATGCAAGAGGTGTATTTAGATTAGATTACTTAGTGTGGAAACAGGCCCTTCGGCCCAACAAGTCCACACCGACCCGCCGAAGCGTATACCACCCAAACCCATACTCCTACATTTACCCCTTCACCTAACACTACAGGCAATTTAGCATGGCCAGTTCACCTAACCTGCACATTTTTGGATTGTGGGAGGAAACCGGAGCATCCGGAGGAAACCCACGCAGACACTGGGAGAATGTGCAAACTCCACACAGAGTCGCCTGAGGCGGGAATTGAACCCAGGTCTCTGGCGCTGTGAGGCAGCAGTGCTAACCACTGTGCCACCGTGCCGCCCACTTGTCACCAGCACTGGGTGACACACACCTCTTTGCAGCCACTGTGGTGTTTTTGAAGAGAAGCCATCGGAGCTCTGGAGCCCATCCTCCGGAAAGTCAGTCCGTGACTAATATCTGCATGACATCCACCGATGTGGAGAAACCAATGGGCTGCAGCTATCCTGTGGCTTCTGGCTGAGCAGGAAGCTGTCCCACATGGGCAGCTTGGAGGGATTTACAGGGTCGTTCTCAGTCATGAACATTAAGTAAGGGGTCTGTTCGCTCAGTTGGCTGGATGGCTAGTTGACAAAGCAGGGTCATGTCAAAAGTACAGCTTTCCCAAACTCAAAAGATAGAGAGCAGCACGGTGACTCAGTGGTTAGCACTGCTGCTTCACAGCGTGAGGGACCAGAGTTCGATTCCATTCTCAGGCTTTTGGTCTGTATGGAGTTTACACATTCTCCCAGTGTCTGCATGGGTTTCCTCCGGATGCTCCGGTTTCCTCCCAGAGTCAAGATGCGCAGGTTAGGTGGATTGTCGATGCTAAACTGCCCATAGTGTCCAGGGATGTGCAGGCTGGATGGGTTAGCCATGGGAAATGCAGGGTTACAGGGATACAATAGGGAGTAGTGGATCTGGGTGGGATGTACTTCAGAGGGTCAGTGTGGATTTGATGGGCTGAATGGCCTGCTTCCACACTCATGGTTCTAGAATGCTGAGCTGAGAGCCCCTGAGTCCACACAAGGGATGTGACGCACTGTACTACATGGTCTCGTGCCACAGTTCCTCTGACGGAGCAGCTGTCTGTCTGTCCTGCACTGGGGGTTTCAGCTGGGATTCTGTTCTCCAGGCTCTGCCGTGTGATTTTTTCCGATTCCCAGGTGTGAGCACAAGCTGACAAACTTCAAACAGCTGAAGATGTCTCTTTCTCTCATGGTTTTTGTTTTGAAGTGAAAAGCTTTAAGGTGCCCTGAATAATTGACAGGGGCTGTTTGGCTGGCTGTGTTTCAGATAGTTCGCATCCAAGGCTTCAACTTGCTGCTCTCGTGCTCAGCACTACATCTCTCTCTCTCTCTCTCTCTCTCTCTCTCTCTCTCTCTCTCTTTCTCTCTCGCTCAGCACTGCATCAGTCAAATGCAAGCAGGAAGAGAGAGAGTGAGAGAGACTGCTGGTGCTTCAGGGTGAACACGCAATAGACAGACACTGTAGTTATTCTGGTGCAGCTATTTAAGGACCCCTTGAACAGGTCAAATTGTCTTGAAACCTGCGGGGATGCTTCATGAAGGGAACAAAGCCTACACTTTCTGCCTATGCTACAGAGAATAGCTTTCAAATGACTTCCTTTTTTATTTCCACCCTTTCCAGGGTGTAAGAGAACTGAGACTGTGGGAGACTGAGCCCTGGCTGCCCTCAGTGTTGTGGAGGAGCTTCAGTTTGGACACCATTGACCCTGAAAGGCTCCTAACCTTCACCGCTGACTCCCTGGCAGACCATTTTCCCAGACAGGGTGGTGGGCATAGGGAAATGGCTGTCTGAGTCGGTGGTCGAGGCAGGGACACCATTTGATAAGATGGTGACTGGCCTGAGTTTTGTGGGCCACCTTTCAGATTGGTTGGATTCATGTGTTTCAAGAGAGTCTGCTGGTACATGGAGAGGGGTCATGGGTCGGAGACAAACACATGTTAGGCTGCATTGTGTAAATCAAACCCAACTTTACCAAGCGTATCACTCTGGTTTCACACTTCACTCGTTGGCTTGGCATCGAAATTCTATCAGGAGTGTTAGATGTCACAATTTCTTGACCTCCCTTTGGACTATTTCCTGAGTGGCGTTTGAACTCTGACCCCTGTTATTTTGGAAATAGCTCTGTGAAGGCTTGTGACATGAGAGACGGTGTTGTGGGCATTCTCGCCCTGACTTGACAGCCTGGTTATCTGCCACTGCTATTCCCATGGTTAAGCAGTTGCGAAAGCATCAAGCTGCCAAAATGCAAATTACAGTTTAAGATCATGCTTGGAATCCAGTGAGTCAAGAGCATTTTGCCTTTTTTTTTAATGTTTTAATGGGTTGCTTAGGTGTGCAGCACAGGGCCTTGGAGGATTCTTAAGTGTGTGACTATATGTCAGCTTGCTGTTAGTTTGGGAACTGGAGAAAGCTCTTTAGCCACTTGAGCTTGCTTCAAGGTTTAATTCAATTAGTGCTGACGTTTGCTTTCGTTCTTATTGTGATTCGAAGTTGCCTATCCCTCAACACCCTGCCATGACATCAGTGCCGTCAGTGTTTCTTATTTCCACAGTGGTTTAGGAAAGGACACCACCCCGCGATGAGAAAGCTGCTTCCAACTGTCACTCTGAAGTAGTTGTTGTGTTTTGAATGTTCTTCCCATTTCCCAAATGAGATTGGGTGTGAGAGGTTGGTGGCCTTGGGGCTTGTTGCTCATGGCTATGGGGCTTCCCCCTGCCCCAAGCTTGACGTGGAGTGGTGCCCTTGAAGCTGAGTGATCACCCTCAGGGAGTGAGCCTCGCTGAGAATATCTCGTTCTGAAGAAGAGTGTGAAACATTCACTCTGTTCCTCTCTGCACAGACACTGTCAGAGCTGCTGAGTTTCTCCAGCATGCTGTGTTTGTTTCACGTGTTCGGTATTCTGCCTTCAGTTTCCCAGCACAGTTGGGTTTGCTGTATACAGCCTTACAAATTCATTGAACATTTGCAACATATTGAGCAAGTCATCAGTCAACCTGTTAAACGCGAGGTAGCACAAGCCAAGTTTATACAAATGTTCCTCCTGATTTAATCCATTCAAGCTGCAAACACACCCTCTGGTGAATCTGCATTCTATTACTCACTCTCAAACTATTACATTACCCAACAAAGTGAAGAACTGAAATCGAACATTGGATTCTGACCATCCAATCATAGAGCTGTACAGCATGGAAACAACCCCTTTAGTCCATCCCATCCACACGCACCAGAAATCTGAAATTACTCTAATCCCATTTGCTAGCATTTGGCCCGTATTCCTGATGTACCCATCCAGATGCCTTTTGAATGTTGCAATTGTACCAACCTCCACCACTTCCTCTGGCAGCTCATTGCATACATGCACCACCCTCTGTGTGAAACATTTGTCCCCTTAGGTCCCTTCTAAATTGTTCCCATCTTATCTTGAACCCATGCCTTCTAGTTTCATACTCGCCAACTCCAGGAAAAAGAAACCTTGTCTATTTATCTTATCCATGCCCATTGTGATTTTGTAAACCTCTGTAAGGTCACCCCTCAGCCTGCGACGCTCCTGTTCAGTCTTTCCCAATAGGTCAATCCGTCCAACCCTGGCAACTTCCTTGTAAATCTTTTCTGAACCCTTTTGAGTTGGACAACATCCTTCCTATATCAATTCCTAGACCAGAATTGCACACCATATTCTGACAGTGGCCTAACCAATGTCCTGTACAGCCGCAACATGATCTCCCAACTCCAGTACTCAGTACGCTGACCAATAAAGGAAAGCATACCAAGACCACCTTCACTATCCTATCTACCTGTGACTCCACTTTCAAGGAGCTACGAAGCTGCACTCGAAGGTCTCTTTGTTCAGCAACACTCCCTCGGACCTCACCATGAAGTGTATAAATGCTGCCCTGATTTGTCTTTCCAAACTTCAGCACCTCCCATTGATCTAAATTATATTCCATCTGCCAATCCTCAGCCCTTCTTCCCTGTCCATGACACCTCCAACCTTGGGGCAACTAGTTTTCATTTTTCTCGTAACAGTTTAGCAGAGCTCTCCAGATGATTGAGGGAATATTTCCCAGCTGTGCTGTTGGGAAAACTCTGGGCAGCCAGTTGATGTTCACAACCTGCCTGATTTCACTTCACGTCGAAGCTTGTGAGGAGCAGTCTGGTGTGGGTGTGGAACAGGAGCTGGTTCTGATGTCTCAGCCACAGGCTCCAATTGGAATTCTTCTCCTCTGATTGCAACACAAGCATGTGATTGCATTCTTGAGATTACTCACTGGGAATGAGCAGCTTTTTGTTAACTTCCTCATCTTACAAATAAGACCCACAAGGAGACAATTAGCTGCAAATTGTTGTATTGTCAGGTAGGAAAATGAATGAAGATATACATTTAGTCAAAATGATTTATTTGCAAGGAGGTAATTCAATTTTGTACCGTTCTGCACATGAGCATCCAGTAGGATTTTGTTTCATTGCTACAGGCTAATTCATTATGCTTTGTCTCAATTTATCAGAATGTGAGCAATACTTCCTTTGAAAGATGACAAGCATTCATATTTATTCACCTATTATTTCTGGAATCAAATGTAAATTTCCCAACTTGCTGATGACCGTACACTTGCTGTCTCATGGAAGAACAGAGCACAACTTCTTCTGTTTTGCAACTGAAGTGACATTTCACTTCCTGGATTTATAAATAAAAAAGGTCTTTCTCTGTTCATGTCCTTTTTAAAATCCACTGGATTTGAAGTGATTTCTGTTAAAAGATGAACATGCAGCAGGAATAAGCGACCTGATCTGCCAGGGTTAGCTCCACCATTTTGAATGATCATTCTCTTCAAAGTTACTCTCCACTTGCTCCCCATCAGTTTTCTCATCGTTGGAGGTTTGTCATGTGATCTCATGTAAAATCATCCATCACCGACACAACACATGGCACAACTCTTTTGCAAGTGTTGGAATAAAGTTTCTCACTGCACTCCCCCTGCAGTCACAACGTGATGATCAAAGGACCTGGGACTGCTTCAGGAAGACCACATGGGAGCTCACTGAAGCTTCCACCCCAGCTGACTCCACCTCATCCATCTTCACATGGACCAAGCAACACATTCAGGCAGTTGTAAGCTCTGCTCTTTCTGATCACGAATCAACAAGCAGGTTTTCCTCTTCTGTTTGATGGCACAAGCTTTCAGGAAATATTTCTGTATTCCCCCGTACTCACTGAAGTCCCATCACAGAGGTATTTTGCTTTCTCTTCTCGCACATTTGTGATTTATAATCTGAGTATTTGTACTGTTGCTTTTTCTTCCCAGGCAGTTGAGGATTTTATTTCCTGGTCTCTTTGCTTTTCTCTCCCCGCTGCCCACTGAATCCCTGTAGTGTGGAAGCAGGCCATTTGGCACATCGAGTTCACACTGACTCTCTGAAGAACATCCTACTCCTTCTCATTTCCCCTTCCCCCATCTTACCCCAGTTCCAATCTTCCAGCTCAGCACTGTCCCATGACTTGTCCTACCTGCCTATCTTCTTTTCCACCTGTCCACTCCACCCTCCCCTCCCCCCAATCTCCATCCCCTTCACCACTCACCGATTGTACTGTATGCAACTTTCTCCCCACCCCCACCCTCCTCTCATTTATCTCTCCACCCTTCAGGCTCTCAGCCTGTATTCATGATGAAAGGCTTTTGCCCGAAACGTCGATTTTCCTGCTCCTCAGATGCTGCCTGAACTGCTGCGCTTTTCCAGCACCACTCTAATCTAGACTCTGGTTTCCAGCAGCTGGAGTCATTGTTTTTACCATGCCACCCCTTACCATGTCCCTGTGACCCTGCATTTCCAATGGCTAACCCACCTCTCCTCCACATCCCCGGAATTTAGCATGGCCAATCCCTCGAACCTGGGCATCTTTGGACAGCAAATAGACAACAAATGGCTGGAATCTGAACTGAAAACAGACAATGCTGGGAACACTCAACAGGCCAGTGCAGAGAGAGAGAGACAAAGTGTGTGTGGAGAGGCGAGCACCCTGAACACAGCTCTGCTTTCATCCTTTGTCCCATAACCTTAAGCATTGATGCTGTGCTTTGAGACCTCCAGTCATTGAATCTCTTCTGCCCTCCACTGTGTCAATGACCTGCCCTTGGGTTTTGGACTCCACCTTCCCTCTCCCTCTTGCCTGCTCCATTCTTGACTTTACACAGGAACCTCATTACCCAAATTTTGGATTACCGGCAACATCGCAAGGTCCCAATGCTTGGCTAAACTGTGTTATCCAGCATTCGATTATACGAGCAAAATACTCCCCGCTTGTGTCGTTCGAATAATCGAGGTTCCTCTGTTCTCAACTCTGCTGAGGGATTAGCCAAGTGTGAAGACTGCAGATGCTGGAGATCAGAGTCAAAAAGGGGTGGTGCTGGATAAGCACAGCAGGTCGGACAGCATCTGAGGAGCAGGAGAATCGATGTTTCAAACATCGTCATCAGGACTGTTGAGGGTGGGGGGAGGGGGTGGATCACAAGGGGGCTGATTCAATTGGCTGAACTTCAATAATTCTCACCTTCAATAATTTCTCCTTTGAATCCTCCAAACCAAAGGGGTAGCCTTGGGCACCTGCATGGGCCCCAGCTTTGCCTGCCTCTTCATTGGGTACACGGAACAGACCATCTTTCGCAGCGAACACCGGCAGCACTCCCAACCTTTGTCTCTGTTACATTGTGCCACCTCGTGCTCCTACAAGGAAGTTCAGCAGTTCATCAATTTCACAAACACCTTCCATCCTGAACTCGAGTTCACCTGGGCCATCTGAGACACCTCCCTCCCCTTCCTGGACCTCTCCATATTCATTTTTGGCAACCAATTCAACACAGACATCAACTTCAAACCCACTGACTCCCACAGCTGCCTGGACTACACCACCACCTACCCTGCCTCCAGAAGAATCGCTGTCTCATACTTCGAATTCCTCCGCCTCCACCACAGCTGCTCCCAGGAGGAGTAATTCCACTCCAGAATACCCCAGATGGCCTCCAACTTCAAGGCCTCTCCCACGTGATCAACAACGCCTTCCTGCGCATCTCGTCCACTTCCTGTGCCTCCACCCTGGAACCCCACCCCTCCCAACACAACAAGGACACAACCCCCTGGTCCTCCCCTTCCACCTCACCAACCTGCGGATACAACATATCATCCTCCGCCATTTCCATCACATAGATCCCACCACCAGAGATATATTTCCGTCCCCACCCCTGTCGGCATTCTGCAGAGACCATTCCCTCTGCCACTCCCTCATTAGGTCCACGCACCCTACCAACTCCCCCTCCACTCCCGGCACCTCCTGCCAAGAGGTGTCAAACCTGCATCCACACCTTTCCCCCCCCTTCACCTCTATCCACTGCTCCAAAAGATGCTTCCTTGTCTGGCAGAGATTTACCTGCACATCCAAACATCTCATCTACTGTGTCTGTTGCTCTTCATATGTCTCCTCTGCATTGGGGAGACAGGACAGCGATTCACAGAATGTTTCGGAGAACAAGCAACCCCACCACCCTATGGCCGAATACTTTGATTTCTCCCACTCCGCCAAGGCCATGCACGTCCTGGGCCTCTTCCATTGCCAAACCCGTACTACCCAACGCCAGGAGGAAGAATGCCTCATCTTCCAACCCCATGGCATCAGTATGGATTCCACCAGTTTCCTCATTTTCCCTCCCCAACCTTAGCTCACATCCAACCCTCTAACTCGGCACCGCCCTCTTCACCTAGCTATCTATCTTCCTTCCCACCTATCAACTCCACCCACCCTTCTGGTCTATCACTCCCACCTCCATCTACCTCGTACATTCCCAGTTGCCTTCCACCCCCCTCCCATTCCCCCCTCAGCCCCCTTGGCTCTTGCCCGAAACATTGACTCTGCTGCTCCTCGGGTGCTGCCTGACCTGCTGTGCTTTCCCAGCCCCACAGTTTCTGAGTGTGTCATGGGTTTGTGGAGCTGCACTTTGCCTGTACACACGGTGCTGCCAGACCTCCTGCGTTTATCCAGCACATTATGTGGGCAGTGACTCGGAAAGGGGATGGTGGTGTCTTCCAGCGCAGGAGGTTGAGTTCCTCACCCCCATATGTATCGAGCACCCTGGCATTGTGACAACACTTTGGAGGGTTCTTCATTGGCAGAGAAGCACTTTGGGTCATCCAGGGGATGTGACAGGTGTTAGTGCAATTCACATTGTTGCCTTGCTGTTTCCTGGACTGGATATAGTTGGGAGCAGGCAGAGAGTGGGGTTTCCCCAAACTGCAGCCTGAGGCCCCATCACTGCCTGGAGGCCCTGTCAGGATTGACACTCAGTAGCAGAGTTGCTGTTTACTCTGAGCGGCTTCTTCCCTGTTTGAATCTCATGTGTTTGGAGAGATTGTTTGTTCTGGTAAATCCCAGCACAGGGATCTCTAGGGAGCTGCAACTTGAGAAAGGCGGAAGGAAGCAAGCATCATTTTGAGTTGTCAGGGGGCCCTGAAGGATTGCAACCCCACTTAGGTGACCAGTTCCAGTGTCGGTGGTTCGCTTCCTGCTAACCTACCGGAAATTTGTTTGCTTTTCATCTTGGATGCTTCAACAATTACCCTGCAGCACGCAGTCCTACTTATTGTGTCTGCTCAAGCCCTGTTCCTTGTCTGCGGTCTGGACTGTTGAGCATTTCCCAGCTATATTGGTCAGCCAGACAAGGACAAGTGAGAGCTGGCCAAATGTTGGTCCACTCAGATTAACTCCAGTATTTTCTCAACACTCCACCCCCATGAACATCACAGAGTTGGGGGGGGGGAAGCAGACACTGCAGGGCAGTACCTTGGTCTGAGTGGGAACTAGGAAATGAAGATGGTCTGGGAATGGCAGGCTAGGTGGTGTGCTCCATCTGCCACCTGTAGCACAGTATCACTGCAAGAGTGTGTTTTGGGTTCTGAGCTGCCATCCGAGACAGAGACACAGCAGGGTAATCAGCAAAGGAAGAAGGTATATGGGCCCTTCTGTCCAGTAACGGGCTGGGACAGGAGCATAGCACTGTTCACGCAGGTGCAGAGATGATGGCTCGAATGGTCTCCTCATCTTCCAGCACCACACTATGGCACTGTAGTCATGTTCCTGGTGGGGCGGGCAGGAACATTACATACTGTTCTGTTCTGCCAGGAAAGTTATGTTACCTCTCTAGCATGATGGCTGAAGGGCATTTCTTCAAACTGG
This sequence comes from Chiloscyllium punctatum, assembly GCF_047496795.1. NCBI lineage: Eukaryota > Metazoa > Chordata > Chondrichthyes > Orectolobiformes > Hemiscylliidae > Chiloscyllium > Chiloscyllium punctatum. Next base: position 8,132,542 of record NC_092773.1, read on the forward strand.
CGATGTTCTGGGAGTGGTAGCTTATACATGACCCAGGACTGAATGAACCAATCACCTCAGGTGAAAGAAGTTCTCTCCCCCCTCCTCTCTCTCTCTCTCTCTCTCTCTCACTCTCGTGCTCTTTCTCTCTTTAGTAAGTTGCATCCTGGGGGGGTTGGTGACCATGTGTAACACACCACCTGACTCCGCAAAGACTCTATGCCATCTACAAGGCACAAGGCAGGAGTGTGATGGAAATCTCCCCACTTCCTATAACACACGAGATGCTTGGCACCATCCAGGACAGAGCTGTCACTTGATTGGTACCTCGTTCACAAACATCCACTCCCTCCACCACCGACGCTCTGTGTGTCTACAAGATACACTGCAGTAATTCACCAAAGATCCTCTGACAGCACCTTCCAAACGCACGACCACGTCCATCTGGAAGGACAAGGGTAGCAGATACATGGGAACACTACCCCCTGCAGGTTCACCTCCAAGCCATTCCCCATCCTGACTTAGAAATATATCGCCATTCCTTCAGTGTCGCTGGATCAAAATCCTGGGAATTCCCTCCCAAGGGCATTGTGGGTCTACCTAAAGCACATGAACTGCAGCGGTTCAAGAAGGCAGCTCACCCCCACCTTCTCAAGGAGGGTTAGTAGGGACATGGTAATAAATATGGGCCCAGCCAGTGATTCTAACATCCCATGAGTGAATCATGAAAAAGTTCCAAATTTAAAAACAAGATGACAAAGGAAATGATCTCTGGCTTACTACCAGAGGGACAGGGACAGACATCAAAGAGTCCAAAGGCGGTGGACAAAGACTGGTTTTGGTTAGTGGTTGCTTGGCACTTGTTCTGGGACCACCATCCTGCTGAATGAGGGCTGCACAAAAATGGTGTCGGCAAGGGAAATAGATGGAGAGAAAATGTTGGTCGATCCCAGGACTCTTGTCGTGGTGCATGTCATGAACATCATCACGTTTGTGCTCAGAATCGTGCTGATTTGAGGAATCTGGCTGAATTCCAAGTGCTGTGTATGTGGGATGTTGAACATTTATTCCGTTCTCCTCCTGCAGCTCTGCAAGTGGCTTTTGGCTCGCTGTACCGAGATGATGTCTTAATTCATCCCAGTCGCGTGGTGACCATTCTGGCAGCAGCCTGCATGCTACAGCTGGTAAGATACACAGAGACAGTCTGTTGGTCTCGATTCAAAGATGGTTGTTGCTTTTGTTCTTGCCTCAGTGTTTGTAAGCAGAGACAGTCCTCACCCCCTGACCCCTGCCTATTTCTGTCACTTCCTTCATCTTTATCACTTTGCTCCTGGTGGCTCTGCCTCCATACACTGGAATGCACTGCACACACCCCTGTCCCACAGTACCTTGCCTAATTAGAAGCTGACATGAAAACCTCACTGTTTGACCAGGGACGGTTTTGATCTTTCTGAACTGTATTTGTTTCTGTGTCTCGGTATCCTTGTGCTCCCATGCTGTGTGTTGGCAGGTTCAGTGAATGTACGGTCCCTGTTGTACTGTATCAGAGGATTGGAAGGAATGCCTGACTGACCGGTGAACAATGTTGTCATGAGTCCGAGTTAATTTTATGATACCTCCTTTTGCAGTGTTCCGGGGAGAAGGCAGAATATTGTGTGGAACCAGCAGACAGTGCTATAGAGTGAGACAAGTTCAGGTATCTGCTTAGCTGTCCATGGAGCTGAGCTGTCTACATGTGCTGTTACAGCCAGTGCCAGGTTTAATCCACTCCCCTGGCGAAAATCAGCTGGAGAGGGACAGAGGGAGTCAGTCTTACTGCTATGCTCTGCCTGTCATGGTGACCTGATATAAGGCAATTCTGACTGGCACCTCACAGGCAGCACAACCAAACAGCCCCAAGGGCCAAAGGGTTTCTAACCCCCCCCCCAGGCAGCCAGGAAAAGCTGGGTCCCAGAGGCAGGTTTGATGGACTGTTGGAAAGGAGGAGAGAGAGGTGCATTGCCAGAGCTCACAATAAAGTGACAATGCCAGAGCGGTTCAAATCAAGCTAATGCTCGAGTCCAGAATTGGGAAAGGGCAGAGATCTCCGAATGCTGTGAGGTTGCTGGGGTGCCGGAGCTAAATGTGATGAGAGGTTTATAACAGAGTTCCTGTCAGTTCCCATGCCTGTGTCAGTCATTCAGAGTGCACATGTTTCCTGCCTACTGCTGGTCACAGGGAGCTCACATCGAATCAGTGAGTTGTGTCAGCTCCTTGCCTTTGTCCCCTTCTGTTTGAGAGGAAAGCTGCTATATTTGGCTTTTTCCAGCTCCCTCCCTCGCTGGGAGATGCAGGCCGTTGCTAGGTTACCACTCCACAGGCCTCCAGTGCATCAGCAGTAAAAGCCTGTTTGCTGTGAGACTCAGTGCTTAGATGTGCAGCCTGTTTGCTCCAGCTCAGAGAGCTGGCTGACAGTTGCAGGGGCTCACAACATCAGGTCAGGTCAGAGATCCGGCCGGAATTCTTCTGTCGATCATCACTGGGGTCGGGGAGCTGGGGGAAGCATTGCCACGGAATATGGTTCAGACCAGCACACACAATGCATTAGGATCAAACCGAATCTCTTCTCCTGTCCATCCAGGTTCACTTTTATCACCAGTGATTGGTTGGGCTGGGACTGGCTCTGGGGAAGATATACAAGGTGTAAGCCTTCACAGGAATCAAGTATTTCGGAGCTATCTGTGTGGAGATGGTCAGTTAAGGACTATCACTATCATACAGTCAATAATAAACCTTCAGACTGATATGAAACCTTGCTCAGTGAGTGGTGAGGATGGAGAGTGGTTTGCAAACAGAACACAGGTCCATTTCAAGTCACATTTGCACGATCCAGGTGAGAGGGAGATGATAAGGCTAAGGAGGCCCGTGCATCAAAGATTTCAGTGCAGACCACTTCAGCTGAATTGCATCGAACAGGAATTAGGGGTAGCCTTGGGAGCAGACTAGGGAGGTGAAACCACTCCTTCAGAGGAGCTGGAAGCTGTATCAGTCACTCATGGGATATGGGTGTCACCACACAATACCCTGGAGAACATGGTGGTGAACTGTGTTCTTAAACTGCTGCTCAGCTGTGACTTCCAGGATTCTGACCCAGTGACAGTGAAGGAACGGCGAGATATTTCCAAATCAGGATGGGGAGGGACTGGGAGGGCAACTTGCAGGGGGTGGTATACCGATGTACCTGCTGCCCTTGGCCTCCTTTATGGTACCAGTTGTGGGTTTGGAAATTGTTGTTGAAGCATCTTTAGTGAATTTTTGAGGGGCATCTTGTCGTTGGTGCACTCTGCTGTGACTGAGTGTCGGCAATAGAGTGGATGCTTGTGGATGTGTTGCCAATCAAGTGGCTGCTTTGTCCTGGATGGGGATATGTTTCTTGCGTGTTGTTGGAGCTGCCCCTATCCAGGCAAGTGGGGAGTATTGCATCTTACTGTTTTGTTGTGGAAGGGTTTTGGGGAGTTAGGAGGTGTGATAGTTGCTGCAGGATTCTCATACCTGCTCTTGGAACCAGTGTATTTATGTGGTCAGTCCAATAGAGTTTCTGGTTCATGGTAATGCTCAGGATGTTGACAGTGGGGGATTCAGTGGGAACAGTGATGTTGACTGTTAAGGGGCAGTGGTTTGATTCTCTTGTTTGTGAGGGAGGATGGGCCACAGTTACCTGGGGAGGGGATGGGTGAATGGGTAGAGAGATCTCCCAGCTGCCAATGGTGACACAGTGGAGTGATAGCCAATGCCCAACAGTGCTCGCCTTCTGTTTGGAAGCATTCCTATTTCTCTCGGTCCACGAGGAATGTTGTAAAATATCTTTCCCCATTGAATCGACAGCTCCAGTTCACATTGTGAGTCCAGTTTTGATAATTGTCCAAAGCAAGATATCCAGACTTCCCAAAACTGGGAAAGGATGTGTCCCCAGTGGATTTAGATCCTGCTCCCTGTCTGAATGGTTGGCATTTCCTCATTGCTGTCCAGACTGTGTTGGGGTGGGGGTGTACACACACATTTTCCAGCAGGAGTGAGCAGACACCCAGCTGGGTTTATCATCTCCCCACAGGCCCTGAATGAGGGGCACGTCTGAGTCTCTCCTGTGAGGATATTTGTAAAGCTTGGAGTCCCTCCCCCTCTGGGGGCAATGTGCTTACCCAGTGGGGACTGGATGTTTGATCCATTTCCCGTGTAGCTGGAGCAACTACCCCCTTTACCTGTGTGTTTCACAACTCGGTGCATTGTGAAGAACAATGAGCTGGATAAGCCCATTGTCACTTTGTAAGAGCAATGGGAAAATGATTGAGGTGTATCTGTTGTGTGAGCAACTGTGCAATGGGTTCCTTATTTACAGCAGTTCTCATTGTTAGATCAAGCCCATCATTGTGAACACAGAACGTTGTCTCAGTGCAGCACACCTTTTCATTGTGGGATATCACACTGAGGTTGGCCAGGACGTTGGTGCACTCTCTCCTGGAGTACTGTGTGCAGTTCTACTCGCTCTGTGATCAGAAGGATACCATTATGCTGGACAGGGTTCAGAGAGATTTGCTGAGAATGAAGGGTTTGCTTTATAAGGAGAGGCTGGGACTTTTTCACTGGAGTGTTGGAGGGTGAGAGGGTTATAAAATCACAAGGGCATGGATTGCATGAACACCAGTGTCATTGGCTGAGGGTGGGGGATTTCAAGCCTCGGGGCATGTTTTTAAGGTGATAGGAGCAAGATGTGAAAAAGACATGAGGGCCACCTTTGTTTTTACCAGGAGAGAGTGGTTCATGTGTGGTCGGACCTTCCTGAGGAAGTGGTGGAGGATGCAGGTACAGGGACAAGATTTGAAAGGTGTTTGGGGAAGTTGATGAACCAGAAATGTTTGGAGGGATATGGGCTGAGAGCAGGCAGGTGGGATGAGCTGAGTGTGGGATGAAAGTTGGATCGAGAGCTCTGTTTCCATGATGTGTGACTCGATGCCTGTCGTTCAGATGTGTGTTACAGGTGAGCACTGGCAGGGACACATCCACCTGAGGGGTTAGGAGGGTAACGTCCAGCTGTCTGAGAGAGGCCATTCAACCCGTTGCCTCATTGAAATGGCTGTTTGGTCAGTGAAGATTTTGAATAAAGGTGAAGTCCTCCATGTGCTGTTAATCTGAAATATAATCAGAAGCTCAGCAGGTCCGGCAGCATCTGTGCAGAGCAGAGTTTGACTTCAGTATGAATTACTCTTTCAGCACACCTTCTCTCTTCTGCTCAATCCCTTCTGCAGCATGATGCACTCTTCCTTTGCTCTTTCTGATTCGTTCCCCTTGCTTCTCCTCAGCCTGTCTGCAAGACCAAAACAAAAATCAGCTTTCCGGCTCCTATTCCCCCCTGCAGTTGGGAATTTGGACTCAGAACATTTCCTCCCCACAGGTGCTGCCAAACCTGCTGAGTCTCTGCTGTGTTTTGATTTCAGTCACAAGGTCTCTTGCTTTTTCCAGAGCGAGAGCTGATCCCACATGCCCTTGGGAAGACAGTACCTGGTCCTCCAGATGTTCCCACTGGCCAGATGAATGTAGGCCAGCTGCCAGTGTCACATAAGACCAGGTTTCTCATTTGCTGTTGGGCACTTGGTGCCAAGTGTCTGTGTGTTCTCATCCTGGTGGTGGCTGGGTGGGACTGAGGTGGGTGGGGTGGGGGGAGGATCACACAGCCTCTGCCTCTGTGTCCGTTTTGCTGACCGCCTCTTTATTCTCTCCTGCCTGTTTTCCAAAGGACGCTCTGATTCAGCAGTGTGGGGAAACCATGAAGGAGACTATCACTTCCAAGTCAGTCTGTGGCTTCTATACAGCGGCAGGGACCTACGGCCTGGACTCTGTGAAACAAAGGTAAGTTTCTGATACTGTCCTGCCGTTTCCCAGTGCTGCTTCTGTGGGCTTGTTGTTGATATTGTCCTCTCCCCGCCCCCCCCCCCCCCCCCCCCCCCCCAAATGATGCAGGTACACTTGCAGTCAGAGGAATTGTTGTTCCTGCTCACCAGCACAGAAATACCAAGCTGCAGCAGTTCCAAGCCACTCACATCTTCATTGTTCCTTTGCAGATGCTTTGAGTGGCTTTTAAACAACCTGATGACACATCAGAATGTGGAGCTGCTGAAGGATCTCAGGTAATGACCAAACACAGCGTTTGCTGCTGAAATGTTGCTTGTGGCTCGTGAATTCAAGGTGAAAATGTGAATTACTCCTGATAAGACAGGTGCTGATTGGTGTGGGGGGAGGGGGAGTGAGCTGGAATGTCCCATACGAATATTAAAATGGACCTGATGTCTGCAGGCACTTGGGGAAAGAAAGAAAAAGGATTCAGATAAACTGGGGGTGGTGAACAAAAGTTTGCAGCAGGAAAGGGCAGTGGGAGTCTGGTTGATGAGATAGGTCTTTCAGAGAAGTGTCGATGGGCGGAATGGCCTGTAAATGTGAGACATTGTTCCACATTGCAGCCGGTCATTTGGTGTCCACCCTCAGACTTGGCCCTTGTAATAGGCTGCCCTTGAACCGGAGATCTCTCCGTGTAGCTCACAAACACGAGGAACAGAAATTCCCAGCCATTACACAGCACTCCCAACTGTCGCTGAGAAGCTGTGACAGGGACCAGAGGAATGAATCATTTTTCTCAGTCAGGAGACACAGCTTTTGTGTTCAGTCAGTCTAATTCTTGTTCAGTTTAACACTGTGTTTACCAAGGAGCGTTGCTGTTTCCGAATAATCAGAACCAAAAGCTGAACTGTTTCCATCCAGTCAACAACAGTTCTCACCAAGTGCCATGTTGGAACTTTGTTCAGCTCACTTCCAATCCTGTGTTGCAGGAGGGACGTGAGCAGGTGCACAGCCACCAGGGAACATGGATCTCTGATAGTTTCCAGATATGATGGAATCGATGTTTATCCTCTCCACAACGGTGGTCTGATCTGCTGTGTTTCTCCCCCCCTCCCCTTGCCTCACTTCTGCAACTCCTTCCGTCCTTTGCTGCTCCAGCTCTCTGTCTGTTGAAATGTTTGGGATTGATGCTGTTGTTGGTGTGTTGTTCAGTTCATAAAGTGGTGCCTTTTCTCCTCCTCCCCCCTAGCGTCGGTGTGATGGAGAAACTGATCAGTTCAACAGACCTGTTTGTGATGCAGGTCGAGATGGACGTGTACACTGTACTGAAAAAGGTAGGTGTGTCACAACAGAAACAAAACACATTTCGGTATCACCTTTTAAGGCACATCATAGGAGGAAGAAAGCAGTGTGAGACAAAGCCACATGACAGGATGTGAGGGCAACTGCCCTGCCCAGGGCCAGAAACAACTACAGAGCCCAACCCATTTCAAAAGCTAACCTTCCATCTCTCCACTTATTCTGTGTTTCTCGCTACATCACGTGACGTTCCCCTTCCCCGTTACACACCGGCACTGACGTTCCCCTTCCCTGTTACTGACGTTCCCCTTCTCTGTTACTGACGTTCCCCTTCCCCGTTACACACCGGCACTGACGTTCCCCTTCCCTGTTACTGACGTTCCCCTTCCCCGTTACACACCGGCACTGACGTTCCCCTTCCCCGTTACACACCGGCACTGACGTTCCCCTTCCCTGTTACTGACGTTCCCCTTCCCTGTTACTGACGTTCCCCTTCCCTGTTACTGACGTTCCCCTTCCCTGTTACTGACGTTCCCCTTCCCCGTTACACACCGGCACTGACGTTCCCCTTCCCTGTTACTGACGTTCCCCTTCCCCGTTACACACCGGCACTGACGTTCCCCTTCCCCGTTACACACCGGCACTGACGTTCCCCTTCCCTGTTACTGACGTTCCCCTTCCCTGTTACTGACGTTCCCCTTCCCTGTTACTGACGTTCCCCTTCTCTGTTACTGACGTTCCCCTTCCCCGTTACACACCGGCACTGACGTTCCCCTTCCCCATTACACACCGGCACTGACGTTCCCCTTCCCCGTTACACACCGGCACTGACGTTCCCCTTCCCCGTTACTGACGTTCCCCTTCCCTGTTACTGACGTTCCCCTTCCCTGTTACTGACGTTCCCCTTCCCTGTTACTGACGTTCCCCTTCCCTGTTACTGACGTGCCCCTTCCCTGTTACTGACGTGCCCCTTCCCTGTTACTGACGTGCCCCTTCTCTGTTACTGACGTTCCCCTTCCCCATTACACACCGGCACTGACGTTCCCCTTCCCCGTTACACACCGGCACTGACGTTCCCCTTCCCTGTTACTGACGTTCCCCTTCCCTGTTACTGACGTTCCCCTTCCCTGTTACTGACGTTCCCCTTCCCCGTTACACACCGACACTGACGTTCCCCTTCCCCGTTACACACCAGCAAAGACATTCCCCTTCCCTGTTACTGACGTTCTCCTTCCCTGTTACTGACGTTCCCCTTCCCCGTTACACACCGGCACTGACGTTCCCCTTCCCCGTTACACACCGGCACTGACGTTCCCCTTCCCTGTTACTGACGTTCCCCTTCCCCGTTACACACCGGCACTGACGTTCCCCTTCCCTGTTACTGACCATCCCCTTCCCCGTTACACACCGGCACTGACATTCCCCTTCCCCGTTACACACCGGCACTGACATTCCCCTTCCCCGTTACACACCAGCACTGACGTTCCCCTTCCTTGTTACTGACGTTCCCCTTCCCTGTTACTGACGTTCCCCTTCCCCGTTACACACCGGCACTGACGTTCCCCTTCCCCGTTACACACCGGCACTGACGTTCCCCTTCCCTGTTACTGACGTTCCCCTTCCCCGTTACACACCGGCACTGACATTCCCCTTCCCTGTTACTGACATTCCCCTTCTCTGTTACTGACGTTCCCCTTCCCCGTTACACACCGGCACTGACGTTCCCCTTCCCCGTTACACACCGGCACTGACGTTCCCCTTCCCTGTTACTGACGTTCCCCTTCCCCGTTACACACCGGCACTGACGTTCCCCTTCCCCGTTACACACCGGCACTGACGTTCCCCTTCCCTGTTACTGACGTTCCCCTTCCCTGTTACTGACGTTCCCCTTCCCCGTTACACACCGACACTGACGTTCCCCTTCCCCGTTACACACCAGCACTGACGTTCCCCTTCCCCGTTACACACCGACACTGACGTTCCCCTTCCCCGTTACACACCGGCACTGACGTTCCCCTTCCCTGTTACTGACGTTCCCCTTCCCCGTTACACACCAGCACTGACGTTCCCCTTCCCTGTTACTGACGTTCCCCTTCCCTGTTACTGACGTTCCCCTTCCCCGTTACACACCGACACTGACGTTCCCCTTCCCCGTTACACACCGACACTGACGTTCCCCTTCCCTGTTACTGACGTTCCCCTTCCCCGTTACACACCGGCACTGACGTTCCCCTTCCCCGTTACACACCGACACTGACGTTCCCCTTCCCTGTTACTGATGTTCCCCTTCCATGTTACTGACGTTCCCCTTCCCCGTTACACACCGGCACTGACGTTCCCCTTCCCTGTTACTGACGTTCCCCTTCCCTGTTACTGACGTTCCCCTTCCCTGTTACTGACGTTCCCCTTCCCTGTTACTGACGTTCCCCTTCCCTGTTACTGACGTTCTCCTTCCCTGTTACTGACGTTCCCCTTCCCCGTTAAACACCGGCACTGACGTTCCCCTTCCCCGTTACACACCGGCACTGACGTTCCCCTTCCCCGTTACACACCGGCACTGACGTTCCCCCTCCCTGTTACTGACGTTCCCCTTCCCCGTTACACACCGGCACTGACGTTCCCCTTCCCTGTTACTGACCATCCCCTTCCCCGTTACACACCGGCACTGACGTTCCCCTTCCCTGTTACTGACGTTCCCCTTCCCCGTTACACACCGGCACTGACATTCCCCGTCCCTGTTACACACTGGCACTGACGTTCCCTTTCCCCGTTACACACCGGCACTGACGTTCCCCTTCCCCGTTACACACCGGCACTGACGTTCCCCTTCCCTGTTACTGACGTTCCCCTTCCCTGTTACTGACGTTCCCCTTCCCTGTTACTGACGTTCCCCTTCCCTGTTACTGACGTTCCCCTTCCCTGTTACTGACGTTCCCCTTCCCCGTTACACACCGGCACTGACGTTCCCCTTCCCCGTTACACACCAGCACTGACGTTCCCCTTCCCTGTTACTGACGTGTCCCTTCCCCGTTACACACCGACACTGACGTTCCCCTTCCCCGTTACACACCGACACTGACGTTCCCCTTCCCCGTTACACACCGGCACTGACGTTCCCCTTCCCTGTTACTGACGTTCCCCTTCCCTGTTACTGACGTTCTCCTTCCCTGTTACTGACGTACCCCTTCCCCGTTAAACACCGGCACTGACGTTCCCCTTCCCTGTTACTGACGTTCTCCTTCCCTGTTACTGACGTTCCCCTTCCCCGTTAAACACCGGCACTGACGTTCCCCTTCCCTGTTACTGACCATCCCCTTCCCCGTTACACACCGGCACTGACGTTCCCCTTCCCTGTTACTGACGTTCCCCTTCCCCGTTACACACCGGCACTGACGTTCCCCTTCCATGTTACTGACCATCCCCTTCCCCGTTACACACCGGCACTGACGTTCCCCTTCCCCGTTACACACCGGCACTGACATTCCCCTTCCCCGTTACACACCAGCACTAACGTTCCCCTTCCCCGTTTCACACCGACACTGACGTTCCCCTTCCCCGTAACACACCAGCACTGACGTTCCACTTCCCTGTTACTGACGTTCCCCTTCCCCGTTACACACCGGCACTGACGTTCCCCTTCCCTGTTACTGACGTTCCCCTTCCCCGTTACACACCGGCACTGACGTTCCCCTTCCCCGTTACACACCAGCACTGACGTTCCCCTTCCCTGTTACTGACGTGTCCCTTCCCCGTTACACACCGGCACTGACGTTCCCCTTCCCCGTTACACACCGGCACTGACGTTCCCCTTCCCCGTTACACACCGGCACTGACGTTCCCCTTCCCCGTTACACACCGGCACTGACGTTCCCCTTCCCCGTTACACTCCAGCACTGACGTTCCCCTTCCCTGTTACTGACGTGTCCCTTCCCCGTTACACACCGGCACTGACGTTCCCCTTCCCCGTTACACACCGGCACTGACGTTCCCCTTCCCTGTTACTGACGTTCCCCTTCCCTGTTACTGACGTTCCCCTTCCCTGTTACTGACGTTCCCCTTCCCCGTTACACACCGGCACTGACGTTCCCCTTCCCTGTTACTGACGTTCCCCTTCCCCGTTACAAACCGGCACTGACGTCCCCCTTCCCTGTTACTGACGTTCCCCTTCCCTGTTACTGACGTTCCCCTTCCCCGTTACACACCGGCACTGACATTCCCCTTCCCTGTTACTGACGTTCCCCTTCCCTGTTACTGACGTTCCCCTTCCCCGTTACACACCGGCACTGACGTTCCCCTTCCCCGTTACACACCGGCACTGACGTTCCCCTTCCCCGTTACACACCGGCACTGACGTTCCCCTTCCCCGTTACACACCGGCACTGACGTTCCCCTTCCCTGTTACTGACGTTCCCCTTCCCTGTTACTGACGTTCCCCTTCCCTGTTACTGACGTTCCCCTTCCACGTTACACACCGGCACTGACGTTCCCCTTCCCTGTTACTGACGTTCCCCTTCCCTGTTACTGACGTTCCCCTTCCCTGTTACTGACGTTCCCCTTCCCCGTTACACACCGGCACTGACGTTCCCCTTCCCTGTTACTGACGTTCCCCTTCCCTGTTACTGACGTTCCCCTTCCCTGTTAATGACGTTCCCCTTCCCCGTTACGCACCGGCACTGACGTTCCCCTTCCCCGTTACGCACCGGCACTGACGTTCCCCTTCCTCGTTACACACCGGCACTGACGTTCCCCTTCCCTGTTACTGACGTTCCCCTTCCCTGTTACTGACGTTCCCCTTCCCCGTTACACACCGGCACTGACGTTCCCCTTCCCCGTTACACACTGAAACTGACGTTCCCCTTCCCTGTTACTGACGTTCCCCTTCCCTGTTAATGACGTTCCCCTTCCCTGTTACTGACGTTCCCCTTCCCCGTTACACACCGGCACTGACGTTCCCCTTCCCCGTTACACACCGGCACTGACGTTCCCCTTCCCTGTTACTGACGTTCCCCTTCCCCGTTACACACCGGCACTGACGTTCCCCTTCCCCGTTACACACCGGCACTGACGTTCCCCTTCCCTGTTACTGACGTTCTCCTTCCCTGTTACTGACGTTCCCCTTCCCCGTTACACACCGGCACTGACGTTCCCCTTCCCCGTTACACACCGGCACTGACGTTCCCCTTCCCTGTTACTGACGTTCCCCTTCCCCGTTACACACCGGCACTGACGTTCCCCTTCCCTGTTACTGACGTTCCCCTTCCCTGTTACTGACGTTCCCCTTCCCTGTTACTGACGTTCCCCTTCCCTGTTACTGACGTTCCCCTTCCCTGTTACTGACGTTCCCCTTCCCGTTACTGACGTTCTCCTTCCCCGTTACACACCGGCACTGACGTTCCCCTTCCCCGTTACACACCGGCACTGACGTTCCCCATCCCTGTTACTGACGTTCCCCTTCCCTGTTACTGACGTTCCCCTTCCCCGTTACACACCGACACTGACGTTCCCCTTCCCTGTTACTGACGTGCCCCTTCCCTGTTACTGACGTTCCCCTTCCCCGTTACACACCGGCACTGACGTTCCCCTTCCCTGTTACTGAAGTTCCCCTTCCCTGTTACTGACGTTCCCCTTCTCTGTTACTGACGTTCCCCTTCCCCGTTACACACCGGCACTGACGTTCCCCTTCCCCGTTACACACCGGCACTGACGTTCCCCTTCCCTGTTACTGACGTTCCCCTTCCCTGTTACTGACGTTCCCCTTCCCTGTTACTGACGTTCCCCTTCCCCGTTACACACCGGCACTGACGTTCCCCTTCCCCGTTACTGACGTTCCCCTTCCCCGTTTGACACCGACACTGACGTTTCCCTTCCCTGTTACTGACGTTCCCCTTCCCCGTTAGACACCGACACTGACGTTCCCCTTCCCTGTTACTGACGTTCCCCTTCCCAGTTACACACCGGCACTGACGTTCCCCTTCCCTGTTACTGACGTTCCCCTTCCCCGTTACACACCGACACTGACGTTCCCCTTCCCTGTTACTGACGTTCCCCTTCCCTGTTACTGACGTTCCCCTTCCCCGTTACACACCGGCACTGACGTTCCCCTTCCCCGTTACACACCGGCACTGACGTTCCCCTTCCCTGTTACTGACGTTCCCCTTCCCCGTTTCACACCGGCACTGACGTTCCCCTTCCCCGTTTCACACCGGCACTGACGTTCCCCTTCCCCGTTACACACCGGCACTGACGTTCCCCTTCCCTGTTACTGACGTTCCCCTTCCCAGTTACACACCGGCACTGACGTTCCCCTTCTCTGTTACTGACGTTCCCCTTCCCCGTTACACACCGGCACTGACGTTCCCCTTCCCCGTTACACACCGGCACTGACGTTCCCCTTCCCCGTTACACACCGACACTGACGTTCCCCTTCCCCGTTACACACCGGCACTGACGTTCCCCTTCCCCGTTACACACCGGCACTGACGTTCCCCTTCCCCGTTACACACCGGCACTGACGTTCCCCTTCCCCGTTACACACCGGCACTGACGTTCCCCTTCCCCGTTACACACCGGCACTGACGTTCCCCTTCCCCGTTACACACCGGCACTGACGTTCCCCTTCCTCGTTACACACCGGCACTGACGTTCCCCTTCCCCGTTACACACCGGCACTGACGTTCCCCTTCCCCGTTACACACCGGCACTGACGTTCCCCTTCCCCGTTACACACCGGCACTGACGTTCCCCTTCCCCGTTACACACCGGCACTGACGTTCCCCTTCCCCGTTACACACCGGCACTGACGTTCCCCTTCCCCGTTACACACCAGCACTGACGTTCCCCTTCCGTGTTACTGACGTTCCCCTTGCCTGTTACACACCTCATTTTGGAGCGTGTCTTTCCAACCTCGTGATTTAAAACAAAAACCAAGGAGCACATTGCCATGTTCAAGGATCAGCATCATCACATGTTTTTACAGCAATCCTGATCATCTTTGAGGCTGATTTCATGTCCTCACCAGTTAAGCAGGTTCTTGTCGAAAGCCTGGCTATTTGTTCTGTTTGAGTTGTTCACTCTGTTCCATTCCTTTGAATTGCCATTTGCAGGTTGCTGGAAGCACTGCACTGGCAGCAGGGATGTTGGGGAGCCCTGACAGTACTCTTGTGCTGCATTGTACACTGGCTCAATGGCAGTCTGACCACAAACACAAACACAGTTGCCATCAGTAGGCCATGTGCTATCAGAGTACTTCCTGTCCCTCAGTCTGGAATTCTTTGTTTTAACAGTGGATGTTCCTTCAGCTTGTGCCCTCCTGGAATGGCCCCTTGAAACAGTTGCTGTCTGATGCAGACAACTGGCTGTCCAAACGTAGGAATGGTGAGTATTGTCCTGATCCTTCTGGGTACAGGCTCAATCATGATCACCTCTCCTGTCTTGTCAGCCTCTGCCAAGGTGATCTCATCTGCTCATATCCTGTGGAATCTGTTTCTGGGAAGCTGACTGGCTGAAAGCTGAAACAGTTCCTTGCCTATTGTGTTCGGAAGAGTCTGTCAGTGTTAGTCCAGTGGGGTCCATGTACATCGGCTGTTCATGTTCATATGTCCATTTGTGATGTTGATGCACTTCCCTCTTGTTGGCATTCATCTGTTTCCCATTCATGGAGGCGTTTACTGGGTTTGATTGCCCTCTTCTGTCCTCCCAGCAAAGGATTGAGACCGTGTCCCTGAATCATTGCCAGGTCGAGGTGAAAGATCGTTCCCCTTGCTGGAAGGAAACCCACGGAAATCTCAGCTGTCATGTTGTCCTGCAAGATTACATAATTTGCTTTTGTCCTCGAGAGCTTTTTGCATTCTCTCTTTGTGACAATGAATTCTCTGTACTTTGTGGGGAATGGCTCAGTAAACACAGGGGGCAAGCTGAGCAGACATTGTGTTGTCACTCCTGGTCTGAGTTAGAAACAGTCCACGACCAGCACATCTGGCATTTCGAGGGAGACTGAGTGGGGAGATTCATGATGGGATGTGGCTATTAAAAATGAGGGGGGGGATTTATGCAATCATAGAGATATACAACAATGAAACAGACACTTCAGTCCAAGTTTTCCACGCCGATCAGAGATCCGAAATTAATCCAGTCCCACTTGCCAACACATTGCATATATGCACCACCCTCTGCATGAAAAAGTTGCCCCTTAGGTCTCTTTTATATCTTTCCCCTCTCACCCTAAACCTATGCCCTCTAGTTCTGGACTCCCCGACCCCAGGGATATTTATCCTATCGATGCCCCTCATGATTTTGTAAATCTCTATAAGGTCACCCCTCAGCCTCCGACACTCCAGGGAATACAGCCCCAGCTTGTACCGCCTCTCCCCATAGCTCAAACCCTCCAACCCTGGCATCATCCTTGTAAATCTTTTCAGAACCCTTTTGAGTTGGACAACATCCTTCCTCTATCAAGGAGACCAGAATTGCATGCAATATTCCAACAGTGGCCTAACCAATGTCCTGTACAGCTGTAACATGACCTCCCAACTCCTGGACTCAATACTCTGACCGATAAAGGAAAGCATACCAAACGCCGCCTTCACTATTCTATCTACCTGCGACTCCACTTTCAAGGAGCTATGAACCTGCACTCCAAGGTCCCTCTGTACAGCAACATTCCCCGGACCTTCCCATTCAGTGATTGAAGCTTCGAGAATACTGAGAGGGATAGATCGAGTGGATGTGGAGAAGGTGTTTCAATGAATAAGAGAGACTCTGAGCCAAGGGCACAGCCTCCAAGTGGAGGGACAGCGTTTTTGAACTGAGATGAGGAATTTGCTCAGCTCGAGGATAGTGTGGAAATCATTGCTGCAGAGGGCTGTGGTGGCCAAGTTATTAAGTATATGTAAAACAGGCACAGAATCATCATTGGTGAGGGGATGAAAGGGAGAAGAGACAAGAATACTCTTGAAAAGGTTATCAGCCTCGGGGTGGCACGGTAGCTCAGTGGTTAGCACTGTTGCCTCACAGCACCAGGCTCCCAGGTTCGATTCCAGCCTTGGGGGACTGTCTGTGTGGAGGTTGCACAGTCTCCCTGTATCTACGTGGGTTTCCTCCGGGTGCTCCAGTTTCCTCCGACAGTCCAAAGATGTGCGGGTCAGGTGAATTGGTCATGCTGAATTGCCCATCGTGTTAGGGGTATTAGTCAGAGGGAAATGGGTCTGGGTGGGTTACTCTTTGGAGGGTCAGTGTGGACTGGTTGGGCCGAAGAGCCTGTTTCCACGCTGGAGGGAATCTCATCTAAAATGTTAGAACGGTAGAGTAGGCTCAGTGGGCTGAATGGTCTCGTTCACCTCCTAAATCTTATGCTCTCCACCATCACCGTGTCAAGGCTTTTTTCTTCAGTGTTCTGCTGTTCACCTCCTTCCTTGCCCACTCAAAAGGAAATGGTTTTGGCTGAGAACAATTGAGGGGGGTCTTTGCTGACCTTTCTGTCTTTGTAGAGAGCTGCTTGTTGCATTGTTCCATTGACTTGGTGTGTCTCATTGTGAGACTGTGCATGACAGCTCTGGCACAAGACAGTGTAACTCAGCACGGTGGGTTGTCAATCCAGGGATCCACTCGCAGCTACACTGCTTACTGCTGACAGTCTCAGAGTAATTAGTGGATGTGTTCCCTCACTTCAGGAGCAATCACTTCGCACTTCAGAGACTTGAAATTCTTGCTCTGCATAATCTTCCTGCTGTTGTTCTGAGCATTCTGAGAACAGTTCTTGAACAGGTCAGACAGATACATTGCGAGTGTAAAGTTCATCTGTCTCTGGCCACCACAAGGAGAAGTACACTGAGTATCAGTAGTTGCAGCAGGGTTACAGAGACCATGGCACTGTCTACTGTCTACAGGAGAAGTCTCGTCTCAGGGGCATCGGCTGCTCACAGTACAGGTGTTCTTCACTGTGCTGTTAGCTGAGCCTGCCCCTTCAAACACATTGCAACGTGTTCAACAGAAACACCTCACCCTGGATCTGAGTTCACTGCTGAACTTATCTCCTCCCACTCAAATCCTTCACTAAATTAGAAACGTGCAGTTTGGTCATAGTTTCACCATTAAACTTCCCCCAGACAAACAAACCAGAGCTCATCAAAAGCAAGATAGCAGAACATTGCTTGGAAGGAAATGAAATATCGTCATCATTCCTGTACTCCTTCCGCACTGGAACATGCAGTTATCCACCAGCTCTCTTTCTGTTTCTCGCGATCTGATATCCACTCTCTGATACACGCACTATGTCTCATTAGCTCTCTACCTCTCACTCTCTCACTCTTTTCTTCCCCGCTCACCTGTTTGTCTCTATCTCTCACTGACTGGGATCTCTCTCTCTCTCTCTCTCTCTCTCTAAGTATGTCCATCTCTCTCTCTCTCTCTCTCTCTCTCTCTCGTTTTTTACAGAGCACTCACTCTGTCCTTTGTCATTCGTGTGTTCTTTTGACTCTTTCTCTTCCCTGTCTCTGCTCTCATTCTGTCTGTCTTGCAGTCCCTCTTTCTCTCAGTTCTCTCTCTCTCTCTCTCTCTCTCTGTCTGCCTGTCTGTCCCCTTCGGCCCTATTGCCTTCCTGTAACTCAGCCCTCTCAGTCTCACTCTCTCAGTTGTTTGTGTTGTGTCTCTCTCAGTCGATCTTGATGTCTATCTCTCTCACTGTGTGTCGAGGGGAGGCAGTGATGGAGTGTTCAGGTCACTGGGCTGGTCGTCTCAAACTCCCGGCTAATGTTCTGGGAGCCAATGGTGAAACTGGGATCAGGAACAGATACCTGGATGCTGCTTGAGAAACACCTCGCCCTGTGCTGACTGTGTAACCATCTGTTGGGAAAGCTCATTAAATTCAGGGTCTTTGAAAGAAGGGAATCTGTGGTCCCAACCTGGTCTGGCCTCGACATGACTCCCCAGCCACAGCAATGTCATTGACGTTCACATACCCTCTCGGCAGTCAATGCTGGATTCACCAGCGCTGCCTGTGAAGAAATCAAAAAAACACAACTCACTCTCTCTATCTCTCTTCCTTTGCCTCAGTCTCCCTGTTTGGACAGATTGTGAAATCTCAGGAAGGTTTTCAGAATCAAACACTTGAACTGACTGGAGGTGGAAAGTATCCAGCTGTGGAAGCCAGATCTGGTTTCTCTCACTCAGTGGGAGAGAGCCTGATACACATCCACAGCAAGTTGTGGGTGGTAGCTAAATGAAAAACAGAACCACAGAATCCTGCTCAGGTCAAACACAGCTGCTGGCATATGTGACCAAAGACATGTTCAGGATGGAGCATCTCTTTTTTCCCCATTTCTCTTCCCACTCAAACATACTGCATCCTGTCAGGAACATGGTTTCATGCCTCAAGTCATCAACATGACAGGATAGAACAGCACACAGTCTCACTTGCTCCCATCAGCTCCTGCATCGAGAATCCCCACAATGTGGAAGCAGGCCATTCAGCCCATCGAGTTCCTGTTGACCATCTGAAGAGCATCCCGCCAGGCTCCCCACTCTATCCCTGTCCCTGGAGCCCTCCATTTCCCATGGTTAATCCACCTGGACACCATGGACAATGCAGTGTGGCCAATCCACCTGACAAGCACGTCTTTGGACTGTGGGAGGAAACCCAAGCAGACACAAGGAGAATGTGCAGACTCCACACAGACAGTCACCCCAGGGTGGAATCAAATCCAGGTACCTGGCACTGTGAGGCACCAGTGCTTTATCTGATCAAGATAATAACCAAATATTGTTCAGATAATGACAAATAGCAGAAATCTGACAGAATAACAGAAGTAACTTGAGACCCATAGCCTCGAAACAGTCAGTGGATTCCCAGTAATGTCAGACTGGGCCTTGATGAGATTTTGTTTCTCTGCCTCTGCTAGCTCTCTTGATTCTGTAGCTGGAACTCCTGATTTGTTCCTCAGTCTGTTCCTTGAATTGCTGAAGTAATGTCCCCAACGTTACATGTTTCCCATGTTCAGGAATAGGTTCAGAATTCCTCTCAGAGTATATGACCTTATATTAAGCAATAGGAACTGAATTTGGACCTTTGGCCTCTCAAACCTGCTGTCCCATTCAGTAAGATCATGGCTCGTTAGACATTGCTCACATCCACTTCACTGCACTTGCCCTGGAACCCTTGTTTTCCCTCCTGGTCAGGACTCTGTCAATCCCAGGCTTAATTATCCACGCGGACTCTGCCCCCACAGCTCTCTGTGGCAAGGAGTTCCAAAGTCTCTCAACCTTGACACTGAAGAAATCCCTCCTCATCTCAGTCTGAAATTGGCCCCGTTTATTCTGAGTGCATGTCCTCTGGTCTGACACTCTCCCATGTTGGGAAATATCCTCTCAGCATTGAACCTGTCAAGCCCCTTAAGCATCCTCTATGTTTCACTGAGATCATTCTTGTGAACTCCAGTGAGTCAAGTCCTAACGTACTTTGCTTCTGCTCATTAGACAATCCCTCCATCCAGGGACCATCCTGGTGAGTATTCTCTGAACTGCCTCCAATGAAGTCTTACCTTTCCTTTAGTAAGGGGACCAGCACTGCTCCAGATATGGTGTCACTAGCCCCTTGTACAGTTTCTGGAAGACTTCCCCCCCCCCCCTCTTAGACTCCAACCCCCATGAAATAAGGACCCACATCCCATTAGCCCTTCCTGATTACCTGCTATCCCTGTGTGTTTGCTTTCTGGGTTTCATACAAGTCACCCAGAGTCCCTTTGTGTTGCAGTTTCCTGCAACTTTGCTCAATATCATTAATACTCTGTTCCTTTCTTTATCCTTCTGAAATGATCAACTTCACATTTTCCTATATTATCATTGATTTGCTAATTTTCTTATCCACTGAGTTCACCTCTCAATCGATGTCTGTCAGTGAACTGTTTGTATGCCCCTCGAAACCCGCTTTCCCACTTATTTTTGTGTGGTCTGCAAATGTGGCCATAGTACATTAACTTCCTTCCTCTTAAGTCACGAGTACATACTGTGAACAACAGTGGTCCCAGCTCTGATTTCCTGCTGTTCTCCAAAGGAGCATTGGAACTTTCAGGAAAAGCTTGGTCACACAGTGAGTGGTTCGGATCTGGAATGCAGGACAGTGTACTGGAGGCAGCTCCATTTGATGCTTTCTCAAGCGGGCAGTTCAGTTATGAGTTGGAAAGGAAGAAGATGCAGGCTAACAGAGCAAAGGGGAACAGAGTGACACTGGGTGAAGTGCAGCTGCTGTGAGCTAGGGCCGGTACGATGGACTGAATAGCCTCCTGTGCTGAAAGCATTCTGTGATCTGTTTGCTGACCGAGATGGCAGAGCAGGCTGAGCAGTCCAGTTGATATGTCTGTTTGTCCTTTCCTTCAGACAGCTGCAATTACAGTAGTTTCCTGGACTCTGAACAAGGACAGAGGTTTGCTGGGGTCTTTAGTCATCTTCGCCTTCAGTATGTCATCAATGACCTGATATCGGCAAAGATTATTGAGCGAGATATGATCATTCCTTCAGGTAAGTGAGTTTTCTGTTCCTTTGGTCAATAGAGTTTCTCAGTTTCTTTCTGTATGTTGACTGTATACACTGAGATTCCGATAAGATTGTCCCTCCCTCTGGGTCAAAGGTTCCCGTCTGTTCTGGGGTTTGAATCCTACTGGGTTGAGTGGTTGACAATTGGCAGTGTCTTTGAGGAGCCCCTCAGACCTGACAGTGATGGTGCTGCTGGCTGTAAGCTGTTTGGCAACCAGAAGCCTGCTCTGTAATATGATGCAAAAATCCAAATTCATCCTCGAGCATTTCCACAGATGGCACTTGGGGCATTATCATCTTGCTGCACTGAGCCAAGGACAACCCAAGCTTCAACATTGAAGAACCAAGCATGACTATGCAGATGACAATCCAGCATTGTCTTCCAACAATCGATATGTTATTTGACGAGGTGTTAGATTGGCAGAGATAACGGTGAGGCTGAGTTTCTCAGGTGAGGTGTTAAGTCATGTCATGTATGTTATTGCTTCACAGCAATGCTTTGGCAGGAGTCTGGTGGGTGCATGCACGTGTGTGTGTGTGTTTGTGTGTTTGTCTGTCAGTGTAACTGTGAATCTAATAGTGAGCTCTGTTTCCCAGGCTGGCTGGCTTCAGTTTACAAGCAACAGTGGTTTACCATGCTCAGGTCTGAACAGGACAACGATGTAGGGTAGGTGATCTCACTTGATTTTGTTGTGGAAGAATTACTCAATGTTCTATAAAATAAATTACCAGGAGACGCAGAAAATCCTTGACAAAATTAAACTTTAATCTGCAAAATCAAAGCTGTGGCAGCCAGCAAAATGCCTTCCCTCACTGTCCACATCGTCTTTATCTTTCTGCAGTTGATACAGTTGTTGTTCCCGTGCTTATCAGATAACATTAACACGGCCAATCATGCTGGCTTGCTTTGTCTTTCTCAAGGAATCAGCATCTGCCATACTGATCCCTACATTACACTTAACCGATCACATTACCCCACCACTACCTTCAGCATGAGCTCATCTCCTGGGAATTTAACTCACCTATCACACTGCACTACCATCATCTGTTCCTGGAGCCCTGTAATATGGTCCCAGGCATGCATTGCAACATGAAGTTCACTGACAGAATAACTTGGATAATTTCTTCCTCTGAAATGGAGCTGAAGGCTGTCTTGTTTTGATGAAAGCCCAATCTCTGTCCCAGTACGAATGGTGTGAAAGTTCAGGGTTTGGGAGGATTCACTGTTGGACAGAGACACAGCTGGAGCAGCTCAGAGTCTGAGCACTCCAAACTCCCAGCCTGTCTGCCTGGAATGGTGCTGAAGTCAGGCACCCACATCAGTGTTCACTGAGTTTGAGACGAGGGGATCACATCCAAAGCTGCTGGAATGATCAAGTCAGAGGTCACACGCAGACACCAGGTTCCAGTCCACCAGGTTTACTTGAAATCACAAGCTGATAAAGGAGCAGCGCTCCGAAAGCTGGTCATTTTGAATAAACCTGGTGTGATGTGACTCGGGACTTTGTCCACCCTAGTCCAACATGGGCACCTCCACATCATGGCTGTAAAGATAATGTAGGCACCAGTATTCCATCCCAAACCCTTTCTTCCTGGTGGTTATGAACAGCCTGCATGGACTGACCAGCTGATAGCTCACCCACTTGGCCTGCACTTACTTGGTACAAGTCACCATCGCCGGGCAGACCTCAGTCCGAACAGACAAACACAGAAACTAGGTGCAAGAGGAGGCCCTTCAGCCCTTCCAGCCTCCTCCTGCATTCAACATGATCATTGCTATTGCATCCAACTCAGCTCCTTGTTCCTGCTGTCCCTTTGGTCCCTTTCACCTGAAGAACTGCAACTGTTTATGCCGAGTGGTGGCTCGGTGGTAAACACTGCTGCCTGACAGCGCCAGGGACCTAGGTTCGATTCCAGCCGCGGCTGACTGTCTGTGTGGAGTTAGCACATTGTCCCCTTGTCTGTGTGGGTTTCCTCCGGGTGCTCCAGTTTCCTCCCACACTCCACAGATTGGCCAAGTGAGTTGCCCATAATGCCCAGGGATGTGCATGGGAAATGGATGGGGGCTGGGTCTGGGTGCATTGCTCTTCAAGAGGTTGGTGTGAACTCGATGGGACAAGTGGCCTGCTTCACATTGAAGGGCTTCCCTGATTCGAACTCTTTCTTGAAAAAGTTGAATGTTTTGGCCTCAGCTGCGTTCTGTGGCAGAGAATTCCACAGGCTCCCCACTCTCTGGGTGAAGACTTATTTTCTCATCTTAGTCCAGCATAGCCCTCGTTAACCCTGGGTTTCAGCTGCCCAGACATAAGGGAAATCCTTCCTCTGTTTATCCTGTTGAAGCCATTACAATTAGGTCTATTCTTCTGAAGTCCAGTTTGAACTGATCCACTCCGTCTTAGTGTGTCAGTCCTGCCATGCCAGGGATCAGTCTGGGAACCCATCTGTACTCTCCCCCCTGAGCCTGAACATCCTTCCTCAGAGAAGTGCACCCAATCCTCCAGGTGTGGTCTCACCAAAGCCAGCAAGCTCTCCCTGTGAAGCCCTCCTCACTGCCTGCTGCAGCTGCACGCTGAGTTTCAGGGCACACCTGGGTCACATCGCACCTCTCCCTCACCCACTCTGTCGCCATTCACATTATCATCTGCTCTGCCCTCCGATTTGGTTCCCAAACTGAATGAACCCACATTTATCCAGATTACACTGCACTTGCCATGCACTTGTCCAAATCCCAGCGAGGTATCTCTGTATCGTCCTGACTGCTCCCCCTCACACCCAGCTTTCTCTGATCTGTAAACTTGGAGAGATCCCTCGTCTCAGTCAGGACTGTGTATTAAGAATGGCTGGAGCCTTACAGCACCCCACTCGTCATTCCCTGCCTCTGGGAAAGTGACCCGGTTTATTCCTCCTGTTTGTTCACTGTCTGCCAGCCAGTGCTCTGTCCATGTCAGTACACAGGCCTCAGTTCCATGTGCTTTAAAGAACAGTGAGTCTGACAGACATTCACTGTGCACCCGTACATCAAGCCTCCATCCATCTCCAGGCAGATCTATAGACATGGTGGACATGTTCCATCTGATTCTCAAAGCCTATCCAGACCTGAGAGCAAGGAAGAAACCTCTGTTGAACATGGAACATAGAAAAGTACAGCACAGAACAGGCCCTTTGGCCCACGATGTTGTGCTGAGACTGAATCCTAATGGAAAATGTAGTAACTTAACCTACACACCCCTCAACTCCCTGCTATCCATGTGCATGTCCAGCAGTTGCTTAAATGTCCCCAATGACTCTGCTTCCACCACCACAGCTGGCAACACATTGCATGCATTCACAACTCCCTGCATAAAGAACCTACCTCTGACGTCTCCTTTATACCTTCCTCCTAACATCTTCAAACTATGATTTCTCATACCAGTCAGTCCTGCCCTGGGGAAAAGTCTCTGGCTATGAAGTACCACTCTGAACTTTGGTCAATCTCCAAACAGCTCAATTAAAGCCCCTCTCATTTCTCTCAAGTCTTAAAATGAGATCAGAATTATTTGCAAAGCCACAGGTTAACAGCAGACAGTCTTCAGAGAGCTGGGTCTCAGATTCACTCATCACGATCCACTCTGGCTCTTGCCAGCTCCATCCTGTCAAACTGGGGAAATATTCAAAAGACTTCAGTTCCTCACATAACTTTTAGCACCTTGAGATGTCCCAACATGTGTCTGAGCCAGTGATTTATTTTAAAGTGTAGTCACTGCTCTCAGAAGTTCCCTCCCAGCAGAATTTCACAGACATCTGAAGCAGATTTGGTGGTATACATCGACATTGCGTCCCTTTTTAATAAGGAGAAGGTTCTGTGTTGGAGTGCTGCAGGTAGAGGACATCTCTACAGTCTTCTCCATAACACTGGCCTGAATTTGTCACATGGCACTTTGCTCGAGCATTAAAGGTAGATTGTACTCATTTAGTACTGACCCTCCAACAGTGAGGCACTCCGTCAGCACTGACCCTCTGACAGTGTGGCACACCCTCAGCACTGACCCTCTGACAGTGCAGCGCTCCCTCAGGACTGACCCTCTGACAGTGCGTCACTCCCTCAGTATTGACCCTCCGATAGTGCCTACTCCCTCAGTACTGACCCTCTGACAGTGCCCACTCCCTCAGCACTGACCCTCTGACAGTGCCCACTCCCTCAGCACTGACCCTCTGACAGTGCGATGCTCCCTCAGGACTGACCCCATGACAGTGCGATGCTCCCTCAGGACTGACCCCATGACAGTGCGATGCTCCCTCAGGACTGACCCCATGACAGTGCCCACTCCCTCAGCACTGACCCTCTGACAGTGCAGCACTCCCTCAGCACTGACCCTCTGACAGTGTGGCAGTCCCTCAGGACTGACCCTCCGACAGTGCGGTGCTCCCTCAGCACTGACCCTCTGACAGTGTGGCAGTCCCTCAGGACTGGCCCTCCGACAGTGCGGTGCTCCCTCAGTACTGAGCCTCCAACAATGCAGCACTCCCCCAGCACTGAACCTCCGACGGTGCAGCACTCCCTCAGCGCTGACCCTTCGACAGTGCCCACTTCCTCAGCACTGACTCTCCGACAGAGGGGCACTCCCTCAGCACTGACCCTCCGACAGAGGGGCACTCCCTCAGCACTGACCCTCCGACAGTATGGCACTCCCTTAGCACTGACCCTCTGACAGTGCCCACTCCCTTAGCACTGACCCTCTGACAGTGCAGCACTCCCTCAGCACTGACCCTCTGACAGTGCCCACTCCCTCAGCACTGACCCTCTGACAGTGCAGCACTCCCTCAGCACTGACCCTCTGACAGTGCGGCGCTCCCTCAGCACTGACCCTGTGACAATCCAGCGCTCCCTCAGTAGAGTTTGGAATGTTTGCCTCCATGCCTTGGCTGATTGATGTGAAGCTCATTGGATGAGCTTTGATTATGTTGTCATTTGCTGTTTGCAGTCCAAAGGAAATCAACAAGGAACAGTGTGAAGTCTGCAGCATGCGTTGTGGAAGGAAGCTGGTGAAAGATGGTGATGTAAGTCT
Organism: Chiloscyllium punctatum; assembly: GCF_047496795.1. NCBI lineage: Eukaryota > Metazoa > Chordata > Chondrichthyes > Orectolobiformes > Hemiscylliidae > Chiloscyllium > Chiloscyllium punctatum. The sequence continues at coordinate 8,158,257 of NC_092773.1, forward strand.
TGAGAAAGTAGCAAAGAAACTTTGTGAACAGACTTGTGAAGCAGCAGAGCTGTTCTTAAGCTGCTAAACCAACAGCTGGCCAGGGTTAACTATCCTCCAGCCTCCTCCTAACCTTCCTGTCCTCACCTGCTCAGCATCTGCTTCTCTTCCTAGCTCCCTCCTGCATTTGATCCATACCCAGCACTGCCTGAGATACAGAGTTGCACATCCTCAGCACTTGCAAGGTGATTGGGTTTCTGCTGAATCCCTTGCTGACTCATTTGCACTGATGGCCTTGAGTTTTGCACATGGAGATGTACAGCATGGAAACAGACCTTTTGGTCCAACCCGTCCATGCCAACTCGATATCCTCAATTAATCTCGTCCCACCTGCCAGCACTTAGCCCATAAATCTCTAAACCCTCCCTGTTCATATACCCATTCAGATGCTCTTTAAATAGCGAGTTTTGAGAAGATTTGTTGCTCAGTTTGACGTTTTGGATGTAGGTTTGCTCACTGAGCTGCAAGGTTCATTTCCAGATGTTTCGTCACCATCACTAGGTAACATCTTCTGTGGGCCTCAGGCGAAGCAATGCTGAAAATCCCTGCTTTCTATTTATATGTTTGGGTTTCTTTGGGTTGGTGATGTTATTTCCTGTGGTGAGGTCACTTCCTGTTCCTTTTCTCATCGGGTGGTAGATGGGGTCGAACTCGATGTGTTTGTTGATAGAGTTCCGGTTGGAATGCCAAGCTTCTAGGAATTCTCGTGTGTGTCATTGTTTGGCGTGTTGACTGGGACGACACATCCATCCTTGGGAACAGAATACCTTCACCATTTACCCTATCCATGCCCCTCATAATTTTCTAAACCTGTATAAGGTCACCCCTCAGCCTCCAACGCTCCAGGGAAAACAGCCCCAGCCTGTTCAGCCTCTCCCTGTAGCTCAAACTCTCCAATCCTGGCAACATTCTTGTAAATCTTTTCTGAACCCTTTCAAGTTTCACAATATCCTTCCAATAGCAGGGAGACCAGCACTGCATGTTCGACGTGAAAGGTGACATGTTTGTTACAGGGTACAAGTTTGAAATTGTTTGCGTTTGTATGTAATGGACTGGTTTATGTTTGAAGGTCTGCAGCCTTCTTGGAATGTATTATTCAGATCGTCAGAGTGCTGCGGGGAAATTTCCCCAAGGACACTGCAGTTTCAGTGCTGTCCTCATTTCTTGTATGGCAGCATCTGGGACTGCTCCTGACAAAGTGTCCCTTCCCCTTGGCAGATTGAAGGACTTTGTCCTCAAAGACTGGTCTCCATTCTGTAGGCTGGCTGAATTTCCGTTATATACATCCGCTGCTGCAGCTCATCTGCAGTATCTGCTTGAATAAGCAGTATAAACAGCCCCTACAATGGGTATAGTAGCTGGTTTCAAAGAAGGACAGCTGTTGTGGAGTTCATCCTGGATAAATAGCAAGTGATTCATTCTGGAAGGTCGAATTTGAATGCTGAATATAGAGTTAAGGACAGGATTCTTGGCAGTCTGGAGGAACAGCAGGATCTTGGGGTTCATATACATAGATCCCTCAAAGATGCCACCTAAGTTGATAGAATTGTTCAGAAGGCATATGGTGTTTTGATTTTCATTCATAGGGTAAACGAGTTGAAGAGCCGCGAGGTTTTGCTGCAGCTCTGTAAAATCCTGGTTCGACCACACTTGGAATATTGTGTCCAGTTCTGGTCACCTCATAATGGGAAGGATGTCGATACTTTTGAGAGGGTGCAGAGGAGATTTACCAGGATGCTGTCCGGATTGGAGGGCTTGTCTTAGGAAGGGAGGTAGAGTGAGCTAGGGCTTTTCACACTGGAGAAAGGAAGGAAGGAAGGAAGAGAGGTGAGTCATAGATAACCACAGACTTTTCCCCAGGGCAGAAATAGCTGTCATGAAGGGTCATAATATTAAGGTAATTGGAGAAAGGTATAGGGGAGGTGTCAGAGGGAGGTTCTTTATGCAGAGAGTGGTGGGTGTGTAGAATGCACTGCCAGCAGTGGTCGTAGAATCAGAGATGTTCGGGCCATTTAAGCGACTGCTGGACAAGCACATGGACAGCAGTAAATTGTGAGGGGTGTAGGTTTGGTTGGTCTTTGATCAAGGGAAATGCTGGACACAACGTTGTGGGCCAAAGGGTCTGTACTGTGCTGTACTGTTCTCGGTTCTTTAAATGACCTGCTGATTGTTCTGTGTAAAGCTGTATCTTAACGTATTGATGTAACCCCTTTCAGAAAAGAATGGTGGCATTTGCACTCCTTAATCTGACTGCTAATGAATTGAATGACAGATTTATTCAGGGGAAATCATGTTTGACTGCATTAATCCAGTTCCTGGATGAAGAAGCAGATTGTACTGATGAGGGAAGTGCAGCTGCTGTTTGATCAAGTCCCACGTAATAGACTTGTCAGCAAGATTGAAGCGCAAGGGAATTTATGGGACACTGCCTGCACAGAGATGTAATTGGCTTTGTGACAGAATGCACTGATTATTGGTGAGCGGCTCTGTTTTAATTTAGAGGAAGGACTCTCCAGGGATTGACTTGCAGAGCAGTGCTCTGTCAGTGAAGATATGATTGACTTGGACTGAGACTGAGAGCAGTCTGCTAATGCAGTGGGTCATTTCCCAGCTTCGAATCACACTGCGAAATTTGATGGCCACGGGAGGTTTGTCTGTAATGTGGCCGGATAGCTCCAGCGGTAGATGGTCAAAATGGGAGAGATTCCTGGTCAGTCACGTGGATGGGGATAACCTTACAGTCTCTGTCATCGCAACCCTGAGCCCCACATGCTTCCTGCTGCTGCTGAGTGAAAGGGCACACTTGGGATAGCGTTTGCAAGATTTGAGGTGGTAGGGTGGGGAGGTGGGTGTAGGTGGAATGGACCCAGGGATGGGGTGTTGCAGCTACATGGAGAGGCGAGAGGAACTGGTGTCTGTCTCCTTGGAGTAAAAAGCATTTCTCCGAGACGGAGGGGTCAGTCATGGTCATCTGCTCCGGTCTGTGTTCTGGCACATTTCAGAGGGGTACTCTGCTGACATTGCTGGAGAAACTCAGCAGTTCTGAGCAAGGGTCCCTGGACGTCAAACATGAACTCTGTTCCTTTCTCCCCAGATGCTGGGTTTCTGCCCCAGTTTCTGCTTTTGTTTCATGCTGACGATGATCTGAGGCACCCCCTGCTCACCTGAAAACCTCAGGCCCTGCAAAGCCAGAGTTTACAATCTGCCACAGCACATGGCTGCATGCTGGTGTTTGTCAACTTGTGACAATGAGCTGGAGCTGCAGGGGCTGCATGGACTGCTCAGCACATCAGATTCTCCTGGAGTCATTCCATACAAAGAATGGTGGGTGTCATGGGGCGCTAGATGGTTTCAACACGCACTTCAAACTGGGGCCATCTAATGAAGTGACCCAGCTGTTCACACTCCTGTTTCTGCTGTGTTAGTGTGTGAGTTTGCTTCTTGTCCCATTGCAGGCTTTTTCAGGTGGCTGTGGTTTTTGATCCATGATAATTGACTGCATCCTCACAGAATGGTACTTCCGCCTTTCGGAAATGATGCTGCTGATGTGGGGATTTGATCTGCTGTCTGGGAAATGATTGGCCACAATATCAGGCTCATACTCAGCCTGCAAAGCCACTGCAGCTGCCAGCTCAGCAGAAAGTTGGAGCATTGAGGAGATTTGGAATGTAAGACATTGGAGATTGGTCAGGAGGTGAACACAAACTGGCCCCCCTCAGTGAGATGCTCACCACTACACAAGGTCAAGTCTCCACGGTGAGGCTGAGGCTTTGCAGGCTCCTGTGGAGACCGTTCACCAACCAGAGTAAGATCGTCAACACCAGCTATTGGCAAAAGCTCCAAAACAGGATTCACCTTGGAGCTGATGACAACTGGAGTGTTTATTCTCATCAGTCAGCATACACTCGATGGAATGGGTGGTTTCACTTCTATTCCAGCTTGTGTTAACAAACAGTCACTTTCTTAGTACAAAAAAAAGTCATCATTTTGTTTGTGAATTTTGGATGGAAATTTTAGATGTTTGCTTTCCAGCTCCAGTGATTTGATGAAAATGTTTAGTTAGGACATGATAGTGAGAGATTTGAACCTCTTTTCCCATCCCTGCAGTACATTGCACAGACTCAGTCCCCATGGACAAGAAAGATTCACCCAAGTTCCTAATTTTACCGATGTTGAACTGATCTCCCTGGCTCTCCCCCAAATCCTGAAACTTGGAAACCTCTCAGTTTGTGGACACGGTCAGTTCTTGACTTCTTGTTCCAGTCTCGATGTGGTCAGCCCCTTCAGCAGTGGCAGTCGGTTGTAACTACACTGTGAGACTGAGCGTGATCAGCTTGACATTGTCTTGTGGTCTGCTCAAAGTCTTTTCCAAGCTCATCCAGCCGGTGGTAGTGAAACTGGTCGATGTGGAATCTGAGTCGTATCAAACAGTGTGTGCGATTTGTCCCCACGCTGGACAGCACCACCACCCACCCCGGTCCCAGTCCCCTCTGCACAGGGTTGGTTATCAGTGAAAGTGATGTTGGAGCAATTACTGGTTGTGAAATGCTTTTGAGTGACAATGCTGTTGTGTTTTGCCTCTCCCCAGTACTGCTGGCGATGGACTGGTTTCAGCTTTGGCTTTGATCTGCTGGTGACCTACACAAACCGATTCATCATCTTCAAGAGGAACAGCCTGAGCCAGCCGTGTAATGGGGCTGTCAGCCTCCTTCCGCGCAGGAATATCGCCTTTCGGTAGGAGCAACCTTCCCACACTGGGCACAGGATTCTCCTTATACTGGATTAGTGGTGCTGGAAGAGCACAGCAGTTCAGGCAGCATCCAACGAGCAGCGAAATCGACGTTTCGGGCAAAAGCCCTTCATCAGGAATAAAGGCAGTGAGCCTGCAGCATGGAGAGATAAGCTAGAGGAGGGTGGGGGTCTTATCTCTCCATGCTGCAGGCTCACTGCCTTTATTCCTGATGAAGGGCTTTTGCCCGAAACGTTGATTTCGCTGCTCGTTGGATGCTGCCTGAACTGCTGTGCTCTTCCAGCACCACTAATCCAGTATTTGATTTTCAGCATCTGCAGTCATTGTTTTTACCACAGGATTCTCCTTCCCCTTCCCAGACCTTCCTTCATGTGGGTGACAGGAGACACTGGAAAGGTGCATGTATTGAGACCCTGTGTTCAGATGTGCAGCAGTTCCAACCTGTTGGTCATCAGCTTGAATCATTCCTTGTACAGCAACCTGCCTTATTGGTGTTGCCCATTGATGGTCACTGCTTGTCGGTGGGAGAGTTCACATCTCCAGTTGAAACCCCATGTTGTCCACCCGTGAGGTCCTGCTGAATCCCTGACCTCAAGGATTCTGTCTTTGTGTCATTGACATCTCACCGTTCCCCACACAGAGTCAGCTCTGTCCAAACCCCCTCCAATAAACAATCTCTCCTGGTGCTGTCTCCAGAACTGCACTGGAAATGTGAGCCTCTGGCAGCACATGGCCAATTCTCACCATTTGTAAATAGCAATCTCAGGACAGTCCCCAAGCAGGATCGCAACTCAACCAACTGGAGGCATACCAGGTGATGGATGAAGCTGAGGGCTCTGGGAGTGAAATTCCCTTCCCTTCCTGCGAAGGTCTTCTGAGGCATGTCCCTCCTTGCAGGTCTGCGCTGTCACTGATAGAGTTGTGACCTTAGATGTCAGTGCCAGTTTCTGCTTCTCACTCCCATCAGTTGTGGAGAGTAGATGTGTGAGGGACGGTGTGGGAAGATGGTGGAGCTGCTGTCACTAACACTCCTGATGAGCTGTCTCCCCCAAAGGGCTCAGGGATAATGGTGCTGCCACATTGTCACATCCCAGTGGCAATTCCTCTGTACAGTCACAGGGTGGTTGCTGAGGTCTGTCTGAATCTTCAGACAAGTTTCCCCCCCCCCCCCCCACCCCAGTTCCCACCTCAATTACACTGGGTGAACACACTGTTACTTCCAGCTCCCCACCCCACCCCTCAGTCTCTGTCCCTTCTTCCAGTACCCCGTCTCTCTATGTCCCCTCTTCCAGCTTCTCCCCATTTCCCCCCCCCCCCCCCACCGTATGTCTGTGTTCCCTCTTCCAGCTTCCCCTGCCCCATCTGTCTGTGTCCCCTCTTCCATCTCCCAGTTCATCCCAGGCTCTGGAATTCCCTGCGTAAATCTCATGTCCTTGGAGTAAGCTGTTCCTTGCCCAAACCTTCAGCCTTGTTTGGTCTCCTTGGCATGGTGTGAATTTTGCCTTGTTGTACTCTGTGCACTGTGGACCCATGAACCTGTCTCTCAGTGCAACTTCCCTGCAGCTTGACTCCATTTTAATTCCACCCTGATCTGGATTCCTTGACTTGCTGAACCCCTGGTGTCGGGTTTGAAGAGTTTGCTGGCTTCATCCTGACCTTGAGTCTTGGGGTTGACAGTTGTCAGTCAAGCCCCAAAGACCAAGTCACAGAGATAAGAAAGTAGTGCCTCACCCATGGGATTTCCAAAGTGATTGCTCACATTTCCCTTTCCAAAAAGGCTCCATTCTCTGCTCGACAGAGAATCCGCCCACATGCTGAGAGTGTCCATTGTCTTGATTGCAATCTTTCTGAGAAATGTCACCCAGTGGTGATTGAATTTGTTGCTTATTGAGAAGTGAGGGATGAAGCTGGAGTATCTGATCAGTCAGTTTGGGACATGGACTGAGAGTGTTTGATGTAATGTGCTCCCTTGTTCAGTCCAATCATTATGGTCCCAGCAGACACTGCAATGCCATTCACCTTCCACTCCAATGTCGCCTTGACCAAGTTGCTCTTAAACCTCTCTTATATTTCTCTTTAAGACATTGATTGATTGTGAGGCAAAGAGGGAACTGATTGGTGATCAGGAATGGCACCATTCACTCCGTGCCAATCTGTGATGCTGAAACCTGCAATTTTTCCTCGTGTTTCTTGGGTTGTACCTGGCTTTGTGATGTGTTTGTGTGCAGTTCAGTAGGTCAGTGCCTTTATCAGATGCATACACAGTTTCTCTCTCAATGTGAAAGGTGTGAGGAGAAATTGGCGAGGAGACCATTGGACCCTTCCTTGTTGTGCTAGCTCATTACCAGTGTATTATGCTGTCATCCAGCTGTACCTTTGCATCCTCTTGCCCCTGAAACAGAAGCTGTTACCTCAGCAGCCACTTGTGTAAATGTGTCCCACATGCGGCCCCCCCCCACCGTTGGTGAGGGCTTTATTTGTTGGTTGCTCTTTGTAATGTTCACAACCCTGAGTTGATAATCCCTTGCACTGACAGGTCTTTCTCAGGACCCTTGAACAGTTGGATAGCTTTCCCAATGTGAGCTGTGTAATATTCTCCAGATCTCTCCAGTGTCACACACAGCCTCAACGCCACTTCCATCTTGATGTCTGCGTGCTCACACAGTGATCATTGCTGTCATTCCCAGTGTTACAGTGATGTTAATCCTTGGTTTGTTGTGAAGATCAAAGAGAGCTTCCTGTTGCCTGGCTACAAGCCAGCTTTGTGGGACAGTGCAGTCCAGGAAGCCCTTTGGTCCTTCGAGCCTGTACGAGCTGCTTTGAGCTGTCACTCACCATCCCCTGTGCCTTCCCCTTTGGCCATGTTTGTACCTTGTTACTCAGCGACGGGATTGTTCAATTCTGTTTTGTCTGAATCAGTGTCCTCCAGAGCCTTACCACTCTCTCTGTTTCACTGCTGTTTCTGCTTCTCATACTGAAATGGTCTGAAATCACAGCCCCCACCTCGCGAGCCCTTGGCTCAGTGTGATTCCTCAGGCATACAGAGGGTGAACCATGTTTATACCAAGCTGTGGGGAGGGACTGTGTCTGTCAGGCCTGAACTGAGTGTCTGAACCCCCAGTCAGGGACCATCACTTCATTGGAGAAGCTGGCATTCTCTACACAGATTCCCATCTGATATGGGGTCAGAGCTGGAGACCGCTCCAAGGAGGAGGTTACCCAGAGAAGTCTCTGTAATCCTCAGCACACTCATGGAGTCTCTGTCTGTCTATCTGTCTGTCTGTTTGTGTCTGTGTGTCTGTGTCTGTATCTATGTGTGTGTGCATCTGTGTTTGCATGCGCGCTGGAGGGGCAAACGCCCACAGATCTCTTCCTCCTCCTCCGCCCACTTTACATGCCTGTCTCTGAATGGGTACTGCCAGTCAGGGAACAAATGGTGGACCCAATGTCCACATGGCAACAGATTAAACTTGCACTGTGTTCCCTGTGCCAACCATGGTAGCACTGACTTTCCTGTCCACCATGATGTTCAGACTGGCTGTACCGATTCTCTGTGACTGCCTTCTGTCACTGTTGAGTCAGCCACTCCCTCTCCTTGCTTTAGCACATGGTCACTGCAATCCTGAGACTGTCTGCAAACACTGAAGGGGATTGACAGAACAACACTGTAAGAACGTGTCTGTCAGGCACAGCTACCCAGGAGATCTCCTTGGAACAGAGGTCAGTGCATCAGGGAAATCTGAATCCTTTTTCTGTTCCAGACAACGTGGAGAGTGAAGAAGAAAGGAGTTGGGGGATTGCTGGTCTTCTGATCTAATCGCTCTCTCTCTCCTGTCCATTGTAGGCTAAGACTGGCATCTTTTGACAGCAATGGGAAAGTGATCTGTAGCCGATCAACAGGTTACCAGATCTTGTCACTGGAAAAAGATCAGGTACGTTGATGTGCAGTGACTGGGTGCATAGGGAATGCAATCACTGCCAGGTTTTCAACTGAACCTCCCAGTTTCCTCAACATCCTTCAAATGTCCAAGTTTGAGAGTCGTGCCTTTCCTGGTGAACCTTGAAACAAGAGCACTCTAACAAGAAGACGACAGAATGCTGGACTGCATTGTAAAGGATGTCATTACAGAGCACGGAGAAGCGAGTGACAGGATCACAATGAGTCAGCGGGGATTTCTGAAGGGGAATCTTCCCTTACAAATGTGCTGCAGTGGTTTTCAGGGTGTGACTAGTAGATTGGGTAAGGGGGGAGGTGGGGGGGGTGGGGGTGCATGCAGTGCCAGTGGATGTGATTTGTTCAGACTTTCAGAGGGTTTTAATAAGGTCCCATGTGAGAGATTAGCCTGTGAAATTAAAACCCTGTGGGATTGTGGCAGTGTTTTCAGATGGTCAGAAATCTGTTCGGCTGATCGCAAACTAAGGGAAAGAATAAATGGGCCCTTCTCCAAATAGCAGGCAATGACTAGTGAGGTGTCGCAAGGGTCAGTGTAGGTCTCCAGTTATTCATCATGTATGTTAATGGTTTAGATGAGGCAAGTACATGTCAGATCTCCAAATTTACAGATGACATAAAGCTGGGTGGGAGGGTGAGCTGTGAGGAGGATGCAGTGATATTGCAATGTGATTTGGACAGGCTGACGGAGTGTAATGTGTTTCAGTGTGAGGTTATCAGCTGTCATTGGTAAAAGCAGGAGGGCCATGACATGATAGGAATGGTCGTCAGCTGGGAAGAGGGCAATGTCCTGGTCCACCACTCGCTGAAGGGAAGCGAGCAGCTGCCGTCAGTGGGTAAGAAGGCAAGTGAGATGCTGGCCTTTGCACTGTGAGAAATCGAGTACAGGAACACTGATGTCTTGTTGCTGTTACACTGGGCGTTGGTGTAACCACACCTGGAATCTTGTGTGCAGTTCTGGTCTCCTTACCCAAGGAACAAAGTTGGAGCTCATGAGGCACTTACTGGGATTGCAGGACTGACCTTTGAGAGAGACTAGATCCGTTAGGCTTGTATTCAGTTGAGTTTCAGAGAATGGGGTGGATCTCCCAGTCACCGAGAAAATTCTAACCTGGCGAGATGCAAGAAGGATGTTCCTGATGACCAGGGAGTCCAGAACGAGAGGGTCGTAGTCTCAAGGAAAAGGAGTGGGCCATTTAGGACAGAAATGAGGAGGGATTTTTTTACCAAGGGAGTGGTGAACCTGAGGACTTCCCTCGCACAGGAAAGTGTTGAGGCTAAAATGTGGAAGACTTTCAAGAAGCCGTAGATGCAATATTTCAGCCTGAAGGGGTCACAGGCTATTGAGTGAAAGCAGGGAACAGGAGACTGAGTTTGATGATCAAGCATGGTCCTATTGAACACAGAGCACGTTCAAGGGGCTGAATGGCCTAATCCTCCACCTGAGTTTCCCAATTCATCTCATAACCACCTGACTGATCCCATCATATCCCAACACAACATCCCAATGGATGTTGACCCCCCCCCCCAGCTCACTGTATGATGCCAGAGCAGAGGAGTTTGTGTTTTTAGGGGTGGGCGGAGGCGGTGGGAGGAGTGGAGAGTTAGTTTCCACGCTCAGCTCTGAGCTGGTGCTGGTCTCGAGTCTGGGTGTGAAGTGTGTTGCCTTTGTTCCAATGTGCTGCTCACATGCTGGGTTCTCTTTGGATGCAGGAACAGGTGGTGCTGAATCTGGACAGCAGACTCCTGATGTTCCCACTCTACATCTGCTGCAATTTCCTGTATACGTCGGCAGATCCAAAACCAGAGACTGACGAGCAGGCAGAACAGAGGGAGGACTGAGAGAGGGCATCCCTTTGTAATCTCTGTGTGAGTGTGTGTGTGTGTGTGTGTGTGTGTGTGTGTGTGAGAGAGAGAGAGGGGAGAGCTGCCCTTCTCCAGGAGCACGGGAACTGACCTGACTGGGGACAGGACAGCATTTCATCCCCATTCATTCCTGATGGTCAGAGGGGGATATACATTAGCATCAACTAGGTCTTCCTGTTTGCTCTCTGTGCAGGATTTATTTGTGATGCAGTCCTTACTCCAGACGTGGGTTAATGGAGAAGGGCATGGAAGCTTCCAGAAGCCACTGAACCAAGCTCTCCTTGTCTTGCAGTCTCCAAGTTGTGAACCACTCTGGCATTTTAACCAGCAATAATGTTTGTAGGGGACGTGCCCTGGACACCCTTTCTTTATCAGCTGGAGCTGTCATTCCCTCCCAGTTTGACCAATTCCACTTGATTCAGGGATTTGTGCACAGGGACCACTCTGATTCCTGGTCCCAACTAACCAAAGCGAGTTCAGGGACCACTGTGCGAGAATTCGGCTGATCACAAGTTCGGGAGAGGGGAAGCCAAGCTCTGCAGACACTGCCCGATGACCCAGCAGCAGAGACAGACACTCAGCTTTATCCACCCCTCCCCCCACCATCAGCGACTCAGGGGTGTAGAGCGTGGCTCGGACCCCAGGACCACCTCACGTGAATGGGACACATCTCACTCTGGTCAAAGTAGAGCTGGACTCACCTTCCACATCCAAGTCAGGAGCAGAGAAGGGCCGGATGAGAGACTGTGCTCTCTCAGCACCCCCCACAGAACATGTGCGTTTAACTGAAGTGTTGGTGCATCGTTTTACACAGCATTGTGTGCCTGGGAGGGCTACACCACTCCAAAGCTCAGCAATACAGGTCTTATTTGTACTTGGAGAAAGCTGTGCATCCAACACAGCAGTGAGAAATATCAGTCGCACTCTGTTCACCTCGCTGTGTTGTATCATAGTCGAATGTGTTTGTCCCTTTTACAGACGAAGCACGGCACAGTGTGTAGGAAGTGAAGGTAATGTCTGATGGTGTAGCTTCAGTTTGAAGTGTTGAACTCCAACACTTGTATTGTTTGTGTGTGTATCAGACTCACGGTATTCTGCAATTATTAAACAGAGTGCACCATTCACTGTTTGTTTTTGTTTCTCACAATGACTCAAGAAGAGAAAATTGTTTCAGGAATGTGACTGTGAGGGGAGAGGCTATGGCTTCAGGGTGGTCCACATGCAGACATTGTAGTCTGCACCCCCTGTAACTTCACCCACCCTGACTTTGTTTTGAAAGGTTTGGTTCAGGGTCTGGATAAACACAACATTGGTATCCCCCGACAGAGGCAAACCTCCAACATTTAACACTAATCCCTTCTGCAAATCTTAATCTCTGGCCATTCTCTCCCAGAACCTTTTCACACGACTCCCTTGGCTGGTTGCAATGATGTTATTTTGAAAAGTATCCTCGATTTGGAAGATGGTTTTCTCCCAGACCCAGAGGATTTTCTCTTTGAAACAGAGTTCGACCTTCTTGAGTCAAACAGAAGATTGAAGTTGTAAGTTACTCATTTTAGAGGGAATAACAAGGCACTGCACACACATAAGAGGTGGGTCCGAGAAAGATAACACTTAAAAACAAAAATGTACAGGTGAGTCTCTTGAGTTCCTTGAAGCATAGATGATGGGGTGTTGTAGTTTATTTTCAACTGCTTTGTAGGTCAGCTCTATGGGCTGCAACCTGTTTCCATTCAGTTGGAGCATTTGGAGTGAGAGAGGTTGTTTTTCACTTATTACCTGCAGTGCTGGGATGTTTCACATCTCAACTCAAACAGTGGTGTCCACACATTGGAGTGGACTAACACAAACAGAGCAGGGTTGAAAGAGAGCTTTTCACAAATCATAAGCCAGCTTGTTTTAACTTGCCGGTCTCCCTTTCCCTTGGCGCGTTCAGGTGTGAATGAAGCAGCTAAGGTGGGATGAGGAAGAAATTAACAAAGGCTTGGTGGAGGAGGTCAGTACTCAAGGGAGCGAAGTGTCAGAGGCTGTATCTCCTGCCTGAGTCCCAGGACACAAGGATTGCCCATTTTAGAATGAGATGAGTAATTCCTTCCCTCAGGGGGCTGGGAATCTTGGGAGTTGCAAGTCATTACCTGTTTTCAGGACTAGGATTGGTAGACTTGTGAACATGAAGGGATTCAACAGCATGGAGCAAGCAAGTGTGGAAGTGAACCAGGGGCCAGCTCTGATCGATACCAACTTCAGACAGCTTGTTCCTGTAACAGGAGTGATCCACACGAATCCCAGTGTTGTGCCTGTTGGTGAGAGAAGACTAGCAGCCCGATCTTGTTCCAGGTGATGCAGACTCCCACCTCCCCTCCCCATGTGGGTATCTCGGTGTGCTGTGCTGTGTATTCAGGGTCTTCCCTGCTGTCCACCTTCAGGCTTGGCTAATGTGTCCTGCCATCCAGGGAACGGTCTGAGCCTCTGGGCTGATTCAGAACTCACTCCCCGTGAAAAGGAAATCTTTCTGCGAAACCAACTCACTGTGAAGTGAGCAATTCAGCCTCATGCTGGGTGTACCATGACAACCTCAGATTGGAGGGATCAGGCAAAGACAATCAGTGCACCGCTCTCTTTTTTTGCTGATAGGCAGCAAGCTGATGTTGTATTTTAACCCGATGTTAACACTGTCCAGGATGTAGAGCAGGCCCCGGCCTGCAGCTATAGGGCATTAATGCCAAGGGCTATGTCTGTCTGCCTGGTGATGTGCTGACATGTTCGGGCCATTGGTGACTGCCCATTGCCTGCCTGCAGGTGGCAGTGTTGAACTGCCTGTCAGATCATTGACTTGAGCACAGGATTCTGACAGCATCATGGTGAACATGTAGCCTATTACACAGGCCCAGGTCTGCAGTGCATCTTGTACTAATAAGTACACTGCTCACATGAGGGGGTCACCCATAAACCAGGAACTAACTCTCTCGGCGTGCAGTCACACCTTCAGGGACACTTTTTGTCAATCTCAGCACAGAATTCACACTGACATGCCAAAAGCAGGACTGAGGGAGTGCCACATTGTCAGAGGGTCAGTGCTGAAAAACGGACACACAGTGGGAAGAGGTGACACCTGGTCTGCTGACAGATTTGTCAAGGAATCATTATGTAATTGCTGCTGGTGTGTTCTGACTGTATGATCAATGTCTGCCGCTGTGTCTCCATCACAACAGTCAATACTCTTACATCAGGATATTGTTGACTCTAATTACGTGGGAATGTTGTGCTGTTTGAGGTATCACAGGAATAATCCTGCTGCTGGCATTGGATGGAGATGTGGTGCAGAGGATCAGGTATCTGTTTCTGAACCAGAAGTTCCGGTTTAATCCCCCTGCAGATCTTGACAGCCCTGGAAGGCGAGTTCAGAACAGGGATAAATGAGACTCTTTGTACTTCCTGTGGGTCAGCAGCCCCCAACATGGCTGTTTGCACAGCAATCCTGAAGGAACAGGGAACACCCCATTCAGGTTTGTGAGTGAATCTCCAATGTGATGACACTTGGAAGCAAGTCTGCCAAGCTACTGCATTGGAGCAGGGTCACAGACTGAAGGAAACGTTGGCAAATATAACAACAGAGCTTCAGGACTCATTGGCTAGCTGACCCTCCTGTGTCAGAGCATTGTCTTCGGACATCCCTAACTCCTGTCTCCCCATCAGACCCTGTGTCTCTCTTAGCTCCTGCTCCAGCACCTCAACAATTTAGAAATACTCATCCCCTGTTTCCAAGACCCTTCACAGAGTCAACTCCTTGTATATCCCTCATGTCCTCCCACCCTGCAGCATCTCCCTGTTCCTCCAAGCCTGGCCTCTTGAACGTTAATAAACTGAATCATTCCAGGATGTTGGGTGTGTTTTCCACTTGCCTGGCCCCTGCTCCTGGGATTCCCTATCCCTCTCCCAAACCCCAAGAGGTCATGACCCCAACACTGTCCTCCGTAAATGTGCTTCTCAAACACTGCCTCACTGTAAATATTAGTGCCTGCTCGCCTGACATCGTCTATGTGACCAGATGTCAGATTTTGTTGGATAACAACAGGAGCAGCTGCTCAGAATGTTTGACTTGGTTAAAAAAGGTGCTGTGTAAATGCCAGTTGTTGTTCCAGCCATGCCTGTGGGTCTCGGAGCTGTACCTGACTGCTGCTCAGGTATGTACCATTGTAAGCCTTGCAGGAAGCATCATTCATTGAGATGTTCATGATAAGTCCCATCTCACAACTTCATCTCTTTATGGTCAGGTTCACCATGTTGGAACAGTATCATATCCTCTTGCAAGTTTTACTCCAGCCTCAGAGTCAAACTGCACAGTTTAATACTGTCCTATTATTCACATTTGTTGGTCATGATCGAAGCGAAATCAGTTAAGACAATGAGTTTCCTGAGGCTGATGGGAAGTGTCATTTCTGGTTCTGTGCTCCTTGACAGGTAGGATCTGTCCTGTGTCCTGTTGTTTGCCCCGAGGAGTGGCAGATGCAGTTTAATCTGGAAAAATGTTGCATATTGCACTTTGATTTAAAAAAATGACAGTCTGTGTCCAAGTAATGGGAGGGTCCTGGGTAGGCTTCAAAAACAGAAAACCGAGCAGTTCAGAAACCATATTCTTTGAACTTGGCATCACAGGTAGACAGGGTGGTTAAGAAGGCATTTTGCATGCTGGTCTTCATTGCTCAGAGCTTTGAGTATCAGATTTGGAATGTCATTTTGAGGTTATACAGGACGTTGGTCAGGCCACTTGTGGAGTGTACTGTTCTGGTCACTCTGCTATCGGAAGGATCTTGTTATATTAGAGAGGGTTCAGAAAAGATTTACAAGGATGTTGCAGGGTTTGAGTTATAAGGATAGGCTGGGAGTTTTTCACTGGAGTGTCAGAGGTTGAAGAGTGACCTGATGGAGGTTTGTAAAGTCATGGGCGAGCGTGTATAAGGAGAATAGTAACGGTCTTTCCCTAGGGCAGGGAAGTTTAAAACAAGGGGGCGTAGATGTAAGACGAGAGGAGAAAGATTTAAAATGGTTTAAAGGGGCAAGGTTTTCTCACACACTGTGGTTCGTTTGTGGAATGAGCTGCCAGAGGAAATGGTGGATGTGGATGCACTCCGTGTTTAAGAGACATTTGGGTAGGTCAATGAATAGCAACAGTTTGGAAGAATATGGGCCCAAAACGTGCAGGTCGGACGAATTTAGTTTGGGAGCACAGTTGGCATGGCCTAGTCAGATCGAAGGGTCTGTTTCCATGCTGTGCAACTATCTTTGCTGCTTAATGTGCAGAGGGATCTAGGGGGACTGGCTATGGACAGGAAGAAAAAACAGTGTAGATAGTGAGGAGATGGAATTGTGCTGCTTCCAGTGACGTAGAGTTCACCCTAGGCTGTAGGATAACACAAACATGGGGAGCCTGAATGAATCCTTCAACCTTTGAGCCTGTTCTGCTATTCAGGAAGATTAACCTCTCAACTTTACTTCCCTACCTGCTGTGCGAAACCTTAACACACTCATCACTGAAAAACATCTCTCACTCAGCTGAGCACACATGAACCTCTGAGGAAATAAAACTCTGCTTCCATCTGAAACCAGCAAGCCTAATGTTTAAAACGTGTTCCCCGGTTCAGGATTGTTGGAGAGTGAGTAATCACCCTAACCCTACCCTTTTAGACAAGACATTAATGAGGACCACAAATGCCATTTAAGCTGCATGAGAGAGTTTGAGGGATGGGAGTTTTCCAAGAACAGTGACGATATGGCTAGGGGCCTTACTGAATGAGATTTATAACAGCCCATGTCACTAACAACAGATCAGTGGGTCACTCTTGCATTGCTTTCTGTGGGATCTTGCTGTGTAAGGCTGGGCCCCGACATCCTGCATTCCAAGAGAGACAACATCTTGGAAACCTGACTGCTTCGAATGTGCAGCGCTTCAGAGTGTCCTGAGATGGAGCAAGACGGAATGGAAATGTGAGTTTTTGCCTGATGAATTCCGTAATGCGTTACACCGTGTCTCTGAAATGTGTTTGTGTAGAGGCCCCAGTGCCAGGGGATGGGTGGGCCTCTTGCTGAGTCTGTTGGGCACAGCCTTCTGGGGGATGGGGCAGGGTCTCTGGCTGAACCCTCAGGTCAGGCAGCAGTGCCCTCTGATTTTCACAATGACTTAGAGAAGTTCTGATACTTGAGTAACACTGCTTCTACTCCAGTGCCATCTCAGCATCAGTCCTTACCTGTCTCCACCTATCCGCACCTCACTGCCCTACCCCACCTCCCAGCCCCTTTATCTGCAGCTGCCACTTACACCCACCCCCAGTCCTGAAGAAGGGTCACCGCAGGAAATGACATCACCAACCCAAGGAAACCTGAACACAAATAGAAAGCGGGCCATACCACCATCCGGAGGTTCACTGATCGTGTTAGGCAAAAGTAAGGACTGCAGATGCCGGAGATCAGAGTCAAGAGTGTGGTGCTGGAAAAGCACCTCGTATGGTGACAAAATGTCTGAAATTGACCCTTCCAACTCAGCGAGCAAGCCTATGTCCAAGGGTTCCACTTGAAACATTGCCTTCTCCACCACCTGCTGCTGCCTGGCTTGCTGTGTTCTTCCAGCCTCCTGCCTGTCTACTTTGGATTCCAGCATCTGCAGTTTTTGTTTTTGGCTCAGTCCTTATTTAAGCTTTCACTTTGATGTGGGCTTGCTGCTCCCGCAAACCCTGAGACTGGGCTTGTAAATCGCCCCCTGCTTAAAAGCCAAGCGGCTTTCTTCAAGGGGACGAGTGGGGTATCTCGTGAGGGATTGAGGTGCTGAACATCCTCCAGTGGAGGCTGTTGAGCTGCACCCCACCTGCACAGAGGTGGACAGGTAACAGCGTATGCTGAAGAATGGAATTCCTTTGAAGCTATCAGCTGAGGGTAGCAACAACAGGTAGGGGAGGCATATACACTCCACAAGCTTTGTCTTCATTTATAAT
The DNA here is from genome assembly GCF_047496795.1 of Chiloscyllium punctatum. Taxonomy (NCBI): domain Eukaryota; kingdom Metazoa; phylum Chordata; class Chondrichthyes; order Orectolobiformes; family Hemiscylliidae; genus Chiloscyllium; species Chiloscyllium punctatum. Next base: position 8,175,850 of record NC_092773.1, read on the forward strand.
AGTGGCCTCAGCTCCTGGGAGTGTTGCTTTATGTTACACTGAGACATTGGCCCCACCATCCAAGTCACTCCCAATCTGCCCAGGTGCATACTTTCTTGAGTATTGACTTGGAGCAAGCAGAGAAATCCTGCCACTGTCAATCAAAGGCCAGTCCAATTAAAATTTGGGATTGATGAGCACACATTAATTACAGTGGGCAACAAGAAACATATAGCTCTCCCCAGGTTTAAGGATAAAGTTGCCAATGGCACACAGCTGCCGTGTCAGTTGTTTGGTGGTTTCACCTGAGGATCACCACGCCTTAGGCAAGGGGAGAAGTTGAGAAGGAGATTCCTTCGCACACATACATTCACACCCTTCAGGGAAAGTGATCCCACTGGCTTGAAGGAGGGGTAGAGGCCTGAGGCACAGCAGTCATATTACTGAAGGTTTTGGACAGACTCGAGGGGCTGAACAGCCTCTTCCGGCTCCGATTTCTTATCAAGGGTGGGATGTTGAATTGACGCACAGAAGTATGTGGGCAAACAGGTTTCCTTTGATAACTGGGTCACTGAGAGGCTAGTGACTGAACTGAGCCGACAAAAAAAAACAACAGCAGAGATTAAGAAGGAATTTCTGTTAACAACAGGCTTCCTGAATGGGTTCAGCCTCTAAAGGCAATGGGGCACATTCCTTCAGCAGGCTGAGTGCCAGGGTCTGGGGTATGGAAGTGATGCACTTCTCTTGCCTCCTGCAAACAACATCGTCCATCTGTCTACCCTGTCCAATCCTATGTGTGTCCCCTTGGCATATGAACTCTCTGCTGGGAAAATGAATCCATCTGCAATGAAGAGGGGCCAGATCAATGAAATGGAACTTCATGCTCTCTCTCACTTCATCTCCAAGCACTTGCATCATTGCAAACTTGGATACTGCATCTTTTTAATCCACGCCCACTTCCATCTGGAAGGACAAGGGCAGCAGATAGATGGGAACACCACCCCCTGGAGGTTCCTCTCTCAGCCGCTCATCATCCTGACTTGGAAATCTCATTGTTCCTTCAGTGTCACTGGGATGAAATCCTGGGATTCCCTCCCTAACAGTCCTGAACTCATCGTCGGTCTCCACCACATTCTCAAGACCAGTTTGGGTCAGACATTAAACATTGGCCCAGTCAGCAGCACCCAGCTCCTGCCAAACAAAAAGAGTGAGAGGGCATCTCAAACTCAAGATCCTGTGAGTTCCATTGAAATTCCTGAGACTGGGATTGCTGGTGTGTTTGTTAGTTGAACGTTATTGCGAGATCTGGAGTGAAGGTGAGGGAAACGGAGATGAGTGTCACTTTAGCCCATGATTGACTTGAAGGAGGGGACAGGTTTGACCGCCTGAATGGTTTCCTCTTGGACATGAATCTGGGTTTTGTGTTAACTCTCCTCATTGATAAGGTATCAGTCAATCCCAAGGCAGACAGCACAGGATCATTCAAATGTCACTATCAGAATTGTTCCAAACACTTCCCATCAAAGGAGGCTGGATCAGAGTGCATGGTCAGACTGGAAAACACAGGAAGAGGAGTAAGTCCATTCAGCTAATCGGGTCTGCTCCTCTATTCACTAGGATCATGGCTGAGGTAATCATGCTCAATTCCACTTTCCTCTTCCTTATTTACATGGTGTGGAGCCAATTACGCAAAGTGAGACTCTGCTTAAGGTGATCCACAGACTCCTTCATGTGAAAGGAGGCCATTCGGCCCATCAAGTCCACACCGCCCCTGTGAAGAGCATCCCACCCAAACCCCCTTCCCTATCCCTGTAACCCCACATTTGCCATAACTGAGCCACCAAGCCTGTACATCCCTGCACTCTTTGGGCAGTTCAACATTGGTCAATTCACCCTAACCTGCGCATCTTTGGACTGTGGGAGGAAACCCACACAGACATGGGGAGATTTTGCAAACTCCACGTAGACAGTCCCCAAGGCTGGAATCAAGCATGGGTCCCTAGTGCTGTGAGGCAGCAGTGCTAGCTACTGAGCCACCGTGCTCCCAATTTCTGCTGTTGGGTTTGAAGTGAAGGTTAGAGAAAGCCGAGAGGCTAGGTCTGCATGTTCAAGTGGAATGTGAACAGGTCTCGCTGTCTTCAGCCTGGAGACGGAGTGGGGGAGATGGCCCATTATCAATCGTTAGCCTCAGTGAGCACTGCTGTCTTCTGATTGGCATCACATTGCTGATTGTGGAGTCCTGCTGTGCACATTTTGTGCCTAATGGCAGTGACCCCACATCAATCTTTTTATTGGCAAGACAGCTTGGCCAAGAGGACCGTGAGAAATGTTCTGGAAATAACCCGTTTTAAAGTGGGGGTCGGGAGGAGGTGGTTTGGGGTAGATTTGCTCTGTCGAGTTGTTATCTGTCAAATGTATGTCACTCAGCTCTGAGTATAGACTGCAAGGGGGTGGGGAATTGTTTTGGGAAGAACGAGGTGTGAAGCAATTCAGATGTTACCCTGTCAGGATTTACCACAGTATGACTTGCGCTTTATCTTGCGGTTCACTATTTTCAGTTGAGCAACCTTAAATCAGAAACCGGGATGTGCCTGGGTCTTAAAGAGACACCAACATGTTGGAAGCGAAGTTGTGAAATTGCAGCCCCAGTGTCATCAAAGTGGTCATTTCAGAGTTGCCTCATTCAGGACGTGACCGCTTTAAGAGCTAGTTATTTAAGAAAAAGGAGCCTCCCTTTTGTCTTGCAGGTCCCACACACACACACACACACTCTCTCTCTCTCTCTCTTTCTCTCTCTCTCTCCCTCCTTGTGTGTCTCTGTGACTGACTGTCAGCAACATCACAGTGTGGAAAAGGGAGCAAGTGAGAGGGACCATGTTCAGTTTCTGTGCGGAAGTCATTCTCATCTTTTCAGGTAAGAAATGGCACAATTTTGTTCCCCTTCTAATTTTACAAGTCAGGAAATGTTTCAGTGGGTGTGCGGCAGTGTTTCCGAGAGCTGGGGATCTCACTGGGCAACCCATTGTGTTATTTCTGTTTGGATTCTGTGAGCAAGCATTCCAAAGGACGAGTCTGTACCTGTGTTTGGGCACCCTGCGCGTGTGTGTGTGTATGTGAGAGAAATCAGAGCAGCTTCATTGATTTGGTAAAGGCAGAATTCCTGTGTCCCCCTCATTCAGCCCTTGTCCTGCAGTTCTCCAGAAAGTGACTAACTCCTCAATGGAGTGAAGTCCCTGAGTGACCTGGACAAAGTGGAACCATGCCGGGATCGAAACAGGATTGAAATCCCCAGCTCCAGAGGAGGAAGCAAGTTTATCAGCAAGCTCAGGTCAGAAGTGCAGCCCTCCCTCACTCAGGCAGGTCAATCAGATGGGACAATGTAACCTGGAACAGGGGTCCCTTCCTGTCCCAACACCAGGAACCTGTGCCTGGGGTCACCCAGACTCTGAGGGGAGGATTAAAGTTGATTGCTGTTGGCAGAGCTGCCTGTGAGCAGGGCTCACTGTTTAGCCTCACAGAAGTCGCAACAGTTAATGCTCCTGATTCAGTAATCTGATTCCAGGGGAGAGTAAAAGGAGCACATTTTCCTCCTTGATTCACCGATGGATGGATTGTTGCAGAGCTCCTCGAATCCTGGCTGGTGTGAGTGCAGAACCTTTCAGTGTACTGACCTGTGGGGATAATAGGAGGGGCTCAAGGGGCTCAGTGATACTGCAACCACCCCTTCCCCCCACCCTCACCCATCCCCGCCAAGAAAATCGGATCAAAGCCCAGAGACTGAAAAAGTTGTCTTTCAAGGTGGATCAGCAGAGATCTATCTCACAGCCTGCTCAGCGTCACCACAACCTGAAGCTGTTCACAAACAGGGAGGAAGTCACATAGAAAACATTACAGCAAGCTCCCACAGCCATCACTGTGATCATCCAGTCACAGAGATGTAGAGCATGGAAACAGACTCTTCGGTCCAACTATCCATCCTGACCAGATACCCCAACTTAATCGAGTCCCATTTACCAGCACCCGGCCCATATCCCTCTAAACCCTTCCTATTCATATACCCATCCAGATGCCTTTTAACTGTTGCAATTGTACCAGCCAACACCACTTCCTCTGACAGCTCATTCCACACACGCACCACCTTCTGCATTAAAAGGTTACCCCTTAAATCCCTTTTATATCTTTCTCCTCTCACCCTAAACCTATGCCTTCTAGTTCTTGGCTCCACCACCCCGAGGGAAAAGACTTTGTCTATTTATCCTATCCGTGCCCCTCATGATTTTGTAAACCTCTATAAGGTCACTCCTCAGCCTCTGACACTCCAGGGAAAAGAGCCCCAGCCTGTCCAATCTCTCCTCCTATAGCTCAATGATCATGATCGGCTCCATGGTAACTGGATTGATCGATGATATGTGTCGAAGACCTGTTTCCCTTCAGAGAGGGGAGATTTCTTCCATAGACAGGACCCAGCTTGAACTGACCACCTGAAAGACAGCTCCTCTGACAGTGCAGCACTCCCACGTCTTTATCTCTGATTGAGAAAGAAACAGGTCATTTTGGAAGTGGTGTGAGCAGTAAAAGCTAGCGGGAGGGGGGCAGGTGATTTACTGTTGGTGGTTGGCCGAAGGAAAGTCCCATGGGTGATTGGGGACAGGAATTTAACTACTTAGTGTCAGTGTGAGAGCAGTTCCAGAGGGAGGGCTCTTGTGGTGCACTGATAATGTCCCAACCTCTGAGCCAGGATACCCAGGTTCAAGTCCCAGCTGCTCCACCGGGGAGTCACAACATCTCGGAATAAGCTGATTGGAAAATGCAAACCATATCGGGAGCATGGACAAGTGCTTGCAAGGAGCTGTGAGACTGAGCAGTCCATAAACTCTATCCCCAGACAAAAGCTTCCAGCTTGGAGTCAGATTGAGATCTTAGTGGTGACCCTCTGACAGGGCAGCACCTGCTCACTGTTACACAGGAGCATCAGTGTGAATCTCGGAGAGAGAGGGAGGGGGCTCAAACTCCCCCAAGTTTACAATTTGTAGAAGTTGTGAACAAGACACAAAACTAAGGAGTGAGCTTCAGTAAGATATCTCTGCTGGACGATTTTAAAGAATTACAGCTGCTGGAAATGATAAACAGGAACAGAAATTGCTGGAGAAGCTCAGCAGGTCTGACAGCATCTGTGGAGAGAAATCAGAGTCAACGTTTCAAATTGAGAACTGATAACTTGGAAAGAGTTGATTTTATGCAGAATACAGGGTGGGGGAAGTGGTGAAAGAGTTAACGATAGGTGGAGATACAGCCCAAAGAAAGAGGCAAGCAGTTGGACATATGAAGAGGTGGCGAACGTTCCTGCAAAGATATTGTTGTTGGTTCAAGTATTTCTGAACTCAGACAGCTGCAGGGAAATCGACAGTTCTGCGATCGATCACTGTAGGTTCAGCTGAAGACCATTGACAATTGAGAATCGCTGATGAATCAGACTGATTTCACAGGCTGATTCATCCTGGAAGCTATGACTTGCATTGACACAGCTCCATTCACGTCCTGTAGTGTCCCGTAATGTTATCCCCAGGTCACATCCGGAGTGATTCCAACAGGTGACTCAGTCCATCAGGGTGTTGAGTTTGCTGTTACCTGTTTGTTCTGTGTGTGTGTGTGTGTTTGGGGAGGGGTTTAATGAGAGGTGACTTCTGTACATGTTTCCAGATGTTTCTGACATGATGATTAGCAGGGCCCATCTCAGTTCCTGGTCTCACGAGATGGTACGGTCTTCCCCCAGAGTGCCCATGACATGATGGGTGGTGCTTTTTGCTGGCAACCCCAGGATTAACCCTTTCAGAGCTGTTTGCCCTTCAGTTAAAACTGAAGGGAGACGAGAGGCAGAGTGGTCTCGAGAGAGAAGCCCAGAGACTGGGGCTCACACTTGGCCCAACCTGGTGGAGTGATTCCACATGGACAGGCCAGAATTGGAAGGGTGCAGTGATCTCAGAGGGTTGTGGGATGGGATGGCGGGTGGGGGGTTGGTTTCTGAGATAGGGGAGGCTTACAGACCCAGGGAGAGTTGGAATGAGAATGTGAACATTGCAAGCCAGTGAGTCCATCCCACAAGGGGAGCTGTTCCTTGCTCTGGTTCCTCCACTTCAAGGAAGTGAAACAGTCCACTGTCTGCCTCAGCCATGGAAACAGACCATATACACCTGAAAGGGAATTCTGTCACACTGTGGGAGGATTGATGGCTGCAGGAGAGCACCCGATAGGTCAGCTGCTATCAGTAGGGTCAGGAGAGGGGGACGGATGGTCAGATAATGGATTGACGTCACGTTCAAGGGGAATGAGGGACAGGCATGATGGTGGGGCTCAGACTGCAGTGAGATAGACAGGCTGTTTGTGAATGGAGGAGCAAGCATGATGGGCTGAATGGCCTCCTGCTGCTTCAAACTCCTGTCTTCCAAAGGCTCTCACTTTGTGTATGTTCGCCAACAGCTTCTGTGTTTGCACAGGTCTCTCCTTGGCACAGATGTGAAGGAGCTACTGAGATATGGGCTAGTATTGAAGGACAGGCCATTTGTTTGGGAGGGCAGTGAGGTCCAGTTCCAGTTTGATAGCTACTGAGCATTCCCAGGAGCTGGGAGGTTGGGAGTGGGTTAGAATGGTGATGCTCAGTGGTCAGGAGTAAGAAGCTTTGGTCAGTGTTCCCTCTCTCTCTGTCTGTATGTGTGTCTCTATCTCTCTCTGTTTGTCTCTCTCTGTAAGCCCTGACCTACATGAGAAGGTTCCTCAGGACTTTCCCTGTGACCTTGAACTCTCTGAATCACCAGTGCAACCATCAGGGTTTCCATTCGGGTGAGTGACTCAAGTTCTCTCCACCCAGACTTGAGGAAACTTGACACCAATCAGGCTGACAGTGGGGTCTGACACTGACGCCCCCTCTCACTGGCATTCAGACACAGTGCAATGATGCAAGCCCTCCCAGTATCACATAGTTCCTTCTCAGAGAACCTTCTCCCTCACTGTACCTTGGTCAGACCTGTGGCCGCTGTCATTGTCTCAGGCAGATTGTAACAGACTCATCCCTGAGCCTCAGGAAATTGACTGATCCTGGGTTCACTCAGCTGTCCAAGCAGGGAGGTGATCTGGTAATTTCTGAGAGGCTTTCGCATGATGGAGCCTGGGAGGATGACTGGCCTGTGACTGACTGCAGACTCACTGAGCAAAGAGGCCAAGTCATCTCGCACTGAGCTGAGGAAGGATTGCTCTCGTGGAGGTGGGGTGGTGGGGGGCTAGTGTGGTATTAGCCCAGGGGACTGCAGCATCTTCAAGGCACAGAGCAGGCAGGGTTCCTAGGGATCGAGCTGTTGGATTCCTGAATGTTAGTGAGGAAAGTCTGTGGGACCATCTGATGCACCCTGGTCTCACCACTCCAGTCTACATCGACTTCATGCACTCACAGCTTTGTGTGGTAGGCCAACACTTCCTACCCATCCCTCATGGTCCCAGGGGGAGGGGCTGGGGGGTGGACTGCTGCTTCCTGAACTGCTGCAGTCCAAATGATGCAGATACACAGTGAGAGAGATGGGGAGGGAGTCCCACAGATGTTAGCCCAGTGACAGCGGAGGCTGAGCAATGGCTGAGGAAGCTCGAGAGGTGCAGAAGGGGGTGGTGCTGGAGTGGAAGGGTTTCCACAACATTGTCTTCCTGCGGGATCTTGCCTGTCCCCTGCTCATGGGAATTGGTTCATTGAATCCTGGCTGAAGAATGAGACAGGTCAGACTGAATAAACACAGCTTCCTGCAGCATTGTTCAGATGGCCAGAGTTTGAGATGGGAAGTCCCCAACTTGACGGGGCAGAACTCGGGTGAGATCATGAGTCATTGGGCTACCAGAGATTTCTGTTGTCAGGAGCTGAACTTGTGATGCCAAGCTCTTGGGGTGTGATAATGGATTTACTGTCAATTTCAATTACATCTCTCAGTGTATCTCTCTCCCTTGTTCCGTCTTTGCCACCCACTCCCTACACCTCACACTCACTGCCAACACAACACTGTCCAAGACATAGAACTCATTGACTGTTTCCTCAGGAAAATCTTAGTTTTGAATATTTCCCTTGAGCGATGTTGGTGGAGGGCACCATCTGAAGGGATTTCCTGACACTGCTGGGCTGTCAGTGATTGTCAGAAATGTCCTCCATCCACCAGAGACCATGGGGATAGTTTTAACTTGTCCTTCTTAGGGATAACACCTCCGACAGTGTGGCATTCCCTCAGCACTGACCCTCCGACAGTGTGGCATTCCCTCAGCACTGACCCTCCGACAGTGCGGCACTCCCTCATCACTGACCCTCTGACAGTGTAGCACTCCCTCAGTACTGACCCTCTGACAGTGCAGCACTCCCTCAGTACTGACTCTCCGACAGTGCAGCACTCCCTCAGCACTGACCCTCTGACAGTGCGGCTCTCCCTCAGCACTGACCCTCCGACAGTGCGGCATTCCCTCAGCACTGACCCTCCGACAGTGCGGCATTCCCTCAGCACTGACCCTCCGACAGTGCGGCATTCCCTCAGCACTGACCCTCCAACAATGCGGCATTCCCTCAGCACTGACCCTCCGACAGTGCGGCACTCCCTCAGCACTGACCCTCTGACAGTGCGGCGCTCCCTCAGCACTGACCCTGTATTGGTGTGGCATTCCCTCAGCACTGACCCTCCGACAGTGTGGCATTCCCTCAGCACTGACCCTCCGTCGGTTCGGCATTTCCTCAGCACTGACCCTCCGACAGTGCGGCATTCCCTCAGCACTGATCCTTTGACAGTGCAGCACTCCCTCAGCACTGACCCTCTGACAGTGTGGCACTCCCTCAGTACTGACCCTCTGACAGTGCGGCGCTCCCTCAGCACTGACCCTGTATTGGTGTGGCATTCCCTCAGCACTGACCCTCCGTCGGTTCGGCATTTCCTCAGCACTGACCCTCCGACAGTGCGGCATTCCCTCAGCACTGATCCTTTGACAGTGCAGCACTCCCTCAGCACTGACCCTCTGACAGTGCAGCACTCCCTTAGCACTGACCCTCTGACAGTGCGGCACTCCCTCAGCACTGACCCTCCGACAGTGCAGCACTCCCTCAGCACTGATCCTTTGACAGTGCAGCACTCCCTCAGCACTGACCCTCTGACAGTGTGGCACTCCCTCAGCACTGACCCTCTGACAGTGCGGCACTCCCTCAGCACTGACCCTCTGACAGTGCGGCACTCCCTCAGCACTGACCCCCCGACAGTGCAGCACTCCCTCAGTACTGACCCTCTGACAGTGCAGCACTCCCTCAGCACTGACCCCCCGACAGTGCAGCACTCCCTCAGCACTGACCCTCTGACAGTGCCCACTCCCTCAGCACTGACCCTCCGACAGTGCGGCATTCCCTCAGCACTGACCCTCTGACAGTGCAGCACTCCCTCAGCACTGACCCTCCGACAGTGCAGCACTCCCTCAGCACTGACCCTCTGACAGTGCAGCATTCCCTCAGCACTGACCCTCTGACAGTGCAGCACTCCCTCAGCACTGACCCTCTGACAGTGCAGCACTCCCTCAGCACTGACCCTCTGACAATGCGGCACTCCCTCAGCACTGACCCTCTGACAGTGCGGCACTCCCTCAGTACTGACCCTCTGACAGTGCAGCACTCCCTCAGCACTGACCCTCCGACAGTGCAGCACTCCCTCAGCACTGACCCTCCGACAGTGCAGCACTCCCTCAGCACTGACCCTCTGACAGTGCAGCACTCCCTCAGCACTGACCCTCTGACAGTGCAGCACTCCCTCAGCACTGACCCCCCGACAGTGCAGCACTCCCTCAGCACTGACCCTCCGACAGTGCAGCACTCCCTCAGCACTGACCCTCTGACAGTGCAGCACTCCCTCAGCACTGACCCTCCGACAGTGCGGCATTCCCTCAGCACTGACCCTCCGTCGGTTCGGCATTTCCTCAGCACTGACCCTCCGACAGTGCGGCATTCCCTCAGCACTGATCCTTTGACAGTGCAGCACTCCCTCAGCACTGACCCTCTGACAGTGCAGCACTCCCTCAGCACTGACCCCCCGACAGTGCGGCACTCCCTCAGCACTGACCCTTTGACAGTGCAGCACTCCCTCAGCACTGACCCTCTGACAGTGCAGCACTCCCTCAGCACTGACCCCCCGACAGTGCGGCACTCCCTCAGCACTGACCCCCCGACAGTGCGGCACTCCCTCAGCACTGACCCTCTGACAGTGCAGCACTCCCTCAGCACTGACCCTCTGACAGTGCAGCACTCCCTCAGCACTGACCCTTTGACAGTGCAGCACTCCCTCAGCACTGACCCTCTGACAGTGCAGCACTCCCTCAGCACTGACCCCCCGACAGTGCGGCACTCCCTCAGCACTGACCCCCCGACAGTGCGGCACTCCCTCAGCACTGACCCTCCGACAGTGCAGCACTCCCTCAGCACTGACCCTGTGACAGTGCAGCACTCCCTCAGCACTGACCCTCTGACAGTGCAGCACTCCCTCAGTACTGACCCCCCGACAGTGCGGCACTCCCTCAGCACTGACCCCCCGACAGTGCGGCACTCCCTCAGCACTGACCCTCTGACAGTGCAGCACTCCCTCAGCACTGACCCTCTGACAGTGCGGCACTCCCTCAGCACTGACCCTCTGACAGTGCAGCACTCCCTCAGCACTGACCCCCCGACAGTGCGGCACTCCCTCAGCACTGACCCTTTGACAGTGCAGCACTCCCTCAGTACTGACCCTCTGACAGTGCAGCACTCCCTCAGCACTGACCCTCTGACAGTGCGGCACTCCCTCAGCACTGACCCTTTGACAGTGCAGCACTCCCTCAGTACTGACCCCCCGACAGTGCGGCACTCCCTCAGCACTGACCCTCTGACAGTGCGGCACTCCCTCAGCACTGACCCCCCGACAGTGCGGCACTCCCTCAGCACTGACCCTCCGACAGTGCAGCACTCCCTCAGCACTGACCCTGTGACAGTGCAGCACTCCCTCAGCACTGACCCTCTGACAGTGCAGCACTCCCTCAGTACTGACCCCCCGACAGTGCGGCACTCCCTCAGCACTGACCCCCCGACAGTGCGGCACTCCCTCAGCACTGACCCTCTGACAGTGCAGCACTCCCTCAGCACTGACCCTCTGACAGTGCGGCACTCCCTCAGCACTGACCCTTTGACAGTGCAGCACTCCCTCAGCACTGACCCTCTGACAGTGCAGCACTCCCTCAGCACTGACCCCCCCGACAGTGCGGCACTCCCTCAGCACTGACCCTTTGACAGTGCAGCACTCCCTCAGTACTGACCCTCTGACAGTGCAGCACTCCCTCAGCACTGACCCTCTGACAGTGCGGCACTCCCTCAGCACTGACCCTTTGACAGTGCAGCACTCCCTCAGTACTGACCCCCCGACAGTGCGGCACTCCCTCAGCACTGACCCTCTGACAGTGCGGCACTCCCTCAGCACTGACCCCCCGACAGTGCGGCACTCCCTCAGTACTGACCCTTTGACAGTGCAGCACTCCCTCAGCACTGACCCCCCGACAGTGCGGCACTCCCTCAGTACTGACCCCCCGACAGTGCGGCACTCCCTCAGCACTGACCCCCCGACAGTGCGGCACTCCCTCAGCACTGACCCTCTGACAGTGCGGCACTCCCTCAGTACTGACCCTCTGACAGTGCAGCACTCCCTCAGCACTGACCCTCTGACAGTGCGGCACTCCCTCAGCACTGACCCTTTGACAGTGCAGCACTCCCTCAGTACTGACCCCCCGACAGTGCGGCACTCCCTCAGCACTGACCCTCTGACAGTGCAGCACTCCCTCAGCACTGACCCTCTGACAGTGCGGCACTCCCTCAGCACTGACCCTTTGACAGTGCAGCACTCCCTCAGCACTGACCCTCTGACAGTGCAGCACTCCCTCAGCACTGACCCCCCGACAGTGCGGCACTCCCTCAGCACTGACCCTTTGACAGTGCAGCACTCCCTCAGCACTGACCCCCCGACAGTGCAGCACTCCCTCAGCACTGACCCTCTGACAGTGCAGCACTCCCTCAGCACTGACCCCCCGACAGTGCGGCACTCCCTCAGCACTGACCCTCCGACAGTGCGGCACTCCCTCAGTACTGACCCTCTGACAGTGCAGCACTCCCTCAGTACTGACCCTCTGACAGTGCAGCACTCCCTCAGTACTGACCCTCCGACAGTGCAGCACTCCCTCAGCACTGACCCTCTGACAGTGCGGCACTCCCTCAGCACTGACCCTCCGACAGTGCGGCACTCCCTCAGTACTGACCCTCCGACAGTGCAGCACTCCCTCAGCACTGACCCTCTGACAGTGCAGCACTCCCTCAGCACTGACCCTCCGACAGTGCATCACTCCCTCAGTACTGACCCTCTGACAGTGCGGCACTCCCTCAGTACTGACCCTCTGACAGTGCAGCACTCCCTCAGCACTGACCCTCCGACAGTGCATCACTCCCTCAGTACTGACCCTCTGACAGTGCGGCACTCCCTCAGCACTGACCCTCCGACAGTGCAGCACTCCCTCAGTACTGACCCTCTGACAGTGCAGCACTCCCTCAGTACTGACCCTATGACAGTGCGGCTCTCCCTCAGTACTGACCCTCCGACAGTGCAGCACTCCCTCAGTACTGACCCTATGACAGTGCAGCACTCCCTCAGCACTGACCCTCCGACAGTGCAGCACTCCCTCAGCACTGACCCTCTGACAGTGCCCACTCCCTCAGCACTGACCCTCCGACAGTGCAGCACTCCCTCAGTACTGACCCTCCGACAGTGCAGCACTCCCTCAGCACTGACCCTCCGACAGTGCAGCACTCCCTCAGCACTGACCCTCTGACAGTGCAGCACTCCCTCAGTACTGACCCTCCGACAGTGCAGCACTCCCTCAGCACTGACCCCCCGACAGTGCGGCACTCCCTCAGCACTGACCCTCTGACAGTGCAGCACTCCCTCAGTACTGACCCTCCGACAGTGCAGCACTCCCTCAGCACTGACCCTCCGACAGTGCAGCACTCCCTCAGCACTGACCCTCTGACAGTGCAGCACTCCCTCAGTACTGACCCTCCGACAGTGCAGCACTCCCTCAGTCCTGACCCTCTGACAGTGCAGCACTCCCTCAGTCCTGACCCTCTGACAGTGCAGCACTCCCTCAGTCCTGACCCTCTGACAGTGCAGCACTCCCTCAGTCCTGACCCTCTGACAGTGCAGCACTCCCTCAGTCCTGACCCTCTGACAGTGCAGCACTCCCTCAGTCCTGACCCTCCGACAGTGCAGCACTCCCTCAGTCCTGACCCTCTGACAGTGCAGCACTCCCTCAGTCCTGACCCTCTGACAGTGCAGCACTCCCTCAGCACTGACCCTCTGACAGTGCAGCACTCCCTCAGTCCTGACCCTCTGACAGTGCAGCACTCCCTCAGTACTGACCCTCTGACAGTGCAGCACTCCCTCAGTCCTGACCCTCTGACAGTGCAGCACTCCCTCAGCACTGACCCTCCGACAGTGCAGCACTCCCTCAGTACTGACCCTCTGACAGTGCAGCACTCCCTCAGTCCTGACCCTCTGACAGTGCAGCACTCCCTCAGTCCTGACCCTCCGACAGTGCAGCACTCCCTCAGTCCTGACCCTCTGACAGTGCAGCACTCCCTCAGTCCTGACCCTCTGACAGTGCAGCACTCCCTCAGCACTGACCCTCTGACAGTGCAGCACTCCCTCAGTCCTGACCCTCTGACAGTGCAGCACTCCCTCAGTACTGACCCTCTGACAGTGCAGCACTCCCTCAGTCCTGACCCTCTGACAGTGCAGCACTCCCTCAGCACTGACCCTCTGACAGTGCGGCACTCCCTCAGTCCTGACCCTCCGACAGTGCAGCACTCCCTCAGTCCTGACCCTCTGACAGTGCAGCACTCCCTCAGTACTGACCCTCCGACAGTGCAGCACTCCCTCAGCACTGACCCCCCGACAGTGCAGCACTCCCTCAGTACTGACCCCCCGACAGTGCGGCACTCCCTCAGCACTGACCCTCCGACAGTGCAGCACTCCCTCAGTACTGACCCTCCGACAGTGCAGCACTCCCTCAGTACTGACCCTCCGACAGTGCAGCACTCCCTCAGTACTGACCCTCTGACAGTGCGGCGCTCCCTCAGCACTGACCCTGTATTGGTGTGGCATTCCCTCAGCACTGACCCTCCGTCGGTTCGGCATTTCCTCAGCACTGACCCTCCGACAGTGCGGCATTCCCTCAGCACTGATCCTTTGACAGTGCAGCACTCCCTCAGCACTGACCCTCTGACAGTGCAGCACTCCCTTAGCACTGACCCTCTGACAGTGCGGCACTCCCTCAGCACTGACCCTCCGACAGTGCAGCACTCCCTCAGCACTGATCCTTTGACAGTGCAGCACTCCCTCAGCACTGACCCTCTGACAGTGTGGCACTCCCTCAGCACTGACCCTCTGACAGTGCGGCACTCCCTCAGCACTGACCCTCTGACAGTGCGGCACTCCCTCAGCACTGACCCCCCGACAGTGCAGCACTCCCTCAGTACTGACCCTCTGACAGTGCAGCACTCCCTCAGCACTGACCCCCCGACAGTGCAGCACTCCCTCAGCACTGACCCTCTGACAGTGCCCACTCCCTCAGCACTGACCCTCCGACAGTGCGGCATTCCCTCAGCACTGACCCTCTGACAGTGCAGCACTCCCTCAGCACTGACCCTCCGACAGTGCAGCACTCCCTCAGCACTGACCCTCTGACAGTGCAGCATTCCCTCAGCACTGACCCTCTGACAGTGCAGCACTCCCTCAGCACTGACCCTCTGACAGTGCAGCACTCCCTCAGCACTGACCCTCTGACAATGCGGCACTCCCTCAGCACTGACCCTCTGACAGTGCGGCACTCCCTCAGTACTGACCCTCTGACAGTGCAGCACTCCCTCAGCACTGACCCTCCGACAGTGCAGCACTCCCTCAGCACTGACCCTCCGACAGTGCAGCACTCCCTCAGCACTGACCCTCTGACAGTGCAGCACTCCCTCAGCACTGACCCTCTGACAGTGCAGCACTCCCTCAGCACTGACCCCCCGACAGTGCAGCACTCCCTCAGCACTGACCCTCCGACAGTGCAGCACTCCCTCAGCACTGACCCTCTGACAGTGCAGCACTCCCTCAGCACTGACCCTCCGACAGTGCGGCATTCCCTCAGCACTGACCCTCCGTCGGTTCGGCATTTCCTCAGCACTGACCCTCCGACAGTGCGGCATTCCCTCAGCACTGATCCTTTGACAGTGCAGCACTCCCTCAGCACTGACCCTCTGACAGTGCAGCACTCCCTCAGCACTGACCCCCCGACAGTGCGGCACTCCCTCAGCACTGACCCTTTGACAGTGCAGCACTCCCTCAGCACTGACCCTCTGACAGTGCAGCACTCCCTCAGCACTGACCCCCCGACAGTGCGGCACTCCCTCAGCACTGACCCCCCGACAGTGCGGCACTCCCTCAGCACTGACCCTCTGACAGTGCAGCACTCCCTCAGCACTGACCCTCTGACAGTGCAGCACTCCCTCAGCACTGACCCTTTGACAGTGCAGCACTCCCTCAGCACTGACCCTCTGACAGTGCAGCACTCCCTCAGCACTGACCCCCCGACAGTGCGGCACTCCCTCAGCACTGACCCCCCGACAGTGCGGCACTCCCTCAGCACTGACCCTCCGACAGTGCAGCACTCCCTCAGCACTGACCCTGTGACAGTGCAGCACTCCCTCAGCACTGACCCTCTGACAGTGCAGCACTCCCTCAGTACTGACCCCCCGACAGTGCGGCACTCCCTCAGCACTGACCCCCCGACAGTGCGGCACTCCCTCAGCACTGACCCTCTGACAGTGCAGCACTCCCTCAGCACTGACCCTCTGACAGTGCGGCACTCCCTCAGCACTGACCCTCTGACAGTGCAGCACTCCCTCAGCACTGACCCCCCGACAGTGCGGCACTCCCTCAGCACTGACCCTTTGACAGTGCAGCACTCCCTCAGTACTGACCCTCTGACAGTGCAGCACTCCCTCAGCACTGACCCTCTGACAGTGCGGCACTCCCTCAGCACTGACCCTTTGACAGTGCAGCACTCCCTCAGTACTGACCCCCCGACAGTGCGGCACTCCCTCAGCACTGACCCTCTGACAGTGCGGCACTCCCTCAGCACTGACCCCCCGACAGTGCGGCACTCCCTCAGCACTGACCCTCCGACAGTGCAGCACTCCCTCAGCACTGACCCTGTGACAGTGCAGCACTCCCTCAGCACTGACCCTCTGACAGTGCAGCACTCCCTCAGTACTGACCCCCCGACAGTGCGGCACTCCCTCAGCACTGACCCCCCGACAGTGCGGCACTCCCTCAGCACTGACCCTCTGACAGTGCAGCACTCCCTCAGCACTGACCCTCTGACAGTGCGGCACTCCCTCAGCACTGACCCTTTGACAGTGCAGCACTCCCTCAGCACTGACCCTCTGACAGTGCAGCACTCCCTCAGCACTGACCCCCCGACAGTGCGGCACTCCCTCAGCACTGACCCTTTGACAGTGCAGCACTCCCTCAGTACTGACCCTCTGACAGTGCAGCACTCCCTCAGCACTGACCCTCTGACAGTGCGGCACTCCCTCAGCACTGACCCTTTGACAGTGCAGCACTCCCTCAGTACTGACCCCCCGACAGTGCGGCACTCCCTCAGCACTGACCCTCTGACAGTGCGGCACTCCCTCAGCACTGACCCCCCGACAGTGCGGCACTCCCTCAGTACTGACCCTTTGACAGTGCAGCACTCCCTCAGCACTGACCCCCCGACAGTGCGGCACTCCCTCAGTACTGACCCCCCGACAGTGCGGCACTCCCTCAGCACTGACCCCCCGACAGTGCGGCACTCCCTCAGCACTGACCCTCTGACAGTGCGGCACTCCCTCAGTACTGACCCTCTGACAGTGCAGCACTCCCTCAGCACTGACCCTCTGACAGTGCGGCACTCCCTCAGCACTGACCCTTTGACAGTGCAGCACTCCCTCAGTACTGACCCCCCGACAGTGCGGCACTCCCTCAGCACTGACCCTCTGACAGTGCAGCACTCCCTCAGCACTGACCCTCTGACAGTGCGGCACTCCCTCAGCACTGACCCTTTGACAGTGCAGCACTCCCTCAGCACTGACCCTCTGACAGTGCAGCACTCCCTCAGCACTGACCCCCCGACAGTGCGGCACTCCCTCAGCACTGACCCTTTGACAGTGCAGCACTCCCTCAGCACTGACCCCCCGACAGTGCAGCACTCCCTCAGCACTGACCCTCTGACAGTGCAGCACTCCCTCAGCACTGACCCCCCGACAGTGCGGCACTCCCTCAGCACTGACCCTCCGACAGTGCGGCACTCCCTCAGTACTGACCCTCTGACAGTGCAGCACTCCCTCAGTACTGACCCTCTGACAGTGCAGCACTCCCTCAGTACTGACCCTCCGACAGTGCAGCACTCCCTCAGCACTGACCCTCTGACAGTGCGGCACTCCCTCAGCACTGACCCTCCGACAGTGCGGCACTCCCTCAGTACTGACCCTCCGACAGTGCAGCACTCCCTCAGCACTGACCCTCTGACAGTGCAGCACTCCCTCAGCACTGACCCTCCGACAGTGCATCACTCCCTCAGTACTGACCCTCTGACAGTGCGGCACTCCCTCAGTACTGACCCTCTGACAGTGCAGCACTCCCTCAGCACTGACCCTCCGACAGTGCATCACTCCCTCAGTACTGACCCTCTGACAGTGCGGCACTCCCTCAGCACTGACCCTCCGACAGTGCAGCACTCCCTCAGTACTGACCCTCTGACAGTGCAGCACTCCCTCAGTACTGACCCTATGACAGTGCGGCTCTCCCTCAGTACTGACCCTCCGACAGTGCAGCACTCCCTCAGTACTGACCCTATGACAGTGCAGCACTCCCTCAGCACTGACCCTCCGACAGTGCAGCACTCCCTCAGCACTGACCCTCTGACAGTGCCCACTCCCTCAGCACTGACCCTCCGACAGTGCAGCACTCCCTCAGTACTGACCCTCCGACAGTGCAGCACTCCCTCAGCACTGACCCTCCGACAGTGCAGCACTCCCTCAGCACTGACCCTCTGACAGTGCAGCACTCCCTCAGTACTGACCCTCCGACAGTGCAGCACTCCCTCAGCACTGACCCCCCGACAGTGCGGCACTCCCTCAGCACTGACCCTCTGACAGTGCAGCACTCCCTCAGTACTGACCCTCCGACAGTGCAGCACTCCCTCAGCACTGACCCTCCGACAGTGCAGCACTCCCTCAGCACTGACCCTCTGACAGTGCAGCACTCCCTCAGTACTGACCCTCCGACAGTGCAGCACTCCCTCAGTCCTGACCCTCTGACAGTGCAGCACTCCCTCAGTCCTGACCCTCTGACAGTGCAGCACTCCCTCAGTCCTGACCCTCTGACAGTGCAGCACTCCCTCAGTCCTGACCCTCTGACAGTGCAGCACTCCCTCAGTCCTGACCCTCTGACAGTGCAGCACTCCCTCAGTCCTGACCCTCCGACAGTGCAGCACTCCCTCAGTCCTGACCCTCTGACAGTGCAGCACTCCCTCAGTCCTGACCCTCTGACAGTGCAGCACTCCCTCAGCACTGACCCTCTGACAGTGCAGCACTCCCTCAGTCCTGACCCTCTGACAGTGCAGCACTCCCTCAGTACTGACCCTCTGACAGTGCAGCACTCCCTCAGTCCTGACCCTCTGACAGTGCAGCACTCCCTCAGCACTGACCCTCCGACAGTGCAGCACTCCCTCAGTACTGACCCTCTGACAGTGCAGCACTCCCTCAGTCCTGACCCTCTGACAGTGCAGCACTCCCTCAGTCCTGACCCTCCGACAGTGCAGCACTCCCTCAGTCCTGACCCTCTGACAGTGCAGCACTCCCTCAGTCCTGACCCTCTGACAGTGCAGCACTCCCTCAGCACTGACCCTCTGACAGTGCAGCACTCCCTCAGTCCTGACCCTCTGACAGTGCAGCACTCCCTCAGTACTGACCCTCTGACAGTGCAGCACTCCCTCAGTCCTGACCCTCTGACAGTGCAGCACTCCCTCAGCACTGACCCTCTGACAGTGCGGCACTCCCTCAGTCCTGACCCTCCGACAGTGCAGCACTCCCTCAGTCCTGACCCTCTGACAGTGCAGCACTCCCTCAGTACTGACCCTCCGACAGTGCAGCACTCCCTCAGCACTGACCCCCCGACAGTGCAGCACTCCCTCAGTACTGACCCCCCGACAGTGCGGCACTCCCTCAGCACTGACCCTCCGACAGTGCAGCACTCCCTCAGTACTGACCCTCCGACAGTGCAGCACTCCCTCAGTACTGACCCTCCGACAGTGCAGCACTCCCTCAGTACTGACCCTCTGACAGTGCAGCACTCCCTCAGCACTGACCCTCTGACAGTGCCCACTCCCTCAGTACTGACCCTCTGACAGTGCGGCACTCCCTCAGCACTGACCCTCTGACAGTGCCCACTCCCTCAGTACTGACCCCCCGACAGTGCGGCACTCCCTCAGCACTGACCCTCCGACAGTGCAGCACTCCCTCAGTACTGACCCTCCGACAGTGCAGCACTCCCTCAGTACTGACCCTCCGACAGTGCAGCACTCCCTCAGCACTGACCCTCTGACAGTGCAGCACTCCCTCAGCACTGACCCTCTGACAGTGCCCACTCCCTCAGTACTGACCCTCTGACAGTGCGGCACTCCCTCAGCACTGACCCTCTGACAGTGCAGCACTCCCTCAGCACTGACCCTCTGACAGTGCCCACTCCCTCAGTACTGACCCTCTGACAGTGCAGCACTCCCTCAGTACTGACCCTCCGACAGTGCAGCACTCCCTCAGCACTGACCCTCTGACAGTGCAGCACTCCCTCAGTACTGACCCTCCGACAGTGCGGCACTCCCTCAGCACTGACCCTCTGACAGTGCAGCACTCCCTCAGTACTGACCCTCTGACAGTGCAGCACTCCCTCAGTACTGACCCTCTGACAGTGCAGCACTCCCTCAGTACTGACCCTCCGACAGTGCGGCACTCCCTCAGCACTGACCCTCTGACAGTGCAGCACTCCCTCAGCACTGACCCTCCGTCAGTGCAGCACTCCCTCAGCACTGACCCTCCGTCAGTGCAGCACTCCATCAGCACTGACCCTCCGACAGTGCGGCACTCCCTCAGTACCGACCCTCTGACAGTGCGGCACTCCCTCAGTACTGACCCTCTGACAGTGCGGCACTCCCTCAGTACTGACCCCCCGACAGTGCGGCACTCCCTCAGTACTGACCCTCTGACAGTGCGGCACTCCCTCAGTACTGACCCTCTGACAGTGCGGCACTCCCTCAGTACTGACCCTCTGACAGTGCAGCACTCCCTCAGTACTGACCCTCTGACAGTGCAGCACTCCCTCAGTACTGACCCCCCGACAGTGCAGCACTCCCTCAGCACTGACCCTCTGACAGTGCAGCACTCCCTCAGTACTGACCCTCTGACAGTGCAGCACTCCCTCAGTACTGACCCTCTGACAGTGCAGCACTCCCTCAGTACTGACCCTCAGACAGTGCAGCACTCCCTCAGTACTGACCCCCCGACAGTGCGGCACTCCCTCAGCACTGACCCTCTGACAGTGCAGCACTCCCTCAGTACTGACCCTCTGACAGTGCAGCACTCCCTCAGTACTGACCCTCAGACAGTGCGGCACTACCTCAGCACTGACCCTCCGACAGTGCAGCACTCCCTCAGTACTGACCCTCAGACAGTGCGGCACTCCCTCAGTACTGACCCTCTGACAGTGCAGCACTCCCTCAGTACTGACCCTCAGACAGTGCAGCACTCCCTCAGCACTGACCCTCAGACAGTGCAGCACTCCCTCAGTACTGACCCTCAGACAGTGCAGCACTCCCTCAGCACTGACCCTCAGACAGTGCAGCACTCCCTCAGCACTGACCCCCCGACAGTATGGCACTCCCTCAGTACTGACCCTCAGACAGTGCGGCACTCCCTCAGCACTGACCCTCAGACAGTGCAGCACTCCCTCAGCACTGACCCTCAGACAGTGCAGCACTCCCTCAGCACTGACCCTCTGACAGTGCAGCACTCCCTCAGCACTGACCCTCAGACAGTGCAGCACTCCCTCAGCACTGACCCTCCGACAGTGCGGCTCTCCCTCAGCACTGACCCTCCGACAGTGCAGCACTCCCTCAGCACTGACCCTCAGACAGTGCAGCACTCCCTCAGCACTGACCCTCCGACAGTGCAGCACTCCCTCAGCACTGACCCCCCGACAGTGCAGCACTCCCTCAGCACTGACCCTCTGACAGTGCAGCACTCCCTCAGCACTGACCCCCCGACAGTGCAGCACTCCCTCAGCACTGACCCCCCGACAGTGCAGCACTCCCTCAGCACTGACCCTCAGACAGTGCGGCACTCCCTCAGTACTGACCCTCCGACAGTGCAGCACTCCCTCAGTACTGACCCTCCGACAGTGCAGCACTCCCTCAGCACTGACCCCCCGACAGTGCAGCACTCCCTCAGTACTGACCATCTGACAGTGCAGCACTCCCTCAGCACTGACCCCCCGACAGTGCAGCACTCCCTCAGCACTGACCCTCAGACAGTGCGGCACTCCCTCAGTACTGACCCTCCGACAGTGCAGCACTCCCTCAGTACTGACCCTCTGACAGTGCAGCACTCCCTCAGCACTGACCCTCTGACAGTGCAGCACTCCCTCAGTACTGACCCTCTGACAGTGCAGCACTCCCTCAGTACTGACCCTCTGACAGTGCAGCACTCCCTCAGCACTGACCCCCCGACAGTGCGGCACTCCCTCAGCACTGACTCTCCGACAGTGCAGCACTCCCTCAGTACTGACCCTCTGACAGTGCAGCACTCCCTCAGCACTGACCCCCC
Source organism: Chiloscyllium punctatum (assembly GCF_047496795.1). NCBI lineage: Eukaryota > Metazoa > Chordata > Chondrichthyes > Orectolobiformes > Hemiscylliidae > Chiloscyllium > Chiloscyllium punctatum. The sequence goes on from NC_092773.1 coordinate 8,197,853, forward strand.
GACAGTGCAGCACGACAGAACTCTGGCTGAGGAACCAAGGGCACCAATGGTAACACACACACACACACACAGACACTCCGTTAAAAATCACACAACACCAGGTTATAGTCCAACAGGTTTAATTGGAAGCACTAGCTTTCGGAGTGATGCTCCTTCATCACCTGATGAAGGAGCATCACTCCGAAAGCTAGTGCTTCCAATTAAACCTGTTGGACTATAACCTGGTGTTGTGTGATTTTTATCTTTGTACACCCCAGTCCAACACCGGCAAATACAGACACTCAGACACACACACACACATACAAACACACACCCAGAGAGACACCCATGCTCACATGACTCTCCTGCTTTCCATGTCCCTGGACAATCTCCTCTTAAGGATATCAGTTTAATTCTGGTTAAGATATCAGCAGTTGAGCTCCCTGTTAATCTCACTTAATCTCTGCCATGAATTATGTCTCAGTGAGGCGTGGGGGATGGAGCAAAGTGATTGCCTTTCACGCTGCGAGCTGGAAATTTGAGCAGTGCCTGCTCTCAGTCCCCACACCTTGTTCAACCCTCATGTTACACTCAGTGACCATGCAACCAGAAGGAATTGCTCTCCCGTACCTGGTGACTTTGCAGGATGTGAGCTACTGGCTGGTGTTAATTGATGAATTGATTGAATGACTCAATGGGATGGAGGAATAAGTGGTACTGGGGAGATGGGCAATGGTGGGGGGGGGTGGGGGGCGGGGGGATGCGGGGGAAGGGAGTAAGCTGCGAGCCTGAGTTGTTGTTCGGATCTGAGTTGGTGTTTGGTTGATGCTGCTGCATTATTGCAAATTGACTTTGATCCTCTGTAATGTCGCAGAGTGAAACACAGTACGGGCTGTTAAGTCTCAGCTCTTTGTTAATCCCCTGGGAAGACCAGTCTCTCTCATCAGTTACAAGCAGTACACAGTGCAGACATTTCCTGCCTGTGCTTTCTTTAAGAGAGTGATGTTTCCCTGTCCCTTCCTTGGTCCATGTGTTCTCAGTGGGTCACATTCCCAGCTAAGTTCACGGATCTTGAAAAATGTCCACATTACAGAGGAGCAAGTGCTGGATGTCTTGAAAAGCACAAAGATAGGTAAATCCCCAGAACCTGATCAGGTGTACCCTAGAACTCTGTGGGAAGCTAGAGAAGTGATTGCTGGGCCTCTTGCTGAGATACTTGTATCATCGATAGTCACAGGTGAGGTGCCGGAAGACTGGAGGTTGGCAAACGTGGTGCCACTGTTTAAGAAGGGCGGTAAAGACAAGCCAGGAAACGACAGAGAGGTGAGCCTGACCTCGGTGGTGAGCAAGTTGTTGGAGGGAATCCTGAGGGACAGGATGTTCATGTATTTGGAAAGGCAAGGACTGATTTGGGATAGTCAACATGGCTTTGTGCGTGGGAAATCATGTCTCACAAACTTGATGAATTTGTTGAGGAAGTAACAAAAAGGATTGATGAAGGCAGAGCAGTAGGTGTGATCTGTATGGACTTCAGTAAGGCATTTGACAAGGTTCCCCATGGGAGGCTGGTGAGCAAGGTTAGATCTCACGGAATACAGGGAGAACTCGCCATTTGGATACAGAACTGGCTCAAAGGTAGAAGACAGAGGGTGTTGGTGGAGGGTTGTTTTTCAGACTGGATGCCTGTGACCAGTGGAGTGCCACAAGGATCGGTGCTGGGTCCTCTACTTTTTGTCATTTATGTAAATGATTTGGACGTGAGCATAAGAGGTACAGTTAGTAAGTTTGCAGATGACACCAAAATTGGAGGTGTAGTAGACAGTGAAGGGGGTTACCTCAGATTACAACAGGATCTTGACCAGATGGGCCAATGGGCTGAGAAGTGGCAGATGGAGTTTAATTCAGATAAATGCGAGGTGCTGTATTTTGGGAAAGCAAATCAGGGCAGGACTTATACACTTAATGGTAAGGTCCGCGGGAGTGTTGCTGAACAAAGAGACCTTGGAGTGCAGGTTCATAGCTCCTTGAAAGTGGAGTCGCAGGTAGATAGGATAGTGAAGAAGGCATTTGGTATGCTTTCTTTTGTTGGTCAGAGTATTGAGTACAGGAGTTGGGTGGTCATTTTGCAGCTGTACAGGACGTTGGTTAGGCCATTGTTGGAATATTGTATGCAATTCTGGTCTCCTTCCTATCGGAAAGATGTTGCGAAACTTGAAAGGGTTCAGAAAAGATTTACAAGGATGTTGCCAGAGTTGGAGGATTTAAGCTACAGGGAGAGGTTGAATAGGCTGGGGCTGTTTTCCCTGGAGCATCGGAGGCTGAGGGGTGACCTTATAGAGGTTTACAAAATCATGAGGGGCATCGATAGGGTAAACAGACAAAGTCATTTTCCCAATTTGGGAGAGTCCAAAATGCGAGGGGATAGGTTCAGGGTGAGTGGGAAAAGATTTCAAAGGGACCTAAGGGACAACCTTTTCATACAGAGGGTGGTACGTGTATGGAATGAGCTGCCAGAGGAAGTGGTGGAGGCTGGTACAATGACAACATTTCAAAGGTGTTTGGATGGGTATATGAGGAGGAAGGATTTGGAGGGATATGGGCCAAGTGCTGACAACCGGGACTAGATGAGATTGGTATATTTGGTTGACATGGATGAGTTCGACCAAATGGTCTGTTTCTGTGCAGTTCAGCTCTGTGACTCAGTAGGTGGTGTTCTCAACTGGCTTCAGGGTTCCTGTCAGCAGACTCCCCTCCAGCCATGGAGTATCACCCCTCCACACAGGTCCCCAACTCTGTCTGCAGACTGACCACCAACATGGGGTAGATGTCATGGTTTCCACCACCACTCTTCAAGAAAGAACTTCCCAGTCTTAGGGTTATCCTTAACTCTTCAACCAGCCTGCACTTTCTGGCCAGTTTGGGGACTGAATGGGATCTTACTGTGCACGCATTAGGTGTCACATTGCTAGTGGTGAGATGCTGAAAGCTGGGGTACATCTCGAGGGAGTGAATATGGAGGGGATACAGACTGAAAGGATTACCGAGCTTGGTGTCTTGCTGCCCCTGCGTGATGCCCTGACTGGGGGAGTGCGGTTGATGGTGGGGGGGTCAGTGAAACTGGACACCCCTTCGCTGTGTCCTATTGCGACTGTGATTTGGGAGGTCCGAAGCATTTGTCCAAGAGGAAAGTGGGCAGTGAAGGGAGCCTTACTGTCCACAGATCAACACCAAGACATCCGCTCTCACAGTCACACGGTCAGGACACAATGCAAGAATGCCAACAGCAGGAAGGGTGCTGACTGTGATTGGCCAAGGCGTTGTTGTGGAGAAAGCAGTATGAAATCAAGGCACCCCCTTCCCCCCCACCCCAGGGCCCCACTCCTGGCTAGTTCAGAAAAGGTGCAAAGTTTGATCATGTCCCTTTGGTGTGGGAAAGATTAGGATCAGGTCTCTATTGCCTCCAGCAAAGAGCCACGTAATGAGCTTCCCTGATGATTGCCCTCATTCGCTTGTTTGTGTGACCAGTTGTGCACTCTGGATTGTCGAGTAAGTGCTGCCCCATCCGTGTCTGTGGTGTGATTTGGGCCAGAGCACTCAGCACCTGATAAAGGGGGTCAGTGAAACATTGTCAGTGCTGTCACCAGCTGCATTCTGCGCAGGAAACTTGGGGAAATAAGCTCTGTGCTCATACCCAGAGAGTGGAAATTCTCTATCATGTAGGTAAGGGGGTGGTGGAAAACCCGAGCTGGGCAGGCAGGCAGCCTTTCCCAGAGTATGAGAAAGAGAATTGGCACTTTGACCAGAATCACCTTGACCCCTGATTACAGGGACACTCAGTCAGGAGATCGCGAGCAGTGAGCCAGAGGAGGAACCGAAAACCTGGTTTCTGCTCAACACACCATCGGAGAGGGTACTGAGGGGAGACGGTGGGAAATGTTTGAGCTGTTTCTGACTGCACTGTGGGGGAAATGGGGTGACATATTTGAGCTGATTGTTAGTAGTGAAACAGCAAGCTGTGGGGCGGGTGGTAGGATAGCACAATTTGAGTCTGCCTTTGACAGAGACAGCAGACACACGATGGCTCAAATGAGCTGTTTCAGCCCCAGCCGTTTGACACAGTGATGTTGCCAGGCCTGAGTGTTCACCCGTGGCTTGTGGAAGTTCAGTCAGTGTGTGGAACCAAGTCACAGCAAAGCGAGGCGTGTGCTGGGATGGACAATTGTACTGCAACGTCAGACTGATTGACTCTCTCCTCGTCTTCCTGCAGCCATCGCCCTGACAGTCTGCAGCTCTCTGGAGAACAGCACCTCAACACTGACTGGTGAGTGAGTCCATGCTTCACTGGGGCCTGAATTGGGCTTGTGGGGATTGTCCTTCTATCTGGACAAGAGAATGCCATTCAGCCCCTTTCTGAACACCTGGTTTGTTTCCCGCCCTGCGTTCCTCAATAATTGAACCAGTGTTTCCCGACTGTGGTCTTGGGAACGTTCGGGGCTGCAGTTCCCTCACTCCTGTCCTGGGGCCCTGGGTTTCAATCCCACCAAGCTATAGCTGGGGGAATCTCATTGATATAGACCAGCCTGGAATTGAAAGCAAGCCTGGGAGGGGTCCCAGAACTGCTGCCTCTTGTCGGGAAAAGTCAGGAGTGTGGTGCTGGAAAAGCACAGCACGTCAGGCAGCATCCGAGGAGCAGGAGAGTCCATGTTTCATCAGGAATATTGTCGGGGAAAAGCCCTCCAATTGATCAGTGTCCTTCAGGTCAGGGAATTTTCCATCTTCACTCAGTCGGGCAGCATCAGGAGGTAGAGAAATCTACGTTTCAGGTTGGAACCCTTCTTCAAGGCGAGGAGTAGGGGTGTAAGGGGGAGCTGCAGATAAAGGGGGGGCTGTTGTCAGTGGGAAGCTCAGAGTGAGTGGCAGCAATCACAGTCCTGGTGTTTGACAGTCAATCTGACCATCACAGTCCTTGGCTGTTCTCAAGTCTCGACGGAACTGTTAATCCCCTCATTCCCACCTCAGAGAAACTTGCATTGCAGTAGCACCTTTGGGGTTTGCGCCTCCCCCATCCTATCCCCATTGAGAGTTTGGCCTTATGGAGCAATTAGAGGTCAGGAACTATCTGCAGGCTTCCATTGGTCCAGAAGTCATGTTATATTGAGAAACTAACTACTGCCATCCATCTGAGAGGTAACCAGAGGGTCAGGGGTCAATCTCTCTCTCTCTCTCTCTCTCTCTCTCTGTCTTTCCCGTGCCGTGTGCTCGCGGTGGGGGGAGTCCAGGTCATGACCCCTGTTGAGTTGCTGATGGAGAAACAAGAACTCCAGTGTGAATGAGCAAGGCTGGTCACTGTCCACCCAGGGAGTGAATGAACTGTCCTCTCCCCCACTCCCAGTCCCAACTCACACTCAGGTTTGGCACTGTGCCCGTTCCAAGAGGAGGCCATTCGCGCCATCTGCTCCATGCTGATCTCCATGTTCCTCTCCCAACCCCTTCATTTCACCCCATTGACACTGCCTTCTGTTCCCCTGTCCCTTGTGTTCAGCCAGTTTGCCCCTTTCACATATCTGCAATGTACCCTTTACCCAGCACCTGGGAGAGCCAACCCCTCAGACTGTCCACGCTGTCTCCGAGCGAGATGTCTATCTTCTCCAGAGTTGCTGACTAGACCGCTGTGTGAGTGCCTCCCTCAGTGTCAGGATGTGGCTGAGACTGAGCAGCCAGTGCCCCCTTGCCCTCAGGTCTCCATGGTGGGTGTGTAAGCTGCCTGTGGGACAGAATGCCCGCACCATCATGGGCACAGAGTACTTGGTGTTAGCCCCAGATGACAGCTGCAGAGCAGATCCACCAAAGGCAGGCTGGATCATGACTGGCAGTAATAGGAGCTTCCTGCCTCACTCCCTCTGGGAATCGAAGTTTTGTTATGATGGAGCTCTAGTGTTACCTCCAGCCCTTGTGAAGTCCGTCGCTGTACAATACTTCAAAGGAGCAGCGTCGATGAATCAAATGTCCTGATCTTCCTCCACCCGAGTGGCCCTGCCACACCCAGACCTAGAGAGCAGTTTACAGGAGGTGACAGACGCTGGATTGATCAGAATGATACAGAGAGCTCCTGGAACATGGCAGAGAGGTGGAGAACAGGGGGGCATCGGCAGGGGATGTTTCTCAGCTGGGGGGGGGGGTGTCACTGCACATGGAGGTCAGTACAAGGTAACCTGCCCTTCCCTTGAGTTATGCCAACAAGCTGGCCATGTGGTGGACCACACTGGCTGTTGGCCGGGGAAGGCAGCAGAATGGACAGGTACTCTGCCTGGGCTAGAACATGGCAGAGAGTGTGTGACGGGGACATCATTCATTTGAGTATCACAGTGGGCACGTTGGCCTCCATCAGAAAGGGGAATTGAGTGCATGTGCAAAGATGGCTTCCTACATCCAGCTCTCTTCCGGGGTATCGGGAACTGGTTTGGTCTCCTTACTCTGAGACCTGGCAGGGCAGGCTCCTCAAATCGAATCCCCTGGGAGTATTTGGCAGGACATCTTACCTACCATTGAGAAGAACAAGATGGTCAAAAGGGGAGGCGTTGACTGAGTGATTTTGTCACTGTATTGTGTCCCCAGGCCATGTTCTGGGGACCTGCTTTCAAATCCTATCAAGACAGATGGCAGAATCCAAGTTCAATAAAAACGTGGAATTCAGAGTCCAGTGATGACCATGAATCCATTGCCAATTGTTGGAGAAACCCATCTGGTTCAGGAATATCCGTTAGAGAAAGAAACTGCCATCCTTACCTGGTCTCCATGTGACTCCAGACCCCCAGCGATGTGGGTGAGTGTGAACTGTCCTCTGGATAATTCGGGATGGCCTAGCCAATGATGACCTCACCCTGTGCATGAACATAAAACATAGAACAATACAGCACAGAACAGGCCCTTCGGCCCACGATGTTGTGCCGAACTTCTAGCCTAGATTAAGCACCCATCCATGTACCTATCCAAATGCCGCTTAAAGGTCGCCAATGATTCTGACTCTACCACTCCCACGGGCAGCGCATTCCATGCCCCCACCACTCTCTGGGTAAAGAACCCACCCCTGACATCTCCCCTATACCTTCCACCCTTCACCTTAAATTTATGTCCCCTTGTAACACTCTGTTGTACCCGGGGAAAAAGTTTCTGACTGTCTACTCTATCTATTCCTCTGATCACCTTATAAACCTCTATCAAGTCACCCCTCATCCTTCGCCGTTCCAATGAGAAAAGGCCGAGAACTCTCAACCTATCCTCGTACGACCTACTCTCCATTCCAGGCAACATCCTGGTAAATCTTCTCTGCACCCTCTCCAAAGCGTCCACATCTTTCCTAAAGTGAGGCGACCAGAACTGCACACAGTACTCCAACTGTGGCCTAACCAAAGTCCTGTACAGCTGCAACATCACTTCACGACTCTTGAATTCAATCCCTCTGCTAATGAACGATAATACACCATAGGCCTTCTTACAAACTCTATCCACCTGAGTGGCAACCTTCAAAGATCTATGTACATAGACCCCAAGATCCCTCTGTTCCTCCACCTGACTAAGAACCCTACCATTAACCCTGTATTCCGCATTCTTATCTGTTCTTCCAAAATGGACAACCTCACACTTGGCAGGGTTGAACTCCATCTGCCACTCCTCAGCCCAGCTCTGCATCATATCTAAAATGGAGAATTCTGACAGGGTGGCTGGGGTGTCTCAGAGGGGCAGTCTGAAAGGTTGCTGATTCAGGCAGACTGGAGGGGGTAATGATCCACAGCCTGACTGAATGGGAGAGCAGCTCTCATTCATCGGGCGAATGGCCTGGTCATACAGTCATAGAGTCCTACAGGTCATTCAGCCTAAACTGGTCCACGCTAATCCCATTTCCCTGCACTTGGCCCACATCCTTCTAATCCTTTCCTATCCGTGTATGTGTCCAAATGCCTTTTAAGTGCTGTTAATATAGCCGCCATAACCACTTCCACTGGCAGCTCATTCCATATACATACCACCCTCTGTGTAAAAAAAGTCCCCCCTCAGGTTCCCTTTTGTTCTTTCCCCTCGAATCTTTAACTGATGCCCTGTAGTCCTCAATTCCCCAACCCTGAGAGAAAGACTGAGTGCATTCACCCCATCCATGCCTCTCATGATCTCATATACCTCTGTAAGGTCTCACCCCACCCACTCTGTGTCTGAGGCTCAAAAGAAAAGAGTTGGGGGATGGTCTCTCTCAGTGGGACACTGGGTCCCAGCTGCAGTGAGCCAGGTTTGGCTGAGGCACGACCTGGCTCACAGACAGTGGGAAGTCAGCCCCTCCTGAAATCTCAGTGGCCTCGGGGAATTGGCCGTTCTGTTTGTAGTGTAGCCAGGCGGCGGCAGATCAGAGAGCCCAGGTACAGTGGTGTTGTCTGCCCAGAGTCCGACAGCCAACTGGCAGCAGCTGCCCAGATAGGATATCCCCCCCACCCCCGCCCCCGGTCCCTGAGAAACCCGCTCTCATAGACAGGAAACAAAACAGCAGCAGCATACTCTGACCATACAATGGCAGCTTCACCAAGGTCTGAAGGTGACAGGTGTGTACTTTCTGTGCAGTGATATCTGATCAGCCTTTTCATCCTGTGTACATTCCAACTCACCAAGGCCCTGATTAAACCAGGAACAAGACTGACTGCATGACGTTCTGAGGGAGAGAGCTCAGAACGTGGGAGGTGTCCTTTTCAGCTCAGTCACATAACGCTGCATTAGAGACATTCACCTTCCAGACAAAGGCTGTCTCTTTTTCTTTCTCTCTCTCTCTCTCTCTCTCTCTCTCTCTCTCTCTCTCATACCGCACCTTCACATTCCAGCACCAGTCTGAACTGGAGTGGGGATGCAGTGAGAAGAATGCAATTGATGTGGCAGCTTGTGGCATCCCCTGCAGTGGTGCTGGCTGCTCTTCCTTGTGGGGCATTGGCTATCCTTTGTTTTTTCAGTTGGTGCTGCTCTCTCTGCCCAGGTAGCTGACAGGGATACCAGGAACTGTGTGGGTCTACAGACACACACTGTCTCAGGCAAACCGACTCACACACTCACGCATCCCTCACGCAGAGTCTGAGATCTCCGTCTTCACCTGCTCACTGGGATCCCACCCACCCCCGCCTGAAATCGCAGTCACGTGAACACCAGAGCGAGAGATCAGAGGGCAAGGTTTGTGGGGAAGTGGGCAGCAGATTCTAAACAGAGAGCTTAGTTCTCTCAAAGGGTTGTGAATCTGTGGAAATCTCTGCCCCAGGGTGTGGTGGATGCTGGGACACGGAGGAGGTAGAGTTTTAATGAGGAATGAGTTGAAGAGTTATGGGTAGGACAGTGGAGTTGAGGCTGAGATGTGATTGCCCATTGATGGTGTTAAATGGCAAAGCAGACTGGATGGGCTGAATGGTCTCCTGCTCCCGGTTGCTCCGTGCTGATGTCGGTGAAGATCAGGAGGCCGTTTCTCTGAGAGTGAGGGAGAGAGCACATAGTGAATTGAGCACCTTCCTGAGGCACCTGCAGCACTGAATACAGATGGAGTCTCGTAGTGCTGTCTCCTCCTCCATCTGTCCACGTGAAGCTTCCAAGCAGCTGCGGGAAGAGCAGAGAACTCTCACTGCTGGCTCATAGGCCAGCCCTTCATGTCAACCTTAAACCAGAGAGATTAGCCCCATCACTGTCCTGTGGGCAAGGCACTTTCTCTGTGTAACGTGGTTGGCCTGTGAGTGCCCACAATGGTGTGAATTTGTTCAGGATTGAGTGCACATACCACTGTCCTGTGGGCTAATGGGAGAGCACAGCATAGCTGTGACACTGGATCCATCAGGAGAGATTCACCAGGATGTTGCCGGGTGGGGAAGGGCTAAGAATAGGCTGGGGCTTCTTTAACTGGAGTGTAGTGACCTGATCAAGGTTTATAAAATAATGAGAGGTATAGACAGGGTTAATGGTAATTGTCTTTTCCCTAGGGTGGGGGATTTCCACACTAGGGAGCACATTTTTAAGGTCAGAGGGCACATCTTTTACCCAGAGGGTGGTTTGTGTGTGGAATGAACTTCCTGAGGGAGTGGCTGATGTGGGTGCACTTACAATGTTTAAAAGACATTTGGATAAAGAGAGGAATAGGAAAGGGTTTGGAGGTACATGGGCCAGGAGCAGGCAGGTGGGATGTGTTTAGTTTGGGATTATGGTCAGCATGGACTGGATGGGCCAAAGGGTCTGTTTCCATACTGTGTGCATCTGTGAGTTGTTGGTCATTGTTCCTGTGCTGGGCGATCTCTCATAGTGAGCTACCGTCTTGGTGCTGTCCCTGGCTCAAGACCGTGTGTGAGAGTCTCCCAACTGGAGCGGGTGGGTCCCAGTTACCAGGCCTACCATGTACGCACACCTCCTTGTGGTCAGGGGCAGCCTGTCAGGAACCAGACTCCTGTGGGAAGAGGGAGAGAGAGAGAGCGCGCGGGCCTCCAACGACACTGACTCCACTTGGCGGTGTGTCTCTCTCTCTCTCTCTCTCTCTCTCTCTCTCTCTCTCTCTCTCCCTAAGTCCCAGAGTGAGGTTTGAAGCAGCTCTGACTTGCTCCTTGTGTGATGAGAGGCCTCTGAAGCCTGAGCTTTGGAGATGGTGCAGCCCAGGAGAGTAAGGAGGCTGCTGAGGGTTCCTGAGTATCTAACTGAGTGACTGTTCTCTCCTGTCTACCTGCAGATCCTCCTGTGGCAGCTGCTGTCCGTGCACATTTTGAAGAGTGTCCTTTGACTCACAGACACTTCTGTTTCCATGGCACCTGTCGGTTTTTGGTGCAGGAGTCTTTGGCGGCTTGTGTGTAAGTGGGTTTAGATCTGGAAATCCTGGGAGCTGGGACTGGGACTGGGACCTTTCAGCCTCTCAATCACATTGGGTTGTCTGATGGTTTCACCATAACAAAGAAACCGAACAAACAGGCCATTCAGCCCCATAACCGTCTCTGCTGGTCCATCTGATCATGGCAGAGCTTCCATGATCTTGCACACACAACCCCGTCCTTGACAGCAAATGTAGGTCCTGTCTCCCCAAAGCATCGTCAGTGCCACTGTCAAAAGAAACTCTCAAATCCTTCATATCGTCTTCAAACCAGAACACCTCGCTGTCTTCCAACAGCCAGGATAGTCCCACTCCACATCCTTCCCCCTCAACTCCATATTCTCCATGAGAAAGTACACACTGACCTTTCTGATGTTCTCTCTGTACCTACACAGTAACTGAGGACATTTCCCAGGACACTCCGATTCTGCTGCACTCCCAGACTGTCCCCTCTCTCTCTTTCTCTGTCTCTCCCTCACTCTTACTGTCTCTTTTTCACTCTGTCACACTCACACTCTCTCAGTCTCTCTCTCTCTCTCTGCTGATTGTCCCTAACCTTGAGAGCTCTCCGTGTTCACACATTGAGCCTGTTATTCCCCTTTAGAAGCTCCAAACGAGCCCTCCTGCCCCCCCCCCCTCTCTCAGACACTGTATTCCCAGACCCTCACCACTCTGTTTGTGGAATGGGCTTTCCTGTTTGATTTGCCAAATCCCTGGAGCCTGTCCCCTCTGGTTCTGTGTTCTGGGATCAGTGGGAATACTCCACTCTGTCCTGGTTTTGTGTGTTTGGGGCTGGCTCACTCAGCTCACACACACACTCACCGCAAACCATTGAGAGCAGGAGCAGAGCCCTTCCTTTGCTCGGATTGAGAAGAGACTGCAGATGTTGGTCACCCCATGCTCCCCACTTCCAGCCGGGACACAGACTCCATCAGCTGCACAGCACTGACCATTCCCAGTCCCACACTGCATGAGGAGTTTGGGTTGGACTGTGACAGTTGGGTGGAGAAGCTGAGGTTATTCTCCAGCCAGAGAGAGATAGTGAAGGGCTGATTTTGTGAAGGAATTTTCCATGACGGAGTTTCCATTGATAAGGAGATCCCAGGATCAAGTTGATTTGCAGAAAACCAGGGGCAGAATGTGAGTTATTTGATTACACAGAGGGTTTGTTACATTCTGCAATTGGGAGGAACAGATTTTTCCAAAGTTTGGAAAGGAAGTGCAGAGCACTGGACATGGGATGGATTATTCCCAGTGAACTGCAGGGTGATGGGAAGAGAGGGAATGCTGGGTGGAATGTTTGTCTGGTGTACTCTCTCGCCCTGAGTGAATCTTTTTGATTGTAGCTGTCATACAGGGTACATGGGCTCCCGATGTGAACACGCTGACCTCCTGGCTGTGGTAGCTACACAACAGAAACAACAAGCCCTCACTACCCTGCTTGTGGTCTCCATCATTGCCTCAGCTCTCCTGATAGCGGCTTGTGTCTTACTGCAGTAAGTACCGGGGCTGGGGAGTCAGGGTGGGCTAGGGGAGATCTACTCCGTGCTCAGACCCATCGAGGAACCTATCCACAGCTGAGGGCTGGATCTGAAACTCGGCTTCTCAACACTTTCCAAAGAAGGGAAGAAATTGCATTTGTATAGCAGCCTTCAGGTGCAGTCCCTGTGCAGGACGTGTTGGGAGGGAGAAGGATTTGGAATGGTCAGTGAGCTCACATCCCCGGTTCCACCCCCACCCCCATCTCTCTCTCTGTCTGTCTGTCACCCTTCCTCACTGTCTGGAAGCTGACCAAGAGTCAGTGGCTGACAGAGGAACACTGTGATCCCGGCAGTGACAGTGCCTCTGGGTTAGGGGGTCACACACATTCTGCCTGTCACTCGGTAAACGCTGAGCAAAGGAATCAATGCCAATAAAGCTGCCTTGGCATAGCGCCACCCTTACTGTGGTGACACCTGGCCCACATAGCTGCACAGAAATATGGACAAGCATCAGAGGAGGGCAGGCATTCCCCAGTGAGAGGCCATTCAGCCCTTCAAACTGGTTCTGAACCCCTGTGTTTGTGAACCCCTTGAAGCTTTGTGTGTGACCCATGGGCCCTGGTGCAGGGGGGAATGGATTTCAGGCATTGTCAGATATCCTGCTCACTGTTTCTGACTGAGTCCCCTCTGCCCCAGGCTGGCTGCAGTATTCCCAGGATATCAGCAATCCCTGTGCAAAGTCCAATCCCAGCATTCTGATCAGAGCAGAGAATCCCTGCAGTGTGGAAGCAGGCCATTCAGTCCATACCAAAGAGCATCCCAGCCAGACCCATCCCTGTAACCCTGCATTTCCCACGGCCAATCCACCCGAACCTGCACATGGTTCGCCTGTGGGTGGAAACCCACGCAGACACAGGGAGAATGTGCAAACTCCACACAGACCAACAGCCCAAGGCAGGGATCGAACCCAGGTCGTTGGCGCTGTGAGGTAGCAGCGTTAACCACTGACCCACTGTGGCATCACCTTGGAGTCACGACGCATTGATTCAAACCTCACAGCAACTTGGAAACGACCAGACTGTGGTCAGAACCCCCATCTGGTTCCCCCGTATCCTCCCAGGAAGGAACTCTGATCTAGTCTGGCCTACACGTGACTCCAGACCCACAGCAATGTGACTGACTCAACCCAGCCCAGTACGCAGGAAGGCAGGGCATTGTGAGGGCTGGACAGTCAGCTGGGGTTCCAACAGAGGGAGTGTTACCTATGTTAGTGTTGGCGTGAGTGACCCAACTGTGTTTGTTCTCTCTCTCTCCCTCCCTCTCTCTCTCCCTCTCTCTCTCTCTCCCTCCCTCCAGTTGCTGTCAGAAGTGGAGGAAGTCTGAGCTGTGCCAGCAGATATTCGCACGGCGTGAAGCATCCCTTCTGAAGAATGTGCCCCCCAGTGCTCAGGGAGATACAGGTAAGGAGATGACAGGCCACAAAGCCTCACTTCCTGTCTGTCTTCACAGCCCTGAGCCAATGAGACACCTTAGTCCCCCTTGGTCTGAAGCTGGGACCCCTGGCCTACAGTCTGGGCACTTGCAGTACAGGAGTGCCACACTGTCACAGTGCCCAGTGGGATGGTAGGCTGATGCCCTGGCCCAGCCAGGATAGACAAGGGAGCAGGAGGAAGGGCTGAGACTTTCCCCTTCGCCATCACCTCATGGTCCCCTTGTCGTCTGGGATCTTGCTGTGCATACATTGGCTCATTCTGTACAGCATAGTCTCCCTCCACTTCAACCAGGACCTAGCTGGCTGGAAAGCAAAAGTCCCGGTCTGTCCGGGTCAAATTCCCAATGGGAGATCCTGGAGTCGGTCTGTCCGGGTCACATTCCCAATTGGAGAGTCCTGGGCTAGTCTGTCAGGGTCACATTCCCAATGGGAGATCCTGGAGTCGGTCTGTCCAGCTCCCATTCCCAACAGGAGATTCCAGAGTCGGTCTGTCCGGATCCCATTCCCAATGGGAGATCCTGGAGTCGGTCTGTCCGGATCCCATTCCCAATGGGAGATTCCGGAGTCGGTCTGTCCGGATCCCATTCCCAATGGGAGATTCCGGAGTCGGTCTGTCCGGATCCCATTCCCAATGGGAGATTCCGGAGTCGGTCTGTCCGGATCCCATTCCCAATGGGAGATCCCGGAGTCGGTCTGTCCGGGTCACATTCCCAATGGGAGATCCTGGAGTCGGTCTGTCAGGGTCACATTCCCAACAGGAGATTCCGGAGTCGGTCTGTCCGGATCCCATTCCCAACGGGAGATCCCGGAGTCGGTCTGTCCGGATCCCATTCCCAATGGGAGATTCCGGAGTCGGTCTGTCCGGATCCCATTCCCAATGGGAGATTCCGGAGTCGGTCTGTCCGGATCCCATTCCCAATGGGAGATCCCGGAGTCGGTCTGTCCGGGTCACATTCCCAATGGGAGATCCTGGAGTCGGTCTGTCAGGGTCACATTCCCAACAGGAGATTCCGGAGTCGGTCTGTCCGGATCCCATTCCCAATGGGAGATCCCGGAGTCGGTCTGTCCGGATCCCATTCCCAATGGGAGATCCCGGAGTCGGTCTGTCCGGATCCCATTCCCAATGGGAGATCCTGTGGTTGCTGTGTCATTGTCACATTCCTGAAGGTGGTGTTGATCTGAGCCTCTCTCTCTCTCTGTGTGTCTCGGACAGGAGTATGAAGAAAGCTGCTTTCCACCAAGTCCAGGCATCCAGCTCTGAGCTCGCCAGTTTCCCCTCCATATCCTGTCTGCTGTACCTCAGCACTGGGACACAGCACTCCTGTCTCAGCTGCCGGTCAGCCAACGGAAAGCATCTTGTATATTGTGGAATTCTGCTGTTTATGTTTGTTTTTTGTTGTTGTGAATTAATTTATGGAAGTGTTGAAGTGAAGCCATCTCTCTGAGGAAGGGCAGAATGTAATTTATAGCTATTGAGACGTATCTGTGGGATTATTTGAATATTTAAGGATCAGAAAGGAACTCAAAAAGTTATATGTTAAACTATTTAAACTTCTGAGACATGAAATAAAAGTTTTTTTTATTTAACTTGACACGTTTCTGTTGCATGATGTCGAGTCACAAGCTGTGCTCTGTTTACAACAAACGGGAGACCCATCAGACAGTGGGGTCTCTGGATTTGCCCATGTTTATTGTGTCATGACCACCCCATGATTGTGGGATCTTACTGTGCACCTTCAAGCTGTGGTCCTTCCCACAGTGACTCCACTTCAGAAACCCCATCACAACTTGTTTGAACCGTACAGGGTGTGGGTGAGTCTGTGCCGGGAGTACAGAGTACTGTCTAGAATAGAGTGCTGCTGGAAAAGCACAGCAGGTCAGGCAGCATCCGAGGAGCAGGAAAGCTGGTGTTTCGAGCAAAAGCCCTTCATCAGGTACGGAGGCCTGTATGGAGTACTGTTACAGTCCCGTGTTTAATGAAGGATGTGCTGACACTGAACACAGTTTAAAACAGATTCACTTGGGTGATTCCTGGGACAGGGGGTGACTTATCGAGGTTCAACCTTTCTTGATCAGGGTCTGGAAAAATCTTCCTGAGAAATGTCAGACTGTGAGGGGGCCTGACAGGGGAGACCTTGAGAAGATGCTTCCAGCAATGGGGGATGTTTTCAAACTGGGGACACAGGAGTAGGATTAGGGGACTCTCTTTTAACCTGAGAGGCAAAAGGAATTTCATCTCTTAGGAGGGCAGTGAATGTCTGGAAGAAATTGCTGGAGAAGCTCCGCAGGTCTGTGAAGAGAAATCAAGAGTGAACGTTTCGGGTCCGGTGACCCCTCCTCAGAACTGGCGGTCACATGATGACACATGGCACTGAGTGAGGATCTCAGGACGTGGCGAGAGAACGTCCCCAAGGTGAGCATGCCTGGAAGAGATGTGGCAGTGAATCCTCTGCCCCAGACTTGGGGAGGCTAGAGCAATGTAAACCTTTGAAGAGAAGACCCACTGATCTCTGAAACATTGAGGAGTTGAGGAGCTGGTACCACGGGCCAGATCAGCCATGACCCTGGTGGGGGCAGGCATGACGGGCCGAATGGCCTACTCCTGCTCCTATTTCATCTGTTCTCGGAATGTCACATTGCAGATTTCCATCTGGGATTAGGCCACAGTTACAGCATCATGTTCAGTTCTGGTCACCACATTCCCAGAAGGATGTGGAGGCTTTGGAGAGGGTGCCTGGACGAGAGGGTGTTAGCTCTAAGGAGAGGCTAGAAAAACTCAGGTTGTTTTCTCTGGAGAGGCAGAGGCTGATGGGAGACTTGGGAGAAGTCAATAAATTTATGAGGCACAGATCGGGTCGGTGGTCAGGATCCTTTCCCCGGAGTTGAAATGTCTAAAACCAGGGAGCATGCATTTAAGGTCAGAGGGTGATGTGAAGGGTAAGGTTTTTAACACAGAGGGTGGAATATGCTGCCTGGGTTGGTGGAGGCAGTTACAGTAGGGTTGTTGAAGAGATTTTTCGATGAACACATGAATGTTGAAGGTATGGAGGGATATAGACCTTGAGCAAGCAGAAGGGATGAGTTTAATTTAGCTTCATGTTCAGTACAGCGGTGTGGGCCGAAGGGCCTGTCCCTATGCTGTACAGTTGTGTGTAAGGTTGGGCTAGACAGGATTAGAAAGAGCGTTGACAGCACTGAGACCCCCCTGATGTGGTGCTGATGGACACAGAGAAGGATTCACCATTCTGAAACCAGGCTCAACACTCGGCTGTGCCTGGATCTTACCACCTGCACTGCTCTCTGCTGTGTTCCTTGCTGCCTCCTGGTCTCTGAATGAACCCCAACTCTTCGACGCCACAAACCATCACCATTCCCAGGGCGCATGGACATCACCTTCAGTGAATGTTCCTCCACTGTTCCTCTCTCCCAGCCTCCCATCCGGGGCTCCAGCTGAGGGTTCCATCCCGTGACCCAGCTGCTTCAGAGAGGCAGGCCCCTGGCTGTGGGACTGGAGTCACATGGAGCAGTGACTGGTCAAGGTAGTTCCCCTGTTAATTGGCAGCTCTGGGGTGACCCAGTCACTGAGGAGACCACATTAGTGCTGTGAGACAGCAGAGGTATCACCATCTTCCTCCCTGCCCTGACTCAGCACTGCACTGCCGACTCCCAGTCTCCCAGCTTCCCCCTGATCTCCCGGAAGCCCATGTCCCCGATGGAAAAGACTGGAGTCCCCTCGTCTCCCCTCACCCCTGTGAACAGTCAGATTCAACAACAATCCCAGAAGGTGGGGGGGGGGGGGGGGGTAGAGAAAGGACCGTCTGGTCTCTGTGTGTGAAACGGACAGGAGCATCTGCTGCAAAGTTGGTATGTAAAGTCGGGAGAGGCATTGCGTGGTCCCTTTAAAGGTGGTGTTCTTTTCGGTGCTCAGAGTTAAGATGGATGTCTGAGCAGGGGTTTAAATCCCAAGTGTACACAGAGAGTGCCCACATTTTATATCAAACAGCCAAGCAGCACTTTTACCAGAACAACAAGGCTTTTCGAATTGAGTCCATTAACATAAACCAAGCCCTGAGATACTGAAAGCCAATCAAATTTACATCAGATGGTGTTGACAACCTTGAACCAATTGGATTGTAAGGAAATCAAGAGGGAATCCAGGAGATAAAAGATGCAGGCATTTGGAAAATTGGGGGAGAGCCAACTGTTACCTGAAGAGGTAAGAACATCCCAGCTCTCAGGGGGACAGTTCTCTCTGTTCCGAAAGGTACCTGCCCCTCTGACACAATCTTCCTGACATGATTTGGAGATGCCGGTGTTGGACTGGGGTGGATAAAGTTAAAAATCACACAACACCAGGTTATAGTCCAACAGGTTTAATTGGAAGCACTAGCTTTCGGAGCGACACTCCTTCACCAGGTGGTTGCCTGACCATCTTCCTGATAAGTGAATTCAGTGGAGAGAAATGTTCAGAACAGAGGAAATTACCCCGGAAACATCCCTGACAGCAGATTCAGAGACAGGAGCAGATCAGAAGAGCTTTGAGAGACAAAGTATTAATTTATTGTCTTGTTATATAAATGGAAGTGGTATTTACTTAAACAGTGTCCTGTTCAAATCTTGTTTTAATCAGGAATAGGAAGTTACAGAGGGATGGTTCGGTTTGTTAGTAATCTTGTTAATTTGTTCATTGTTGGAATTAGGTAAATAGATTGTGACTTGTTGATTATAGAGTGAGTGAAAGGATTTCATTTCATTTCATCATTCCTTAATAACATTGGGGGAGAGGTAATGTTCATTCTCAGACTTCAGTATCAGACAAGGAGATGAAGTGAGTGTCTCTGGGTGTCTTGGTGTTCATTATCAGAGGGGAATCAACCTCTGCTCTGTTACACATTGAAGCTGACAACATCAGGAACACTGCTGAAAACCTGAAACAAACCCACACACACACACACACAGAGCTGGAGAAACTCAGGAGGTCTCGCAGCTTCTGTGTGGAGCAAGAGAGGGAGAGAGATCACGGATCCTGCCCTGAACTCCCAGGGAAGACCCTGTCAGAGCTTCCCTTTCCTGTTCCCCCCACTGCCATTCCTCACCATCAGGCTGGGAGAAGGGAAAGTTGTCCAATCGGAGCGGGTGGGGCTGAGCTGTATTTGCTTCACCTTTCAGTGAGACAGGAATTTCCATCCCTGAGCAGGCGCCTCTCTGCGTTTACACCCTGCAGCTACCTACAGAGTGAGCTCATTCATTCCAGCGTCCTGACAAGATCTCATCAGCTCAGTGTGGCCTCAAGGCTTCGGGTTGCCACAAAAAATTCCCATCTGCTTCCTCACCAAAGTCTCGCCTTCTGATGTTGTTTCCCTTCTGCCTGTGAACCTGTGGGGCCCCTCAGTGACTGGGACAGGTTTGGTTGTCCATCCTCATTTGACCTGCACTCGAGTGATTTGCTTGGGCCATTGCAGGGGGAACAGTATAGAATGAACCTCATTGCTGTGGGTTTGGAGTCACGTGTAGTGCCAGACCGGGTAAAGATGGCACCCTTTCTTCCCTGAAGGACATGGGTGACCCAGGCGAGTTGTAACCCAAGAGACGTGAGGCCTGAATTGGCAGGGTATTAGAGATTAAGCTGACTCCAGATGGTGAAAGGAATGGACATGCTAAATCAAGAGAAACTTTTTCCTCTTCAGAAGGTTGGGAGGGGGGTCCCTTAAACCCATAGAGAAATATAACTCAGAAAAAGACCTTTTACTCCAACTCATCCACGCTGACCAGATATCCCAACCTAATCTCGTCCCACCTGACAGCACCCGGCCCATATCCCTCCAAACCCTTCCTATTCATATACCCATCCAAATGTTGCAATTGTCCCACTTCCTCTGGCAGCTCATTCCATACACCACCCTCTGCATGAAAAAGGCCCCTTTGGTCTCTTATATCTTTTCTCGTTTCACCTTAAACCTATGCCCTCTAGTTCTGGACTCCCCCACCCCTGGGAAAAAAACTTTATCTATTTATCCAATCCATGCCCCTCATAATTTTGTAAACCTCTATAAGGTCACCCCTCAGCTTCAGACGCTCCAGGGAAAACAGCCCCAGCCTGTTCAGCCTCTCCCTGTCATTCAAACGCATTCAACACTCCTCTGTCGTTTGGATTTGCAGGTTCATACTCCCTCCCACCCAATCAATGTCTTTCTCCCTGATCTCCAGGACTGCTTGGTGCTGTGGGATTTATCCTTCTCCCTGGAGAGAGCGTGGGTTTTCTTTGGAATATCATGGCCCCGTCTATGTGTCCTGTCCAAACAGCACGTTGAAGGTGTACGTGTGTATCATTGATGTCAATCCAGACCCTGGCTGCGTTGCCTGTCAGGTGAGAGTTGGGAAGGAATCACACCCAGAGCTTGTGAGATCCACATGGTGAGCTCTCGGCACAGGTCGCACCTCGGCCTATACTGAGGGGGACAGTTTGGGGCTCAACACTTCAGTGGCAGAGGTACAGGGTCCAGGAGCATGGGTCCAACTGGTTAGAGCACTCAAAGGGCTGGGATGAATGGCCTCCACACACACACACTCACACACACACACTCACACACACACTCACACACTCACACACACACACACTCACACACACACTCACACACACACACACTCACACACACACACTCACACACACACTCACACACTCACACACACACACTCACACACACACACACTCACACACACACACTCACACACACACACACTCACACACACACACACACACACACACTCACACACACACACTCACACACTCACACACACACACACTCACACACTCACACACTCACACACACACACTCACACACACTCACACACTCACACACACACACTCACACACACACACACACACTCACACACACACACTCACACACTCACACACACACACACTCACACACTCACACACACACACTCACACACACACACACTCACACACACACACACTCACACAAACACAGAGTAAGATCCCAACAGTTGCAACATGATGAAAGTCACATCATGCCTCTTGCTTATAAACTTTCCGGCTGTGGAGATGAGAAAGCATGATTCATTCTGAAATGAATATTCGACAAAGTGTTGCTTGTGGGCAGGGAGTGGAGGGAGGAGAGTGAGTGTGGGTGGAGTCAGCCGATGGAAGCTCAGTGTTTGCGGATTGTGAACAGATGGTGTCCTCACTGTGGCTGGGAGGGGGGGAGCTGAGGAAAGCCATGGTGTGGGTTTGCCTGAGGCAGGATGTGAGCTCTGCTGGTCACCACAATGGGCAAGGGATCCTGCTCCAGCTGCAGTGACCCAGCCCACAGCCAGCCGTTGGGAAATGGCTTTTCCCAGAAGCCTAGCTCAAGGCCCATGATACAACAGGAAGCCAAGAAAAGAAAAGAAAACAGCAGCTTCCAATGAACTGGAACAACCTGAAATCTGACCACAAGCATCCACTCCCTCCAGCACCAAGTAGCAGCAGTGTGGACCATCTACAAGATACACTGCAGTAATTCACCAAGGCTCCTCAGACAGCACCTTCCAAACCCACGACCACTTCCATCTGGAAGGACAAGGGGCAGCAGGTACATGGGAACACCACCCCTTAAAAGTTCCCCTCTGAGCCCCTCACCACCCTGACTTGGAAATCTCTCACCATTCCTTCACTGTCACTGGGTCAGAATCCTGGAATTCCCTCCCTAAGGGCATTGTGGATCTATCCACAGCACATGGATTGCAGTGGTTCAAGAAGGCAGCTCACCCCTTCACTTGGGGCAACGAGGGACGGGGTAATAAATGCTGGGCTCAGCCAGTGACCCCCACGTCCCGTTATGAGATGGGAGAGGATTGCCCCTCAAACGTGTCAGTAAATAACAGGATGGATGTCCTTGCAGAATACAGGGAGGTTCTGGTCAGGTTCCTGGCTGATGTTCACTCCTCAGCCAAACGAGATGTCAAGAACCAACACAGTCTTTGTCCCAGGGCCTGCCTGTGGGATCTTGTTGTGTCTGAGACATAGCAGCGCGCGGACTCTGAGTGTTGCTGGTGGTTGTGAAATCTTGCAGCCTGCCCTGAGGTTTGTGGCGATGGAGGGGGGATGGTGAGGAGGAGGTGGGGAGGAGGGCGGAGGGTGGGGGGAGAGTGAAGAACAGGCACAGTCAAAAGGAAGGGCTTCCTGTCTCCATTTCAGACTTTCCAATTAAGGGCATCTGCCCAGGAGGAGGAAGGAGGTTGTGGTTTGTTTGGAAAGAGTGACAGTTTGTATGTGTGTGTGTGTGTGTTTGGGTGCTTCCCCCACACAAAGCCCAGTTCCTGCGTTCCTGTCCCAGATGTGACAGAGAGGAAGTCACCATTTCCAATTCACCAGAAAGCTTCCCAATCCGGGCCGTGGTTATCCATCATCCAATCAGAGTCTTTGCGAAACAGCTGGCTTTCTGAAAAGGGGCCAAGGATCTGTCAAGTCCATCCCATTCAGCATTTCCTCCAGACCACGGCCAGACAGGAAGCTGAGGGTCCACTCGCTCGGCCAACGTCAAGTATGAGACTGATGTGGCCTCCCTGCAATGAGTCGTGGGTCTCACTCTACCGCCCTTTTGGAGACACCCTCTGGCTGTCAGACCCAGAGGAAGAGTTCAGAAAGCGTTAATGTTCCCGTCACATTCAGCTCCACCCACCGTGCCAATGTCTCTCAGTCTGTGAGAGCAAGAACAGGCAGCTCAGCGAGAGGTTCCCAAGGAGACGGAGGGGTCCCACCTGGCTCCTGGTCATCACACTGAAATAGTTCCTGTTCCTTGTCCTCCCTGGCTGGGTCAGCCCAGCATCCTGTTCCTCTCCCACACACTGGAGGGCGGCTCTGTCTCTGCAGCACCAGCTTATCCCCTGATCAGGCCTGCCCACTGACCGAGAGCATGGCAGGTGCGAGAGCCCAGCAAGCAGCCAGACTTCCACTCGATGCTGATGTGACTCCATACAGACCCTGTCCATGCTCCAGTTCGGAGCTTTCCGTTGGGAATGATGGGAGTCAGGATCTTACCCACAATCCTCCAGTGCTCGGTCACCCAGAGCCTCATAGGAGGAACAGTGAGGCCTTCGGCCTGATCCCAGCTCTCCCCAGACCCAGGGCCACCATCTGAGTGAGTGAGTGTGTGTGAGTGGGTCTCCCCATCAATGGCACCATAACAGACCGCTTGCATTGCTGTTAGTGGGATCCTGCTGTGTTCAACACTGCTGGCCATAGGTGGGGCATCCTGACCTCTCCTCTCTCTCTCTCTCTCTCTCTCTGTCTCTGTCTCTCTCGGTCATGGTGAAGGCTCGGGGTGGGGAACAGGGGAGGTGGGGGGAGGTCCCTTCCTACAGCCCTCAGTGTGGGAGAGTCGGGGAGTTATTTGGGATGAGAGGGGTGGTTGGAAAGGACAGGAATCACCCTTGAGAGAGAGGGACCCGGGGGAATAGGATGGTACCACCCACTGTCCACATGCCCCAGGGATATGTCCACATGGATGAGGCAAAAGTGCGGACTGCAGATGCTGGAAATCAGAGTCTAGATTGGAGTGGTGCTGGAAAAGCACAGCAGGTCAGGCAACATCCGAGGAGCAGGAAAATCGATGTTTTGGGCAAAAGCCCTTCCAGCATCACTCAAATCTTTATCTCTCCCTGCCTTCAGTCCTGCTGTAGACTATGTCCATATGGAGACAGAGGGACAGTGACACACACACACTCTCTCTCACTCACTCACACATACAGAGACACATCTTTACTGAAATATCAGCTCATATTCCTTCTGTTGTTTCTACCAAATATGTTCATCATTTCTGAGGAAGGGTCACTCGCTCTGAGACATTAACTCTGATTTCTCTCCGCAGACCGTGCTGGAGCTGTGGAGATTTTCCAACAATTTCTGTTTTTCTTTCTCATTTCCAGCATCCGAAGGTTTTTTTTGGAATGTTTACCAATCAGTCCGTTAACGTGGCCACGGGAAAACTGCAAGTCAGGGGCTCTGAGAAAGCTGATCTCCTGTGGCCCCCTGTGTTTTCAGGAGGAGATCGGTTCTCTCTGTCATTGTGGATACACACGGAAACCACAGTCCAGTTTCTCAGCTCTCTGTGTCCTTGGGCAGAGAGAGTCAAACAGACATCACAGTCTGCACTTTCACCCACAGCCCTCAATGCAGAACCGGTGGAACTGAGTCCCTGGTAAGAGTGATGAGATTTATTGACACCCTTGATGTGATCCACCCGACTTAGCAGGGAACACAGGAATCTGCTTGATGGATTGACGGCTGGTCAGATGCTCTCGCTGTCACACGGTGGGTCAGTGGGTGCTGCCCTCTGACCCCTCACACACCCAGCCCCTTGCCTGTGCTGGGGGCAGTGGGAGATCTGGCCATGGGCTGACTGTTGCAGTCACTCATCACGCAGTGTTCACTTGGTGCTCCCTCAGACAGTCAGAAGAGCTGCAACATCTCCCTCCAGTCCGGGGGGGTAGCGGCTGGCCCCATGGGCTGAATGGCCATCCTGGCTCCTGCTCCTTCCAGGGTGAATTGATTCCAGAGAATCTGCAGTGTTTCGTCAGTTTTCCCCACACAGTTCTCCAGGTGGGGTTGGTGCAGACTGAAGGGGGAATCCTCTCACATACGTGGCACTGTCATGATAAGGGCCCATGGTGTCAGAGGGAAGGATCTAGCATGGATAGATGATTGGCTGGCTGGCAGGAAGCAGAGACTGGGGACACAAGGGTCGTTCTCAGGATGGCAGCCAGTGACAAGGTTCTGCTGGGTTGGTGTTGGGACCATACTTTTTCACTTTATACATTAGCCATCTAGATGAAGGAACTGAGGGCATTCTGGCTAAGTTTACAGACGATACAAAGATAGGTAGAGGGAAGGCTGCATTGAGGTGGCGGGGAGGCTGCAGAAGGATTTGGACAAGTTCGGAGAGTGGGCAAAGAAGTGGCAGATGGAGTACAACATGGGTAAGTGTGAGGTCACACACTTTGGTCGGAAGGATAAAGGCATGGACTATTTTCAAAATGGGGAGATAATTCAGAAGTTTGAGGTGCAAAGAGACTTGGGAGTTCTAGTCCAGGATTCTGTCAATGGCAACTTGCAGGTTGAGTCAGTAGTTATGAAGGCAAATGTAATGATGGCATTAATTTTGAGACGACATGAATATAAAAGCAGGGATGTACTTCTGAGGCTCTATCAGGTCCTGGTCAAACCACATTTGGAGTACTGTGCACAGTTTTGGGCCCCATATCTCAGGAAGGATGGACTGGTCCTGGAGTGTGTACAGAGGAGGTTCACGAGAGTGGTCTGGAGGAATGAGAAGCTGGAATACAAGGACTCTGTGTCGAAACTCGATGTTCAGAAGGATGAGGCCCCACTGATTGATTATACTCAATGGAATTTAGAAGGATGAGGGGGAGATCTAATTGAAACGTACAGGAATCCTGAATGGCCTGGACAGAGTGGATGTTGGGAAGGTGTTTCCATTGGTCGGAGAGACTAGGACCTGAGGTCTCAGCCTTAGAGTAAAGGGAACACCTTTCAGAACAGAGATAAGGAAAAACATCTTCAGCCAGAGAGTGAGGAATCGATGGAATTCACTGCCTCGGAGTCTGTGGGGGCCAGATCATCGAGTATATTTAAGGCAGAGATAGATGGGTTCATGAGTAACTAGGGCATCAAGGGTTACAGGGAGAAAGCGGGAGAATGAGGTTGAGAAACTTATCAACTGTGATTGAATGGCAGAGCAGACTCAATGGGCTGAATGGCCTCATATTTTTTGCTGCTGTGGTCTTCTGGTCTTACGGATTCTAGAGGAGAGACCACTCCAGGACCAGGATGCTGAGCTTGTCGGAAGGTGTGACCCAGACTCCGCTGTGTGTGGCAGGACACACAGGAATGGAGAGTGAAGATTAAAATCGTACCCGCCACAGTCTCCCAGAACAGCACAGCAGGCTGGAGGGGCAGAGTGGCCTGTTCCAGATTGTGTCAGTGAGTGTGTGAGAGAGCCAGGGAGCTGGAGCCAGGGCGACTTCACCCACATGAAATTCTGCAGAGAATGGCCACAGCCCAATTGTGCACAGCAGGATCCCAGAACGATTCAATCATTTCTGTCTGTCACATGACTGGGCAACCAACCAATCAAAAACAGGTACATTTCTGAGCTCCTCTGATAGGCTCTGCTTCAGAAACCCCAACGAAACCATTGGCTGGGGCAAGAAATCCATCAATCCCCCAATCAATAACAAGCTGCATTGAGTTAGCGCCGTGCATACGATCCCTTCAGCTCAGTGACGGGTTTGAACAGGTTTTGGAAACAGCGGATGATGAAAAGATGGAATGAGCAGAAACTCTGGGTGACTTGGTGATGGGCAAAATCACATCAGTTGTGTGTCAGACCATGTCCACATCTAACAAGAAATAAAGTTGGCTCTTAGGCTCATGTGGTGCAGTGGTAGTGACCCTGCCTCTGAGCCAGGGCAAGTGGTTCAATTGTCACCTGCTCCAGAGGGTGTGCCATTACATCTCTAGGCAGCCTGGTCGGGAAATATCTTGGTGCTGGACATGAGTGAACATCCCCACCTCTGACCTTCGGATGGAGGGAAGGTCATTGATGAAGCAGCTGAAGATGGTTGGGCCGAGGACGCTCCCCTGAGGAACACCTGCAGAGATGTCCTGGAGCTGAGAGGACTGACCTCCAACAACCAGATCCATCTTCCTCTGTGTCAGGTTTCACTCCAGACAGTGGAGAGTTTGCCCCAAATACCCATTGATTCCAGTTTGGTTGGGACTCCGTGATGCCACACTTGGTCAAATGTGGCTTTACTGTCAAGGATGGTCACTGTCCCTCCCTGATTGGGCACTGCCAGCTTCTGCCATGTCCTCTCTGATCATGCCAACAGCCAGCCTTCAATTCCCGTTGGTAATGGCCGCTGATTTGGTCATTGCTTCATGTCTCTGTGTGGTCAGGTGTGTGTGGGATCTTGCTGTGTATTGATTGCCCCCTGCATTTCCCCCTTGGGACTGCCCTTCGGTTATGGTGAGGCTGCTGAGGAGCATTGTGCAGGCTGGTCCATGGTCAGGGCTGGTAAGAGTCCCATTGGGTTTGAGGAGCTCACGCAACTGTGTGGGGACGGGGGGTGGGGGGGGGTCAGATATCAGCTCAGACACACAGAGTCCAAGCACCCCCACCCCTGACCCCACAGTGAGAAGTAGCTGCAATCTCTGGGCCATCAGAGACACCTTGCACACCAGTCACTGGGCCACAGTCCTGTCACCCTGCCCTCTTTCCCACATTGCTTTTCACCGGCACTGGGGTTACCCATTCCAAACCATGGGTCCAACCAGGCTTTCAATTGGTGGAGGTCAGCCACCATCTGGGGAAACCTCCCTGGATCTGTCCAACCAGCATCTGCAAAGCCCAAGAAACATCTGAGCATGTGCAGATGGTGAACTCTCATTGGTTGGATTGGGTGCCTGACCTGACTGGAGTGGAAGCTCACTTTCACCATCTGGATAAATTGGGTGCTGAGTTCTGACAGTGACCACTCTGTTGGGGGAGAGCATTCAGGATGGTTGTTCCTTGGTAAGTGAACCTGTCTCACTGAGCATTGCCACAAGATGCCACAATATAGAATAGAGTGGGGATTGAGTGAGCTTGGTGTGTTATATTTGTTGGAGAATCCCATTTCCATGTTTTAGTGAGGATTGTTCCCCAGGAAGGGTCATGTGACTATGTGTGTGTGTGTATATGACAGTTGGCTGTGGACTGAGCTGGGACAGGGCTTGATGTGAGCTTTGAGCTGGTGTGGCCCTGGTTGGTGTTTCAGTCTCAAACATCGACTGCTCCTGGAGGACCATGAACTCAGTGGAAGATGCTCTTTGGTCGACCTGAGATATGTTGGCTGTCCAGAGTGTGGAGTTGGCCCTGACTGAATGTTACAGACTGAGACATCCCAAGGTCCAGGAATGAAGGGACCCACTGAATCCTGGGGCAGCTGTCTCAGTGCGGTGGGGGAAGACCACTGTCTGAGGCCTTTCTACTGAAGGGGGGCCTGTTCCATCACCAGACCCTCTTGGTGCCTCACATTTGTACAAACCTTTGTATTGTATGTGTAAGGCAGGTCCTCGGTTTGTTTGGACACAGGCAAACTGCTATGTTTGGTTGCTTCACTTCGACTGCAATGTCCAGAACCGAACTGCTTTAGTGACAAAGAGAAGATTTGCAATAGTTTCCATTTTGGAGATTAAAACCAACTGGCTGAAGTGTTTTCCCCTCCTGACCCACCAGTCTCCAAACCCAGAGGACAGCCACTCCCTTCCCCCCCCCCCCCCACCCCCCACCCCCACCACACACCCCGAAACCTCCACACCGGGAATAGCAAACTTCAAATCTCTCTCACACTTCCACCGGCCCTCCCTCAGCACTGACCCTCTGACGGTGCGGCCCTCCCTCAGCACTGACCCTCTGACGGTGCGGCCCTCCCTCAGCACTGCAGTGAGGGTGTGAGCCTGCGTATATTGTGTTTGGCAGATTATTCTGTGCTATTCCGAGTTGGATGTTATTGGGGAGTTATTGGCTGATGGTCTGAGCTGTCTGTGTGTGTGTCTCAGACTGGAATGAACTCAGGCCCAGGGTGGGATTGGGTTTATCCTGGGAACTGGAAGTGTTCCCCTTCAGCACCGTGCACCCTGGTAACCATGTGGGTGTCCCGGAGAAACCAGAGAGGTGCCTGGACCGGTTGGAGGGGATGCCATTTTATAAACTCTCAGCAAGCCCGTGGCTTTGTTAGGACTGAGAGAACAAAATTCACAGCACAACAGGATAAGGACAGGGATTTGGGTCACTGGTGGGAGGGTGAAACTTGGGAATGATGAGCCAGTACCATCCCTGATGGGCAGGCCAGCCTCCTGCGCCTGTGAAATCCATTCACCCAAGTGCTCCACCAGAAATTGCCCATCTTGGTTATCTCGCTCCTTTTCCCCCTCTCACATTAACCACAAAGACACACACCACTGAACCCCACCCCCCCCCCCCCCCCCCCCTCTCTGCCTCTCTCTCTCTCTCGCTGCCTGAGCAAGGTGACTCAGCAATATCTCTGTGGCCTTGGATCGAGTGAATTCCTCACATTCCTCACCATTCCCACTTTGTGATTCTCACATAGAAGGGGGAGGGAGGGGTGTGTGTGTGTGTGTCTCAGAGAGAGAGAGAGAGAGAGAGAGAGAGAGAGAGAGAGAGAGAGAGAGAGAGAGAGAGAGAGAGAGAGAGAGAAGGCGAGAGACACTGACAGAGACTCAGCAATACTGGGAGATCAAGAGAGAGACACACAGAGGTAGAGCGAGAGATGGAATCGGGGAGAGAGCAAGATGAGGTGAAGGGGCCAGTGTTGGACTGGGGTGGACGAAGTTCATCCTTCACAACCACCTGATGAAGGAGTGTCGCTCCGAAAGCTAGTGCTTCCAATTAAACCTGTCGGACTATGACCTGGTGTTGTGTGATTTTTAACATTTAAAAGGTATCTGGATGGGTATAAGAATAGGAAGGGTTTGGAGGGAAATGGGCCAAGGGCTGGCAAATGGGACTAGATTGGGTTGGGATATCTGGTCAGCATGGATGAGATGGACCGAAGGGTCTGTTTCTGTGCTGTACATCTGTATGACCCTAAGACACAGGAGTAGAAATGAGGCTATTGAGCCGATTGACTCTGCTCCACCAGTCAATCACGGCTGATACGTTTCTCAACCCCATTCTCCCACTTTCTCTCTTAACCTTTAATCCCCTCGATACCCAAGAACCTATCTGTCTCCATCTTAAATATACTCAATGACCTGCCCCCCCCCCCACCCCCCCAGCCTCTGTGACAGTGAATCCCATCGACTCGCCACTCTCTGGCTGAAGAAGTTTCTTCTTATCTATGTGCTGAAAGGTGTTCCCTTTACTCTAAGGCTGTGCCCTTGGATCCAGGTCTCTCCTCCCAATGGGAACACCTTCCCAACATCCACTCTGTCCAGGCCTTTCGGGATTCTGAGTTTTATTCAGATCCTCGGTCGCTGGCCCCTAGGGGTGACTGAGTGAACCTTCCCAGGTGTGTCTCTATCCTGTCTGTGAGAAGGTGCTGACGAGACTCCCTTGGAGGGGAACTGGCTCTGACAGACCAAGCACCCGAGGATGACCATGTCAGGGGGGGGCTGTCTGTTCTCCCTGTGAGCTCCGAGCTGTCCTGGATGTCCCACCTCTCCCTACTCCTCACAAACAGTCACATGGGAAACGTGAGAAGGCAGGAAGGATGCCACATGAAACAGATGGGGAAGTGGTCAGGCTCCCTGATGTATCACAGAACTGAGGCTCACTCCACCGCGTTACAAACATTCCTCATCCCCCTCCCCTCCTAGTCACAGACTGTCCTTCTCAACCCTCACCTGAGGTGTGGGCACCCTCACGTTAAAGCACCCCAATCTCTCTCTTCCCCATCCCTGTCCCCCTCTCCCTCTTTCTCTCTGTCTTCCTTTCTCTCTCCATAACAGCATAAGACATAGGAGTGGAAGTAAGGCCATTCGGCCCATCAAGTCCACTCCGCCATTCTATCATGGCTGATGGGCATTTCAACTCCACTTACCCGCATTCTCCCTGTAGCCCTTAATTCCTTGTGACATCAAGAATTTATCAATCTCTGCCTTGAAGACATTTAGCGTCCTAGCCTCCACTGCACTCTGCGGCAATGAATTCCACAGGCCCACCACTCTCTGGCTGAAGAAATGTCTCCGCATTTCTGTTCTGAATTTACCCCCTCTAATTCTAAGGCTGTGTCCACGGGTCCTAGTCTCCTCACCTAATGGAAACAATTTCCTAGCGTCCACCCTTTCCAAGCCATGTATTATCTTGTACATCTCTATTAGATCTCCCCTTAACTTTCTAAACTCCAATGAATACAATCCCAGGATCCTCAGCCATTCCTCGTATGTTAGATCTACCATTCCAGGGATCATCCGTGTGAATTTCCGCTGGACACGTTCCAGTGCCAGTCTGTCCCTCCTGAGGTGTGGGGCCCAAAACTGGACACAGTACTCCAAATGGGGCCTAACCAGAGCTTTATAAAGTCTCAGTAGCACAACGGTGCTTTTATATTCCAACCCTCTTGAGATAAATGACAACATTGCATTCGCTTTCTTAATCACGGACTCAACCTGCATGTTTACCTTTAGAGAATCCTCGACTAGCACTCCCAGATCCCTTTGTGCTTTGTCTTTACAAATTTTCTCACCATTTAGAAAGTAGTCCATGCTTTTATTCTTTTTTCCAAAGTGCAAGACCTTGCATTTGCTCACATTGAATTCCATCAGCCACTTCCTGGACCACTCTCCCAAACTGTCTAGATCCTTCTGCAGCCTCCCCACTTTCTCAGTACGACCTGCCTGTCCACCTAATTTCGTATCATCGGCAAACTTCGCTAGAGTGCCCCCAGTCCCTTCATCCAGATCATTAATATATAACGTGAACAGCTGCGGCCCCAACACTGAACCCTGCGGGACACCACTTGTCACCGGCTGCCATTCTGAAGAAGAACCTTTTATCCCAACTCTCTGCCTTCTGTCAGACAGCCAATCCTCAATCCATACCAGTAGCTCCCCTCGTACACCATGGGCCCTCACCTTGCTCAGCAGCCTCCCGTGTGGCACCTTATCAAAGGCGTTTTGGAAGTCTAGATAGACCACATCCACTGGGTTTCCCTCGTCTAACCTATTTGTCACCTCCTCAAAGAACTCCAACAGGTTTGTCAGACACGACCTCCCCTTACTAAATCCATGTTGACTTGTTCTAATCCGACCCTGCTCTTCCAAGAATTTAGAAACCTCATCCTTAACGATGGATTCTAGAATTTTACCAACAACCGAGGTTAGGCTAATTGGCCTATAATTTTCCAGCTTTTGTCTTGATCCTTTCTTGAACAATGGGGTTACAACAACAATCTTCCAATCATCCGGGACTTTCCCTGACTCCAGTGACTTTTGAAAGATCTCAACCAACGCCTCCGCTATTTCCTCAGCCACCTCCCTCAGAACTCTAGGATGTAGCCCATCAGGGCCAGGAGATTTGTCAATTTTAAGACCTTTTAGCTTTTCTAGCACTTTCTCTTTTGTAATGGCAACCATACTCAACTCAGCCCCTTGACTCCCTTTAATTGTTGGGATATTACTCATGTCTTCCACTGTGAAGACTGATGCAAAGTACTTAAGTTCTCCAGCTATTTCCTTATCTCCCATCACTAGCTTTCCAGCATCAGTTTGAAGTGGCCCAATGTCTACTTTTGCTTGTTGTTTATGTATTGAAAGAAACTTTTACTATCACTTCTAATATTACTGGCTAGCCTACCTTCATATTTGATCCTCTCCTTCCTTATTTCTCTCTTTGTTACCCTCTTTGTTTTTGTAGCCTTCCCAATCTTCTGATTTCCCAGTGCTCTTGGCATTTTATAGGATCTCTCTTTTTCTTTGATACATTTCCTGACTTCCTTTGTCAGCCATGGCTGTCTAATCCATCCCCGGATAACCTTTCTTTTCTTGGGGATGAACCTCTGTACTGTGTCCTCAATTATACCCACAAACTCCTGCCATTTTTGCTCTACTGTCTTCCCTGCTAGGCTCTGCTTCCAGTCGATTTTCGTCAGTTCCTCTCTCATGCCCTCATAATTACCTTTGTTTAACTGTAACACCATTACATCCGATTTTGCCTTCTCTCTTTCAAACTGCAGACTGAACTCTAGCATATTATGATCATTGCTTCCTAAGTGTTCTCTTACTTTAAGATCTTTTATCAAGTCTGGTTCATTACATAGCATAGGTCCAAAATAGCCTGCACCCTTGTGGGCTCCATGACAAGCTGTTCCAAAAAGCCATCCTGTAAGCATTCCAAGAATTCCCTTTCTTAGGATCCACTGGCAACATTATTTACCCAGTCCACCTGCATATTGAAGTCTCCCATGATCACCGTGACCTTGCCTTTCTGACATGCCTTTTTTATTTCCCGGTACATGTTGCGCCCCTGGTCCTGGCCACTGTTAGGAGGTCTGTACGTAACTCCCATTATGGTTTTTTTTGCCTTTGTGGTTCCTCAATTCCACCCACACAAACTCCACATCATCCAACCCTCTGTCATTCAGTGCCACGGATTTAATTTGTTCTTAACTAACAAGGCCACCCCACCCCCCTCTGCCCACTTCCCTGTCTTTTCAATAAATTGTAAATCCTTGGATGTTTAACTGCCAGTCCTGAACACCCTGCAACCATGTCTCTGTGATGCCTACCACATCATAATCATTCACGATGATCTGTGCCGTTAGTTCATCTACTTTGTTACGAATGCTACGAGCATTCAGGTAAAGTGCCTTAATGCTAACATTCTTATCATTAGAGATATTGGAAGTCATAAGATGTCCTAAGCTATCCTTTTTGTTGCATTCCTCATCTGCCTCAAGGTTAAATCCACCTGAATACATGCTGTCCTGCTTAGCTTTCCATTTAACTCCATACTCCCTGTCGCTTTCACTTTCCCTTCCCCCCCCAACTCAGAAATTTAAAGTCCTACTAACCACCCTCTTCGCGAGAACATTGGTACCAGATCAGTTCAGGTAGAGACCGTCCCAACGGTACAGATTCCCCCCAGTTCCAAAACTGATGCCAATGCCCCATGAAATGGAATCCCTCTTTCCCACACCAGTCCCTTAGCCACGTGTTTACTTCCCTAATTTTCTTCTCCCTATGCCAATTGGCACGTGGCTCGGGCAGTAATCCGGAGATTATGACCCTTGAGGACCTGTACTTCAATTTCCTTTCTAGTGCTTGGTAATTCCCAAACAGGTTCTCCACCCTAGCTTTGCCTATGTTGTTAGTCCCAACGTGGACCACAATAACTGGATCCTCCCTCTCCCGCTCCAATATCCTTTCAAGCTGGTCGGAGATGACCCGCACCCTGGCACCGGGCAGGCAACACACCAAGCGAGACTCCCGATCCGGCTTGCAAAGGATACTATCTGTCCCCCTAATTATAGAATCCCCTATAACAACTCCTTGTCTTTTTGCTCCCCCCTCTTGAATGGCCTTCTGCACCATGGTGCTGTGGTCAGCTGGCTCATCCTATCCAGAGCCCTTTTCCTCATCCGTATTGGGTGCAAGAATCTCATACCTGTTGAACAAGGCTGAGGCTCCTGCACTCCTGAACTCAAGTTCCCCCTGCCTGCCTCACTTCGAGTCACATTCTGATGTCCCTGATCACTAACTGAATGTGAATTACTTAATCTCCCAGGTGTGACTGCCTCCTGAAACAAAACGTCCAGGTAACTCTCCCCCTCCCCAATGTGCTGCAGTGTTTGAAGCTCAGATTCCAGATCATCAACTCTGAGCTGGAGTTCTTCCAGCAACCAACACTTGCTGCAGATGTGGTCACTGCCATTCACAATGGGATCAGCCAGCTTCCACATCATACAGCTACAGCACATCTCTCTCTCTCTCTCTCTCTCTCTCTTGCCCCCCCCCCCCCCCCCCCCGCCACCGACCCTTTGCCTGTGGGAGAAGCAATATGGTCCTTGGGGACAAGGGTGCGTTGATGTTCCTCTGTTCCAGTACAGCTCAGATGGGCTGACTGGCCTCCCAGGTGCAGGTCTGTGTCAGTGTCTCTGGGACCTGGATCAGTGATTGTGCTGAGGAAGCTTCTGCTGGCCTGTACTGCCACCTTGTGGCGAAAAGAGTCCTGCTTTGGGAGTATTCCCAGGACCATGCCCCTCACACACCACACCACCCCCCTGCCCCCACCATCCCCCCTCCCCCATCTCCCTGCAATGGGGCACAGGCTGCAAAACTTCTGACACAGAGACAAACCTGAGCTCTTGGTCAGAGGCTCTGGTGCGTGGGAATCCCCCTGTTAGAAACCCAGGGCTGCTCTCTGGGATTTACAAATATGCCAGTGTCGAATGAGGTGAAGGGCTGATCAAGTTCACTCTGGGAGGTGACCCCCCCCCCCCCGACTGCGGTTATCGCTTCCTTATTAACCCAGAGATTCCAGGTTGTGAGCTGGAAACCTGGGTATAAATCCCAACACAGCAGATGGTGGGACATCAACTCAATAAAATCCAGAATAAAGAGTCTGACTATGACCAGGAATCCATTGTCGATTCTCCGAGAAACCCATCTGATTCAGTCATGTCCTTTGGAGAAGGCAAGTGCCATCCTTCCCTGGTCTGGCCCTACATGTGACTCCAGACCTACAGCAATCGGGTTGACTCTGAACTGCCCCCTGAGCAATTCGGGACGGGTAATAAATGCTGGCCTGGTCAGTGACTCCCTTATTTTGAGTGAAACAGAGAGAGTGTGCAATGGTGAATCTCTGAGTGCACCCTGTTGTGGAAGCACTTGCTGTATTTTCTGGTGCATCTGTGTTCAATACGGCCAGCCCCGCATCCCAGAAGGATGTGTCAGGAGGGGAAGGGTGCCGACTGTAGCCTGGGTCTCGGGATATTCCCATCTGTGAGTACGTGATGGTGGAGACAGGGGAAGACAAAATCATTTCAGATCAGCCAACATCCCACCTAAGGAGCGAACACCTTCTCTAGGTCCAGATTCATTCCTGCAACCGCAGTGGAAGTCTGCAGCGTGGAGTGGGAACAGTTCCAACTGTGGACCCTCCGTCCCTTGTTGGACAGACACGTGTGTGTGTGTGTGTGTGTGTGTGTGTGCCTTCTCTGGTACACACTGGAATAGGTGAAAACTGCAGGGGCTGAGCTCTGGACTTGCTGTGGTCCCCACCCCCAGCCCCCATCATGGACTCTGCTGTTCCTCCTGACTGCAGTTGGCTCCCCCACAGCAGACTGGAGCCTCTCTCTAAATCTCCCTGTGTTTTATTCACATTCAAATTTTACACAGGAAACTGGACCCCTCGTGACAAACCTGCCCCCTTGTTGCACTGCACGGGGAACAGGAAGTGAGGGATAGGGGCTGCCGGACGGGCAGAGCGGCCTGCAGTTACAGCTCTGCTGGCTGCGCTGTCTCGGAGGTTGCGAGACCTGACTGAACAGCCTCACTGATGCACCGGGCTACGTAGGAGAGGTTCTGGCTGTTCATCAGGCTCATGTTGATCTGGCCAATGGACGTCAGGTAAATATGTCTCCTCTTCTTCAAGTACATGATCTCGGAATCTATTGGGAAGACACAAAGAACTGAGTGAGTGACAGCTGGGATCTCATGCGTGCTCTCTCTCTCTCTCTTCTCTCTCTCACACATACACAGACTCACACACACCTGGAGGGGCTCGCTTTGGGGGAGCTGGGCAAGTATAGCTCGTGGGGAAAGTAGCCATGGTGATCAATGGTTCAGGCAGAGTGAGAGCTAGAGCAGTGAGGCTGGGCAGTCTGTAGAACCGAGGAGCTGGGGTGGGGGAGATGGGAGCGTCAGCCTTTCAGGAGAGGGCTGAAGAGGTGTGTCTTTGTCGAGATCGAGAATCATGTTGGCACAGTCTGAGGCCCGTCAGCCCTTCACATTGCTGCCGGCTCGCTGCCAGTCCGCTGTCGACCGAGGCTGACAAATTGAGTTGAGGACTGTGAAGGATTAAAACAAAAAGCATAAAGTTGGCAGAGATAATGGTTGACCTGAAGATTGGGATGCTTTTAGAATGCAGGCGAGTCGGACCAGGGCACTGGGGAAAGAAAGTGACGATACAACAAGAATGCAACTGAGCAAAAGGAAACATCAAAACAGACTGTAAAAGCTTCTGCAGGTACAGAGAAGGGACACGTTAACATTAATTGTGCATGTTCATTTATCTTAATAGGAACTTATGACAGGGACAGAGGAATGGGATAGAAGCTTTGTCTGTCACTGAAGGATAGACAAAGCATCTCCCAGGTCGAGAGATCCAAGTGGCTGTGAAGAATGAGTTGTTGAAGGAAATTAGCAGGAGTCAGCAGGTTGTACCGAAGAAATGTTTGGGAGTGAAAGTTGCAGATTTCTCAGGAATTGATGGTCTACACAAACGTGGTATATATCGCCCCACTCTTTAATAAAGAGAGTGAGTGAGTGTGAGAGAGAGAGAGAGAGAGAGAGAGAGAGAGAGAGAGAGAGAGAGAAACCCTGGACCTTCTGATTGGTTCGCCAAATATCAGTCGCCAAACAAATGCAGGAGGTTACTGTTAAGGATGTGATGATCAGACACTCAGGTGTCAATGAGGTGGTAAGGCACAGTCAGCACAGATGTGGGTCACTTTGGAAGGAGCTCGGACAGACCACACTGAGAGCACCGTCTGCAGTTCTGGTTTCCTTCTCTTGGAGATCTCAGCTAAGGTGGGCATCTGGAACCCAAAGGAAGGTCAGGGGAGCGGTCCTGAGTCTGAGAAGAAGAGACAGGTTTGTTGATGGGACGGTTGTAAACTTTTAAAGTCTCTCTGGTGGAGGGCTGGGGAAACTCGCTGTGTTTAAGGTTGAGATTGTTAGATTTCTGATTGTCAGGATTGGTGTAGGGGGATGGAGAAGATGCATTGTACTGTCCCACCGGTCAGGACCATGTTCGCTGTCCAGACACACTCAATGGGCTGAATGGCCAGCACCTCTTCATTAATAAAGAACCTGCTTGATGGATCTTGCTGTTTTCAAATGGAGGGTCAGCAAGTGATTGGCCGTATTGGGAACGGAGTTTTATTTTTAAAAAGCCTTCCCTCACGGGATGTTGGCATCGCTGGTTGGGTCAGCATTTATTACCCATCCCTAATTACTCAGGGGGCAGCTGAGCATCAACCCCATTGCTATGGGTCTGGAGTCACGTGTAGGACTGACCAGGTCAGGATGGCAGTTTCCTTCCCTGAGGGACATTCGTGATTCAGATGGGGATTTCCCAGTAAGGGAATCACGGTCATCTTTGGATGAGTTTTTGTTGGTGTTGAATTAAGATTTCGCCAGGTGCTGGGGTGGGATTCAAACCCAGACTCCGAGAACACGAGCCTG
The DNA here is from genome assembly GCF_047496795.1 of Chiloscyllium punctatum. Taxonomy (NCBI): domain Eukaryota; kingdom Metazoa; phylum Chordata; class Chondrichthyes; order Orectolobiformes; family Hemiscylliidae; genus Chiloscyllium; species Chiloscyllium punctatum. The sequence goes on from NC_092773.1 coordinate 8,235,661, forward strand.
GGCCAGTGCCTCCCAATGTGACCCATTGGTGTGGGACAGCGAGATGCTCTGATCTGCTGAGGCTTTCCATCCCGGATCCCGAGGGCTGTTCCCACTGGCTTCCTGATCCCTGTGGTGATCCGAAAGCCACGGCTTGGAAATTACCGGCAACCCCTGGTCCAGCCAGTGCCCCATCAATCCCCTGAATGGCACCCCCTGGGGTCCACTTGCCGCAGCTGCTTGGGAGGGAGGGCCTTGTGGGATCTTGCCATGCCAGGAGCCTCACCTTTGAAGTCGGCGAACATGTAGAGTCCGATCTGGCGTCTGATGTGGTTCAGTGGCCTGAGGGTCCCCAGAGTGCGCAGCTCCTCTGCCAACTTCTCCCTCACCAACATCAACCGCTCTGCCATGCTCCTCAGATTTGCCTGCCTGGGGGTGGACACAGAGGGAGGAAGGAAGGAAGAGCCTCTTGTTACCTGGAGGAACCACTCCCTCTTGTCATGCCCCCCACAGTCCACCCCTGCACAAACACATTGTCTCCATTTCTCAGGCTGTTGAAAAAGGATCAGAGTTCGACTCCGGTGACACACACCTATTCAGGGATTTTGTTTATGTCTCAGCTTGGGGGCAGTTTTGGAAAGGTCCCTGGACGAGAGAGGACAGACAAACAGTGGTCCTGAGAAAAAGGGGGAAAGGTTCAAGCAAGTAGTTGAGGGGCAATTGCAGTTTCGAACCGATGGAATAAAGCCCTGAACAGGCTATTTGAAGCTGAGTGTTTAAACTCCAGGGTCTGCAAGCTTGAGGAAATGTCAATGTTTCTGGCATAAGCCCTTCATCGAGACTGACATCATTCCTGATGATGAGCTTATGCCCAAAGTGTCAACTCTCCTGCTCGTGGGGTGCTGCCTGACCTGCTGTGCTTTTCCAGCATCATACTTTTTGACTCTATCACCAGCATCTGTAGTGCTCACTTACTCCTGGTTAAATGAAACGTGTTGCAGTGTTTAAGAGAGTGTGCACACACTCAAGGGGCAGTTTGTGACGAGCCTACACAATTGTTTCTGGGATCCTTAAAGGAATGTTTTGGATGAATGGGATGATATTTTACGATGTGTTTCACAACCCATTAAGTTGGGTAAATAGTTTGGCTTCTTGTATTTTATCTCTAGTGCTTTGCGTAAGAAGCTCCTGTTTTGTTGTTTAAAAGCGGGACTGTGTGTCCATCTCTCAGGGAGAGAGCATCGGTCCAAAACAAAAAAGAACGCACGATCTATCAAGCCAGATGTTTGGGTGAGCTCTGCCTTCGTGGGTGATCATATCAGCTCAGGTTACAACACTCTGTCCATTAAACAGTTCTTGTTCAACCCCTCTTCGTGAGATCTTGTTCAAACTGAGAAAATTCTCCAAGGCCAGGCGAAGGTAAATCGAGGAAGGGGTGTCCTGTGATGGGCAGGAAGTTGTGATGAGGGCAGCAGCCTGAGGGTACGGAGTAGCTCATCTCAGACTGAGGCGAGGAGAAATCTCTTCACCGAGAGAGTGAAGACCCTCAGCCATCCACCCCAAACACTGACACAAGTTGCTGGAAAAGCTCAGCAGGTCTCGCAGCATCGATGGAGAGAATTCAGTGTTAAGGTTTCAGGGCCAAGGACCCTTCGTGTGAACGGAGAACTGCACCCACAATTCTTTGGGGTTCTATTAAAGCCAAACATTGAAGGTTGCGAGGAGTCGGGTACAGATCTTAGAGCGATGGGGGATTGAAGGATCTGGGGGAGCAGGTGGGAACAGACGGGGTTGGATGGTCAACCAGGGTCATGTTGAAGGGCTGAATGGCCTTTTGCTGCTGTCAGTCTTTACCCATCACAGTAATGGCGGTGTGGGGGTGCAGGGGGAGGAGGTGGGGAGGGGGAGGACCCAGCCTGATGCAGCAGCGCCTGGACGGTGTGCGCACAGGAAGATCCCAGAGTGAGAGACAGGGAGCAGGGCAGTACTCACCACTCAGCGAAGAAGGCGGGGTTATTGAGGATGGTCGCCACAATGCGAGCACCCAGGTGGGGGGGAGTTGACCAAGTGCACCTTGCTGCTAACATCAACTGTGAACGGATCCGTATGAGGCTTGGATTATCCCGGGATACGATAGTCAGGCTTCCCACTCGTTCACCTGGGAACAGGGGCGAAGAGACCCGGTGAAATGGCTCACCCCCATCCCAATAATTCATCGGTTACTGTCTGCCCCCCCTCCCCCAGAGGATCTCTGAGAGCAGCTTTCCAGAATGTTCTCCACTCCCAGAGAGCATTCTCTCTCTCTCTCTCTCTCTCTCTCTCTCTCTCTCTCTCTCTCTCTCTCTCTCTCTCTCTCTCTCTCTGCTGATAGTTGCTCTGTGCCCCTGCTCAGGGGGGCCTCCAGGTCAGAAGGGGACACGTAATCTTCCCCAATCCAGAGAGCGCTTCCCAGGGCCCCACCTGATTCCATCGCTCGCTGACCTTCCGGAAAGTTCAGCTCATCAAACGTTCAGGGGCCTGCGCTTGACCTTGTACCAAGTCCAGTTACCACAGGCCCATCTGCACACCCCCCTTCCCCCTTCCCCCCCCCCCCCCCCCCCACCCACCCACCCACCCCCAATCTCCCTGGGGTTGGGGAAAGTCTCAGTCCTGGGAGGCCGCTCCCTGCCCACTCACCGCACAGCCCAAAGTTCTTGGAGTAGGACTGGGCACAGAGAAGCTCAAAGCGTTCAGTCACAAAGTGCCGGACGGGAAATGCATCCTTATTCAGGTCTCCAGTTGCGAGGCCTTGGGCCGTTACAAAGAAGAAAGGGAACAGTCTCTTTCTCTGCAAACAGAAGGAGATACTCATTCAGTGACGGTCGATGGAGGTGAATCCTCCTCCAATCCTACCTGGAAAATCCTGTCACCTGGAAACAGGGGGGCCGGCATTCCCGTTCCAGAGGGACAGGGGACTGTCTTGGTGCACTGGAAGGGTTTCTCCGTCAGCCTGCCTCACACACCATCCCGCCTCCGAGAGACCGGGCAGTGAACGTCTCCCTTTGTCCCTCTATACATCAACCCGGCCATGCCTGCTCCAACCGCCCCGCCCCGCCCCCCCCCCCCCCCCCCTTTCTCACACCCCGTGGCCTCTGAATCCAGCATCATCTCCAATTCCACAACCGTCCCCCATTCCTCATCCCTCTTGGATGTGGGGGATCAAATTTCAAACATAGAGAATCCTGAATGGCCTGGACAAAGTGGATGTTGGGAAGATGTTTCCGTTGGTGGGAGAGACTCTGACATGAGGGCACAGCCTTAGCGGAAAGGGAAGACTCTTTAGAACAGAGATAAGGAGAAACTTCTTCAGCCAGAGAGTGGGGGATCGATGGGATTCACTGTCACAGAAGGCTGTGGAGGGCCAGGTCATTGAGTATATTTAAGACGGAGATCAATCGGTGATAGGGGATGAAGGGTTAATGGAGAGAAAGGGCTTGAGAAACTTATCAGCCATGATTGAATGGTGGAGCAGAGTCAGTGGGCTGAATGGCCTCATTTCTGCTCCTTTGTCTTCTGGTCTTATGGAGGGGGCTTGGGGAGTATTCACTCTTCAAGAAGTAACTACAATACAACTGGAACAAAGCAAACGGGTTATTGTGGTAACGGTGAGGTAACTGCTTAGCTCAGTGAGTGACCTGGACTGAGTGTGGAGAGAGTAGAGACCAGGAGCCTGTGAATTCCAGGGGCAGGGACAGTCCTTGGGAACTGAGGTGTGGAGGAATTCCTTCAACCACCAGCTGGGTTCCATCTCTGGAACTCAGCACCACAGAAGGCCTGGAGGTCACTGCCTGTGTTTGAGAGAGAGGGAGGGTTCGAGGGTTCCAGGGGGAAGGCCAGAGAACAGGCCTGGGAAACAATACCAGCCATGATCGGATGGCCTCATTTTCCTGTGCTGTCTGTGGGTGCAATGGTCTGGAGGTTAAAGGTCCTGCTATCCCCTCAGGAACAGCCACTCGGTCTGGGCTGTAGTCAAACACGCTGACTTCACACTAACCAGCTCCTCCAACAGACAGTTCATGCTAAATCTCTGAGAGGAGGTACTGTAAAGCTGCTGAGGGAACCCCTTCACAGCAAGGCTTGGAGAACAACTGAACATTTGTGTGTATTAGATGGATGAGAGACGAGGGGACCTGTGTATCGTGTCTTTTCCGTGACCGTCTGGTACCCTCTCTCTTTCCCCTTTGTTCACTGGAGGTGGGTGTCACTGACGGGGCGAGCATTTACTGGCCATTCATCACCCAGATCGACACACACCAGGCTCAAGGTGGGCTTTAACCTCGGAGGGGAGGGGACTTGAACCTAAAAGCAGGGATTTACTTCTGAGGCGGTGTAAAGTCAGACCACAATTGGAGTATTGTGCACAGTTTTGGGCCCTGTTGGAGAGCTGAACACGTTGCTGTGGGTCTGGAGTTACATGGAGGCCATTCCCGTTCAGGATAGTTGTCCCCTTTCCCGGGGGGGGGGGGGGAGACAATAGTGAACCTGATGGTGGTTCTTCTACCATGGTCATCATGGGATTTTCCATGGAATTCCTATCCCACCATCGGCTGGGTTGGGATTCCATCCTAGCTCCACTGGGTCTCCGCTCATGATAATGCCCCCTGCCCCCACCTTGGCCATGCCCTCCCTGTTGGCATCTCCCCACCCTCCCGTGGTTGAGTGGGAGCCGGAGGGTGGCTTTGGAAGGGGGTGTCACCCCTGACCCCTGGTCCCTCACCTTCATGACCTCTGCGATCTGCCTCCACTCGGCGGGGGTTGGATCCATGGCTGTCGGCCAATGAGCTGCCACTTGCAGCACGATGATGGAATATTCCGGAGCGTTCTGGAAGGAGCACAGAGACAGAGAGAGAGATGTCGACTAAATCACCACCACTCTCCCCTCCCTGAATTAACGTCTCGGGACGGGTCACCCATCTTCCTTCCTGCACCCGTCTCCCCCTCCCCCACCCTCATCAGAATGGGGAAAGGAAGGGGGTTCATCTCCTCTCCCATCCCCCTCCTCCCAGCATCTCCCACCCAAAACCTTGAGCCTTTCCCCCTCCTGGTCACCGGCCTTTCCCGATGCCTTGCGGCCAGTCCACGCTGAGTTGGGGTTGTGTTGGGTGGGGGCTGGTCCACGCTGGGTTGGGTTGGGTTGGGGTGGGTAGGGGGAAGGCCCTGAGGTGGGAACACGAGGTTGACAGGCCGTGGAGGGAGATGCTGACGCTGCACTGGGGCGGGGGTGGGGGAAAGAGGGTGAGGGGGCTGGGGAAGTGGGCCAGGGTGGGCAGCGAGTTGATGGAAGGTGCCGGAAGCAGCGTGGTCAGGGGCGTCGAGGAAGTGCCCACTGCCTCATGGGTCCAGGGGGGCTGACTCGCCAGTTAGGGCTGGTATTTAACATCGTAAGGAGGCACTGACCAGGTTTGTCACACACTAAGGGAGCCATTAAACGCTGCCTGTGATGAGGGTTTCGGTTTTAACAGGGAAACCTTCTTACATCTCTGTCTTACTGCTCCTTTCCTGACCCACTCTCTGCACTCCCTGGTTGTTGGGATGTTATGGTGAGTTTGTACAGGAGGTTAATAAGGTCTCGACTGGAGAACTGGGTGCAGTCACCCTGCTTTGGGAAGGATATTATTCAACTGGAGAGGGTTCAGAAGAGAGAGACCAGGATATTGCCAGGGATTGAGCTGTAAGAAGAGGCAGAATAGGCTGGGACATTTTTCACTGGAGGGTCAGATGTTGAGGGGTGACCCTCGGGGTTGGGGGGGGGTTGGTAAAAGCGAGAGGAGTACAGGTAGAGTTTGAAAATAGGTTTCTTTTCACCATCATGTGGGATTGGAAGACAAGGGGGGCATATTTTGAAGGTGAGAGGACAGACATTTAAAAAAAGACAAGGGGGGAGAGTGTTTGAGACCAAGGCTGGATCACGTGTGTACTGAACTACCTGAGGACGTGCTGGATGTGGTTATAATTACAACGTTGAAAAGACATTTGGATCAGGACATGAATGGGAAGGGTTTAGAGGAATATTGGTCAGATGAAGTTAGTTTGGGATTATGTTCGAATGGTCTGTTTCCGTGTTGTGTGACTTTGTGTTCTCTGTTTGATTAAATGTCCCATTCTCCAGCCTTGTTGCCTGTCATTGGGTCTGTGTGTGTGTGTGTGTGTGTGTGTGTGTGGTCACCAGTCTGCCCCATCTCCCCAGCCTCCCATCTCGGTGACCGGCCCGAGCAGGAATCTGGTACCTCCATGTCCTCCAGCCACTGTGGGATGGCCAGGCACAGCTTTTCGTGATCCCAGTAAAGATAACGGCGGATATCACTGAAGCCAGCTCCTTGGAAGGTGAACACGTGTGTCTCTGCCAGGGAACACGAGCAGACAGACAGAGAGAGAGAGGTTATTCCCACCTGGGGACCACTGATCCTGAAGGGGTCTCTGTCTGGTCAGCCCCCACCACAGGAACACCCCTCTCTGGGCACCAGCCTACCATGACCCTGGGACCACTCTCCACAGGCCAGAGTACCACTGTTTGGTTTGGGAGTGGGATTGTTGTGGGAGATGTTATGTGTGGGGTGTGTGCACAGCAAGACTCCAGTGGGGGCAGAAATGTGTCTGTGTCTGTGCAGGATCGGGTGCGACTCAGTGTGTTACCCTGTTATGGGAAGGATGTTATTAAACTGCGAAAAGTGCAGAGGAAATTTCCCCGGATGTTGCCTGGACTCAAGGGTCTGAGTTGTCGGAAGAGGTTGAACAAGCTCGGACATTTTTATTCAGAGACTGAGGGGGGAAGACCTTTATAGAGGTGTAGAAGATTGTGAGAGGCATGGATAGGGTGAATGCACTCAGTGTTTTCCCCGGGGTTGGGGGGTATGGGTATTGAGGACTAGAGGAGGTCAGTTTGAGGTTAGAGGGGAAAGAATAAAAAGGGAACCTGAGGGGTAATGCTTTTACACAGAGGATGGTACGGATATGGAATGAGCTGCCAGTGGAAGTGGTTGAGGTGGGCACATTGACAATGTGCACAGCAGTTGGCGGCGGAGGTGGGAGGTGGGGGGGACAGGATGACTCACCCCAGCAGGGCTCCGAGATGTAGACAGCAGGAGATGAGGGGTCAGTAATGGTGAACCATCGCTTGAGAAACTGCGCGGCCATGAACAGAGCTCCGTTTCCTCCGGGGACCTGGATACTGTCGGCCTGGGGGTGGGGGAGAGAGAGAGAGAGAGAGAGAGAGAGGGTGGGGGGGTGGGGATTGGCATCGGTCAGCAGAGGACTCTTCGTATATCCCAGAGCGACACTCCCTCCCTCCCCCACAACCTTCCCCCAACCCCTATTTAAGAAAAAGTTGGATAGAGCTCTCAAGGATAGTGGAGTCAAGGGTTATGGAGATAAGACAGGAACAGGATACTGATTAAGGATGATCAGCCACGATCATATTGAATGGTGGTGCTGGCTCGAAGGGCAGAATGGCCTACTCCTGCACCTATTGTCTATTGTCTTCCCCATCATGGAGGTCCATGTGCCCTGCAGGGGCTGGGGAGGGCCAAGGGGTGAGCACTGTGCCCCCACCCTCCATCCCACTCTACCCCCCCCCTCCACCCCACCCTACCCCCCCCCCCCCCCCCGCCCCCGCCTCTGCCCAGTGTGGATGAGGTGCTTCCACACTGAGCCCTGTTTACCCGTGCCCCAGGGGCAGACCGTGTGAAGTAGTGAGAACACCCCAGCAGTGCCCACCACACCTGCACTGGAATGGCGCCCAGATGTGGTCCCTCCAGCAGAGTCCCTGACCCGTAGCTGCTGATGGTGTGGAACACTGGGACACAGGGTGACCTGTTTTGACCTCTGTGCTGACCCCCATGCCGTGCGAAGCAGATTGAGAACCCAGTCAGGATCCCCCTGCGGGTGGGAGAGCAGTGAGGTGACCCATATCTCTGGGACGTTGGGCATGGGTCCATGTTCAGTATGGCCTCACCCAGAGCCAGGGAGACCAGCCCTGCTCATGCCCACCACAGTGACTGCCGATGGGGTTGAAACCCACCAGCACCCCTCTTCCCCCACCCTACCCCCCCATCCCCCAAAGACTCACCCTCTTCTCCACGATAGCAATGCTCTCACTGCCCAGGATGAGGGCTGTCGATGCCCTGTTAAACTCCGACTGCCCCAGCACTGATGTGTCATCATGGCAGAGTGTCGGGTCGTTTAGGATCTGCCTGTGAACCTTCCTGACCACGGGCAGCGTCCACACCTCTCCGTCCTCGGCAAAGTACTCTGCAAACAACAGCCACAGTGTGGAGTCAGTCTCTCCACCTGACTGCCACTCCTCCAGCTCTGAGTAAGACGCACTGTGCTCTCTGGGCATACAGTGGTCAAGTCACCCCATTGGTGTAGTGGCTGGCTGGGAGGGGGGGCAACTATCACACAATGGTTGTCCTGCTCAATGTCCTGGAGTCCATTATCCCTGCACAAACCCTACCCTATCTCCTGCTGCTTTCCCCTTCCCCTTCCCCACGATTTCCATCCACCAAAGACCTCAGGAAGGCCTCTGTGCAGTCTGTCCTCATTACCTTTCCAGGGATAGAGTGAGCAGACTTGGCTAACATCTGTTGGATTCCCGGATAGTGAGGGATGATCTGATTGAAGAGCCTGACGGATAAGTCCGCAAGAAATGGCAACAGGATGAGGCCATTCAGTCCCCAGTCCTGCTCTGCCAATCAATAGCATCATGGCAGATGCTGGAGATTCGAGTGGTGCTGGAAAAGCACAGCAGGTCAGGCAGCATCCGAGGAGCAGGAAAGTCAACGTTTCGGCCATTCCTCATTCCTGATGAAGGGCTTTTGCCTGTAACGTCGATGTTCCTGCCCCTTGGATGCGGCCAGACTTGCTGTGCTTTTCCAGCACCACTCAAACCTTGACTTGCGTCACATCATGGCATATCCAATTTTGCTTGTGTTCACGTTCCTCCCTTTTCCCTTTACCCTCCACTCCCTGAACTGATCAACAATCTATCAATCTTTGAATCCCCTCTCCCCGATTGAGTGAGGACCTCTCTCTCTCTCTCTTTCTCTGCCTAAAATGTACGCAAGTGCTCTGCCCTGACACCTCTCTGTGGCAAGGAGTTCCCCAAAGACCCTCCACTGTGTGAGAGAGGCAATTCCTCCTCATCCCAGTCTGCAGTTGGTGCCCCTTTATTCTGAGAGTGTGCACTCTGCTCCTGAACTCTCCCAGGACGGGGGAGTGGGGGGATCATCTCCTCAGCATTGACCCCATCCAACCCCTTCAATCAGATCGCCTGTCCTGCCTCGAGTCCAATCCCAACCTGGTTAACATTTGCTGCAAAGACAATCCCTCCACAGCACGGACCAGCCAAGTAAATCTTCTCAGTCCTGCCTCCCATGAAGTGAGAGCTGCAGGTTGACAGGATGGGGAGGTGGGGGAGTGTGGGACGAGGGCTAACAGGAGGACTGAGAGGAAGAGAAGGCTTTCCGAACAGGCAGGTGAAGCTGTGTCCATGCCCACGCACAGGGCCGTGCAGCACTGTGAACGGACAATGGTCATCCCCCTGAACCCAGGGGACAGGCACCAGGTGCAGATGTTCTGTTCAGTTTGCCTTCTGACAACATACCAAGCAAAGTTAAAATCCAATCCCAACTGTGGACCAAGTGTGTGTGTGAACTGAGCTGTTCCCCACCTGGATTCATTCACCAGTATGCTTGATGACCCACACCCAAGAACCACTGTCTCATTTTGTCAGTATTGCACAGAAAGAGATTCTGAACTCGTCCGAAGGATTGGAACAATGGGCTGAGGAATGGCAGATGGAGTTTAATTCAGATAAATGTGAGGTGCTGAATTTTGGGAAAGGCAAATCTTAGCAGGATTTATACAGTTAATGGTAAGGTCCTAGGGAGTGTTGCTGAACAAAGAGACCTTGGAGTGCAGGTTCATAGCTCCTTGAAAGTGGAGTCGCAGGTAGATAGGATAGTGAAGAAGGCGTTTGGTATGCTTTCCTTTATCGGTCAGATCATTGAGTACAGGAGTTGGGAGGTCATGTTGCAGCTGTACAGGACATTGGTTAGGCCACTGTTGGAATATTGCGTGCAATTCTGGTCTCCTTCCTATCGGAAAGATGTTGTGAAACTTGAAAGGGTTCAGAAAAGATTTTCAAGGATGTTGCCAGGGTTGGAGGATTTGAGCTACAGGGAGGGGCTGAACAGGCTGGGGCTGTTTTCCCTGGAGCATCGGAGGCTTAGGGGTGACCTTATAGAGGTTTATAAAATCATGAGGGGCATGGATAGGGTAAATAGACAAGGTCTTTTCCCTGGGGTCAGGGAGGCCAGAACTAGAGGGCATAGGTTTAGGGTGAGAGGGGAAAGATATAAAAGAGACTTAAGGGGCAACTTTTTCACCCAGAGGATGGTACGTGTCAGGAATGATCTGCCAGAGGATGTGGTGGAGGCTGGTACAATTGCAACATTTAAGAGGCATTTGGATGGGTATATGAATAGGGAAGGGTTTGGAGAGATATGGGCTGGGTGCTGGCAGGTGGGACTAGATTGGGTTGGGATATCTGGTTAGCATGGACGGGTTGGACCGAAGGGTCTGTTTCTGTGCTGTATGTTGCTCTGAATGGAAGTGCAGTTGATGGTGTGAAGAGTCCAGCCCGGCTCAGACAGAGGGACACAGCAGTGAGCCACACCTCTCTCCTTTCTGTCAATAACTCCGAGGCGTGGAGGCTTTGAAGAAACCCACACTTCCCCGATACATTTCCTGCCCTCCTGCCCCAGAGATGCCAAGCAGTGATGCCACCCCACTGGTGCCCATAGTGTGTCTGAGTGCTCTGGGGTACCAGCCGTCCACTCAAACCTCCCCCCTCACCCCTGCCCACCCTCACCAGGGCTGGCTGCATTTCCAGGTCTCCCCCAACAACACCCCCCCCCCACGCCGCCATCGTCCTGAGTGGGCACTCCCAAACCATGGGCAGCTTACCCCCCCCCCCACACTGTGGGCACTGTAAGCCCTCCCAGGGGCTGGGGGTGAAGCCCCCTACTCAGTTGACACAGACCCCCTGCCTCCATCCCAGTAGACCTCCAGCTTGCCCTCTCTGGAGAGGTGGGGAGGCAACGATCCATCCTCTCTCTGGGGTAAGGAGGAGGGGGACAGATCAATTCAGAAGGACTTCCTTCAACAGAGAGCGGTGAGGGTGGGGGTGGGGGGAAGAGGTGGTATTGAGAAAGAGGGAGGGGGGGAACATTAAAGGGGGCAGCAAGGTCGAAGCGACAGCAGGGAAGTGGGGTCAGAAATATAAACACCAGGAGGAGACACACAGACTGGACACCTCTGACACAGGAGGAACTCAATGACAGTCAGTCCTGAGGGAGTGCTGCACTGTCAGAGGGTCAGTGCTGAGGGAGTGGGCACTGTCAGAGGGTCAGTACTGAGGGAGTGCTGCACTGTTGGAGGGTCAGTGCTGAGGGAGTGCTGCACTGTCAGAGGGTCAGTGCTGAGGGAGTGCACTGTCGGAGGGTCAGTACTGAGGGAGTGCTGCACTGTCGGAGGGTCAGTACTGAGGGAGTGCTGCACTGTCGGAGGGTCAGTACTGAGGGAGTGCTGCACTGTCGGAGGGTCAGTGCTGAGGGAGTGGGCACTGTCAGAGGGTCAGTGCTGAGGGAGTGGGCACTGTCAGAGGGTCAGTGCTGAGGGAGTGGGCACTGTCGGAGGGTCAGTGCTGAGGGAGTACTGCACTGTCAGAGGGTCAGTACTGAGGGAGTGGGTACTGTCAGAGGGTCAGTGCTGAGGGAGTGGGCACTGTCAGAGGGTCAGTGCTGAGGGAGTGGGCACTGTCAGAGGGTCAGTGCTGAGGGAGTACTGCACTGTCGGAGGGTCAGTACTGAGGGAGTGGGCACTGTCGGAGGGTCAGTACTGAGGGAGTGGGCACTGTCGGAGGGTCAGTGCTGAAGGAGCACCGTGTAAGCAATGATATCTTATTCTGCCCCATCAGACTGTCTGGTTTCTCACAGCTGCCCCCCCCCCCCGGGGTATAGAGCAGGACGGGTAGCCTCTGAAACAGCCTCGGTTTTGAGCTGCTGAATGGTGTGAAGTTTGTGAAAATATCAGTGACCCTTCCCCTCCTGCTGCTGGCCTTACAGGTTTGGGCTCTGTCACTCCCCCACCCAGCCCACTCCCTCCCTCACTCACTCACCCCGCGAGCCCAGGTACATCTTCTCAGGGTTGGGGTCCCTGTTGTATTCATCATTGTAGACCCGCTGGCGGGACATAAGGCGCAGGGGAGTTTCCTGGAACACCGACAGGGAAGCTGTTCTGTTGACACACTGGCTTTTTGGAGTGATCTCCATGGTAACTGTAAACAAACAAGAACCAGAGAGTGGAGCCAGGCTCAGGGCCTGGCACCTTTGAAACTCAGCCCCAGAGTGTGGCTGGTCCCTGGATTGGGTGGGGGGGAGAGGCAGACTCCCTGTCTCAGTCTGTCCCTCTCCCAGTCCAAAGGCTTCCTCCTTGAGCTTCCCTCACCAAAGCACCCTCTCCCACTGGCTGCCCTTGGCCCTGCCCCCTTTCACACCCTCACACTCTGATTGGCTGACCCATGCTCCGCCCCCATCCTGCCCAAACCCAAGCCTCAGCCTCCCATTGGCTAGCTTCCCCAGCCCCCTCCACCAGCCTGGTTCACCCCCACTGACCTTCCCCAATCTCCAACTCCCATTGGTTGCGCTTCATCCCCCATTTCAGTTTTCTGTGTTTGACTGTCTCTGCCAGTTGTTGTAGTAGTAAGGGTGGGGTGTGGGTGAGGAGAGAGGAAGGTGGGGAGGGTGTTTCCTCAGCACTACCATCTGTCCAGGATACTAGAGGGACCGATTGGCTTCACTGTCTCAGGGTGTCCTTGAGATGTGAGTTCCTGCTGGGTTCTCAGCAACAGTTGTGATCATCTTTGTGAAGGTGTATAGCTTTGAGTCCCAGGGAGGAGGCTGTTTCTGGTTTAGTCCTGTCATTCCACCCCCCCCTCCCCACCTCACTCTGTCCCCCTTACCCCAGCAATCCGACATGCCTCTGTCTCTGTGTGTTGGATGGGGAACACTCTGCTCCTTCTACCGAGGCATCATTGGAAGTGGCTGGGTCTGATGTTGATCCCTTGGTCATGTTATTCCCCCCCCTGGTGGGGAGGCTGTGGGCTTGCAGGGCAGGAAGTGAGTCTGGGGTCCAGGTAAAAGGCCTGACTCTGAGCTGAACCGGGTCAGTCGCACCTTGGCCTGGTCCCACCACCAGACTCTGGGCCCAGCCAGGCCTGGTCGCTCAGTCCCGGTGTCCTTCCCACATCCACATGGGTTCCTCTGGGGAATTGGCACAGACTCTCTGGCCTCCTCCTGACCTGCCTCTGATCGACGTGGAGTGTTCCAGGCAGTTACAAACGCTGCTCCCATCGCCATCAAAAGTGCCCCGGCCCATTGTTGCTGATTTGACGCCAGCACATCACCGCCTCCTGCTGGTGCAGTGGACTACTGCAGCCCAGGTGCAGTGGCCATCACAGAGCAGTGAGTGATTGGCCCTCCTTCCCCCCTCCCCCTCCATCGGCAGTGTCAGTGCAGAGATGCCGTCTGTCTGTTTTCTCTATCGGAGTGTGTGATGGTGTTGTTGATTCTCTGTAGGTGACTGGCTGACTGCTTTCTGATGAATCGTTCCAGCCCAGGGAGACAATGAGGTTGCACCAATCCCAGAGTGGGTCATGCGTACTGCTGACCAGGAGTTCCCCTCTCCACAGGTAACACAGCCTGTTCATTCGATCTATTGTGTGTTCGCTATGTTGAGGGGCAGCCCATGTGCCCTGACCTCTGGGATTCCCTTCCTCCACACCCTTCCCCGAGCTCCATCTTCCTTGAATGCCCTGGCCCCCCCCCTTGCTCCCAGCCCCCCCAGGCTCCCTGACCCCTCTCTCCCCTTTCTCCCCCACTGCCGCTCTCTGCCAGTTCAGAAGTGCACAGACCTGGAGATTTGAGCCAGGTGCCTGGTGTGGGTGTTTTGATGTGGGTTTGCCCGTGATGCTATATAATCTCTGAGTCTGTGCCCATGCTGTGTGGGTACACACTGTCGCAGGGAGTGCTGTTGGTTATCTCTGAGTCGTCAGCACGAGTCACTGTTCACCAAGATGTTTCTGTCCCCATTTCACACTCTCTCACCTTCTCCCTTCGGAGCTGGGAGTGTGGAGACTGTTCCTTCTCTTTTTCTCCCCCGTGTTCCCGTTACTGATTCCGGAGTGATGGGCTGGCTCAGGGAGAGATGGATTGATTGAGAGTTGTTGTGTCTGCCCAGGGGAGTGAGGAACCACCCAGGCCTGAGTTTTTCAAGCTGTGGTGAACCCCTGTGCTGTGGATACAGAATTGCAGAAAGCAGTGTTCACTGTTCTTCTGCCCACAAGGTGGTGTCAGATAGCAGCAGGATCCGATCAGAGAGAGTCAGAGATTTTTATCTTTGGGTGTGAGAGGGGGTGACACAATGTGATTGATGGTTTTCGGACAGAAACATAACACACCCAGGCACTGGGAGAAATGTTCATGCTGCTACTGCTGTGCCCGTTTCTTGAGCAGTTAGTGCTGAGGGAGTGCCACTCTGTCAGAGGGACCGTCTCCCAGACACACTCTCCCACTGTCATTCAGACACACTCAGGGAAGAGTGTCTCTCCTCACTGGGACATCTCAGACACTAAGATATGAAATGTTCTCTTTGGACCTCGTATGCGGTACTCAGAACACACAGACAAACAATATACACACAATGTCACAGTGATGTACAGCATGGAAACAGACCCTTTGGTCCAACCCATCCATGCTGCCCAGATTTCCAAAATTAATCTAGTCCCATTTGCCAGCACTTGGCCCATATCCCTCCAAACCCTTTCCTATTCATATACCCATCCAGATACCTTTAAAATGCTGTAATTGTCCCAGCCTCCACCACTTCCTCTGGCAGCTCATTCCATACACGTACCACCCTCTGTGGGAAAAAGTTACCCCTCAGGTCCCTTTTATATCTTTCCCTTCTCACCCTGAACCTATACCCTCTAGTTCTGGACTCCCCCATGCCAGGGAAAAGACTTTGCCTATTTATCCTATCCATGCCCCTCATAATTTTGTAAACCTCTATAAGGTTACCCCTCAGCCTCCGACACTCCAGGGAAAACAGCCCCAGCCTGTTCAGCCTCTCCCTGTAGCTCAGATCTTCCAATCCTGGCAACATTCTTGTAAATCTTTTCAGAACCCTTTCAAGTTGCTGTGGGGCTGGAGAACTGAGGAAGCAGGGTACATTTCCCCATCTAAGTGGCATGAGTGAACCAGTTGGGGTTTCTTTCCCAACAGTTATTGCTGCTGTCATAGTCAGGGTGACTGAGAGAGGTGGAGGATGTTGCACATTTACAGATGGGTTTTAGATTCCCCTGATCTGCGAGGTTCTGGCCTTTGATCATGCCCAGTCTAGGGAGGTTATACCCCACCATCTCAGTGACTCCTTCCCCTGTCTCTGTATTGCCAGGAGGCTGAGAGAGCAAGGCTCCCAGGATATCAGGACATTTTCAGTGAGCGTGCTAACTCTCTCCTTAACACCTGACTCTGTCAAACTTAACCCTTTACGCTACAGTCACCAATCTGACAGGAAGTCCGACCCATGCTGACAGAAATAGCCCTGACCCTCCATCTCCCTTCTCCCCCTCCCTGCACAATTGGTGTGGAGGTTCAGGGCAGAGTGAACACTGAGAACTCTTTGGAGGGAAGGTTTCTGGTTCGGTTCCAGGGTGAGGTTCCAGTTCACTGGGATGTTGTGGAGTTGCAGAACTCCCCAGGGCTCATCAGGAAGCTTCTGTATCTGGCTTGGGAGCATTCTGTGAAAGCAACTGTGCTGAAGCCAGCTTAATGCCAAGATCTCTGTGTCATGAACTGCTTTGGAAATGGGGGAGGCTGATGTGACCTGGGACAGCAAGCTACCTGACTGTGGGAGAGAGGAGCAGAGGGGAGGGGCGGGGGACAATTTGAGCAAGAAGCTGTTCATGTCTCTCGGGCTGTGTCTTTGGGGGTGTGGGTGAGAGGGAGTGGGAGTGGGGATTGACTGAAGCTGTCTTCTCTGACTTCACAACGTCCCCCTTTGGTTTCTATTGTCCTTCAAACACTTAGGACAGTCACTTACCCAGAAAACTTTGTATGAAACTCAACAGATTAACTGTGCAGAGATCAAGCTGACATCTTGGGTGGAGTTGATAGAACCAGCCCTTGGTTGGTATGTTGAAGGTGGATGTAATATCTGCAGGCAAGATTGGAAAGGTTTGGAGCAAGCTTTCAGGTTTTTCTTCACTGGCAATTTCTGAGTGAGCGCAGAATCGAGGGCACTGAAGGAACTGTCAGTGTGGTGTGACCATTGACTGGACACAAGCCTTTCAAAACCCTGGCAAAGAACACTCTCTCACTCTCATCCCCTCTCT
This sequence comes from Chiloscyllium punctatum, assembly GCF_047496795.1. Taxonomy (NCBI): domain Eukaryota; kingdom Metazoa; phylum Chordata; class Chondrichthyes; order Orectolobiformes; family Hemiscylliidae; genus Chiloscyllium; species Chiloscyllium punctatum. The sequence goes on from NC_092773.1 coordinate 8,252,132, forward strand.
CTCTCACTCTCTCTCATCCCCTCTCTCTCTCACACCCTCTCTCATGCCCACTCTCTCTCTCCCTCACACACTCTCTCTCTCTCGCACACTCACTCTCTTACACACACACACACACGGGTGGGCACGCATGTACACATAGGTGTGTGTGCACACAGATATAGCCATAGCCACACAATAACACATACACTCTCTCTCTGTCACTCACTCACACACACACACAGACACACAGATGAGCTCAGGCACACTGACAAACCCAGCAGACAGTGGCTGCCCAGTTGAATTGTTTTCACAATAACACTTTGTGAGTATGGGTCTCCCAGTGTGAAATCACTGATTGTGTTCCCCATCCCTGAGGACAGGATCGGACAGGTCTTGGAAACCAGCCCGGACATTGTTTGGGCTCTGTTGGAAGCACTGTTCAGTCGTGGTGTTTAGCAGGGCTCTGGGTACATGTGTGTTTGGCTTGTCACTGTGCAGGGAGAGAGGGGCAGTGAAGGAGCTGAGCCATTGTTGCTGCAAGGACACAGAAGGACAGATGGTTCATCCAACCCCACCACAGCCCCCCCTCCCACCAGCAGCTTCCCTGCTCCATCCTCCAGGCTGCCTGGGATTGGTCTGTGCATGTTGGCTCGGGTTTGGGATCCCCCTTCGAGGTGTTTGTGGGGCTGAGAGACTTCCCCCATGGAGAGAGGGATTCAGGCAAATTGTCCCATTGGTAATGTGCTGGGGGAGGGGAGAGTGAAATGGGGTGCTTCCCAGGGACAGAGAGGTGGCGTCCTGGGATGGAATGTGTTGCTGGTCATCGTAGTGAGGTTCCTGGGACAGTTACAGTGAGGGATGCCCCACGGACTCAGACCGTCGGAGGGTGTGCAGGGAGATTGACCGAGGGTGCTTGGGGCTGGGGGAGGAGTTTGTGTGTGTGTGTGTGTGTGTGTGTGTGTGTCTGTGTGAGAGTCCTCAGGCTGGGGGTTGGGAAGCTGTTCCCTTTGCCTCTCAAGGTGTGAACCGCCGTCCCTATAATCGGAGGAGACTGAGGCAATTGTTCCCATCCCTCACCAGCTCTTGGAACTGAGAGGGGGATGGGGGGGGGTAAGGGTGCCCCCTCCTAAACACAGTGGGAAGAGCAAGTGAAAGGGGGAGAGGTTGCGGAGTTGGTGGGGGGGGGGGGGGGGGGATGGGTTGGTCGTAGTGATGATAAGCCAGCCAGGGCAGGAACAGTGGGCACGTGGTGCATGCCCTGCCTGGAACCCCTTGCATAAAGCAAGAAGGCTATGTTTGTGACTGACTAGGTCTCATATCCAGCACTGCCCCCCTCACTCACTCACTGTCAGTACTGAGGGGGTGCCGCCCTGTCGGAGGGGCAGTGCTGAGGGAGTGCCGCACTGTTGCCGATGCTGTATATTGGATGTCCTGCCTGAGGACCTATCACCATGAAAGCAGGGAGATGTGTATCAGTAGATCTGGTTTGAATGTTAAGAGGAGCATCGATTTCGGAATGGACATCGAGGCAGCTCTCTCAATTGGGTCAGGCTGTGACTGGAGCTGCAGGTGAGTGTGGGAGTGCAGGGGCGAGTCCTGGTCCTGAGACAGGACTCTGCAGCACCGACAGGGCCCCAGAGAGAGTCAACCCCAGAGCTGGGATTGTTCATTCCCTCGGCAGTCAGTGTGTGTGTGGTGTAGCAACCCCTGCGGACAAATCCTGATGATGGAGTGGGGGATAGGGGAAGGTCAAGTTAGCGGAACAATTTCAGTGTTTTCATCCCAACTGTGTCCAAGTGGCCCTGAGCCCCCTTTTGAGGTGCGGCTGAAACCACTCCCCACCTACACCCAGTTACCCCAGCTCCCCCACAGGACACTGTCCAATTCCTATTTGCCCCACTCCCCTCCCCCCCCAGGAGGAAACACAGAGCTGACCAAGAACTACTGGAAAAATAGCTTTAATGTTGTACATTTACAGGAGTGACATTATTGTTTAAAAAAAATAAGTTATTTACGTGCGTAATGTCCCAGCCAGACCAGCGACGTGCCAATGGGCACCCTCTCCATGGAGATCTGGAAAGGGTGTGAGATTTAATGTCTCTCTCCGTCTCAGTCTGGGGTTCAAACGGAGGTCAGGGCTAAGGATGTGAGCCATCGATGTGTTCTGTTCATAATTCTTCATTATAATGCCCACTCACCCCCCCCCCCACCCTGAATATACCCTGTCCCCAATGCAGAATCCCTATTCTCTCTCTCTGTCCCTTGTCCCAAAGCAAACCCACCCCCTCCCCCCTCAGTGGACAGGGCTGGGGTTGGGGGAGGGAGACAGGGAGCACTGGTGGTGAAGGCATGTTCTTGTGTCCACCTCCCACCACCCACTCTCTGTGCAGGAAACAACAGCCCCTTTTCCCTGGGCCCGGGGGGAGTGGGGGGGTGCGTGGGAGAGCGCTGTGGGGGCTGGAGGGCATCCTGCTGCAGGCCATGGTCTTATCCAACCCTCACCCCAGCCCATACCCTGCCTAGACCCTACCTCCACCTCAATACCCCCTCTTGCCCCCCCTGCCCAACCCTCCCCCCCCCCCCCCCCCCCCCATTGCTGTACCCCAACCCTGGCAGCTTGCTGCACCTGGGCACCTCTCTCTGGTCTCTGAGTCTGTCCTGCTCACCCCACCGGGCTGGGAGGGTCCTCACCCTCTCCTGCACCCCCTATCCACCACAGTTTGGTCAGGGGATGGAGGGGGGGGGGGAAGTGTGTGATGGGGAGTGGCATTGAACTGGGCACAGTGCTCTCCCCCCCGGGCAGTGTCACCCACCCACTCCCCTATCATTATCCCCCCCTCCCCCAGCCCCCTGCAGGCTACTTGCTCTGTCGCTCAGCTGCTGGCTCCCTGGGTGGTGTGTGCTGGCGGCAGGGCTGTGGCTGCCTCTCGGGCCCTGGAGGACAGGGAGAAGGTGGACGGCGGTGGCAGCAGCAGCAGCAGCAGCTCCCGGAAGGCCTGCCTGTAGTCCGGACTGCGGCAGTAAATAAGTGGGTTGAGTGCCGAGTTGATGTAGCCCAGCCAGTTGGAGCAGAGCAGGAGCCAGCGGGGTGGGCGCTGGGACCCCAGTGCGTGAGCCATGTTCACCAGGAAGAAGGGAGCCCAGCAGCTGGTGAAGGCGCCCATGATCAGCCCCAAGGTCTTGAGAGCTCGGTGTTCCCGCACTGGGAGGAGGTGACTGGGACGGCGGCGTGAGGAGGTCCGCGCTTTCCTGCTCTGCCTGCTGGCCTCCAGGAACACCCTGGAGTACAGCAGCACCATGACCCCCAGGGGCAGGTAGAAGGAGACCAAGGAGGACACTGCCGCGTAGGTCCGGTTGGTCAGAAAGTCACAGCAGTCCGGCCGCCGGTAACAGCGCTGAGCAGCCGGGTCGTCCGCTTCCCACCAGCGGTTCATGATGGGGGGGAAGGAGAGCAAAGCAGCGACCAGCCACAGCGCACACACCATCAGGCGGCAGCGGCCTTTGCTCAGGAAGCGGTGGTAACGCAGGGGACAGCAGACTGCCACGTACCGGTCCACGGCGATCACACACAGGGTATCGATGCTCGCCGTCACACTCAGGACATCCAGGGAGCTCCAGAGCTCACAGGCGGGCGAGCCGAGCGGCCAGCTCCCCCGCAGCACCAGCACAGCTCCCAGGGGCGCCACCAGCAAACCCATCAACAGGTCAGCGCAGGCCAGCGAGCTCACCAGCACGTTGGGCACGGTCTGCAGCCGCGGCTTGCGGGCGATCGCCACAATCACCAGCAGGTTGCCCAGCACCGTGCCCAGGACCAGGGCAGTGAAGAGGAGGGCGAGGAGCCACCACTGCACCGAGCCCAGGGGCTCCTGCTCCTGCTCACTCTCTGAGCTGTTCATGCTGGGCTGCAAGAGCACATCCAGCCTGTTCTCATTCCCCCAGCTCCCTCTCTCCTCTCTCTGTCTCTCTGTGTCTGTGAGAGAGCTGGGAGCCCGCTCTCCCTTAAATAGCCTCACGTCAGCAGAGCCAGTCCGAATCACAGCTCCCTCTCCCTCTCCCTCCCCCTGCCCCAGAGCTGAAACTGCCCTGGCCGGGATACCCTCACCCTGTCCCTATCCCGGAGACTCTGTGTGTGTGTGTCTGCACTCTCTCCCTCCCTCTGTGTGCTTTTAGAGCTGTCAGTATTCCTGTCTCTGTCTGTCTGTCTCTCTGCATCTCTTTCTGGGTGTCTGTCTGAGATTGAGTGTTTCTGTGACTGTGTGTGAGAGTGTGAGGAGGGGGGGGCTATGGGGGGGGGGAAGGGGGGGGGGTGGGGGGGATCGTGTCTTCCCCACCCTCCATTTCCCTGAGCAATTGGACAACCGCCTTGCAGCAACTGCAGGCCATTCCGCCCACATTCTTTCCAACTGTGCTATCCCGTCTAGAAGCGGAACCCGGAGTGAGGGGTGGGGGGGGTGGGGGGTGAGGCGGATACAGGTTCACCCGGGAGGGGTGAATGTGTGAAACAGCACAGGGGCCAGGGGCGAGCAGAGCTCCATGCCCCGGGAAGGCACGGTGCGCTGAGACTGTGTGTAAGGGTAATACTGCAACAACAACACCGAGACCAGGCTCCCCAAACACACCACCCCCCCCAACACATACCCACACACACACAGGACGTGGAGCAGGGAACAACAAACAAAAACCCCGTCAAAAACAAGGGCCAACGACGCGGCAGAAAGGGGCGAAGCAGAGTTGCGTTTACGTTGCGCCTGTCTTTCCCTGAGGTTGTCCCAGTGACGGATTTGGCCTCCGAGTGAGAGCGGGGGAAGGGGGAGCAAGTCCATATTTATTGATGGCGCCTCCCGATCGGGAAGAACACGGGACGAATTCCAGCATAGCAAGATCCCACGGACAGCTGTGCGGTCCCAGGGTTAACAGAAGCGGGAGGAAGTTGGCCTGCTCCCTCTGGTTCCCTCTGAGTCAGGGTTTGGCCCACAGTCAGGGAGCTGAGATTTGTAGACACACACACACACACACACCGATACAGCAAGTGATGTTTCAGTGAGTGACTGAGGAAGCCCACAGCTGCTTCTCTCTCTCTCTCTCTCTCTCTCTGTAGACAGACCCCTTCCCAGTTCTGTCTGAGAGAAGGGAACAGCCCAGGGTATGGATTGCAGAGACAATTACCCACTGATCTGCTGTAGTTTGGCCCAAGTGGAACTGAGTACAGGTTAGCACTGCAGCAAGGCCAGATCCACCTGAGCTAGGGGGGTAGTGGGGGGGTGGGGGGTGGGGAAAGGCGGGGGGGGGGTGGGGAGAGACATTTCCACGACCTCCACCCTCGAAGACTGTGAGCAGCTCACATCTCCTGCACATACAGCGGCTGTCATACAATGCTCAGGTTAGCAGACCAGGCAAAAGGCTGCTGATGCCTGTGGGATCTTGCTGTGCACGGGCTGGCTGCTGCATTACTTGACCGTGAACACTGAGCACACCTTGTTCATTGTGAACGACACTGCAGTCCGGTACAGGAGAGCCTCAGTCAATAATACACACTCTCACCCCCACCCCCACAGACACAACACCCCTTCCTCGTGAAGGGGTTGTACCTGCTCCTCGGATGCCGCCTGACCTGCTGTGCTTTTCCAGCACCACACACTCAACCAACACATGGTTTGGTCATTATCCCAAGGCGCTGAGCTCTGGACAGGTTGAGTCTGTTTTTTCTCTCTCTGATAGTTTCTGCCAGACCTGCTGAGTTTCTCCAGCAAGTTCTGTTTTTGCTTAATACATCCAGCATTACCAGGGTGATATTTTTACTGACACGTAGTTGTTTGTGGGATCATGCTGTGTAGAAATCGCACAACAAATGGCCAGACTTGGTGTTATTCATTCCTGAGATTTCTGGTATTTATTATCACAGGCTGGGCCCAGTATTTATTGCCCTGTCCCTAGTTGCCCCTTGAGAAGGTGGGGGGTGAGCTGCCTTCTTGAACCGCTGCCGCCCATGTGCTGTGGGTAGGCCCACAATGCCCTTAGGGAGGGAATTCCAGGATTCTGACCCAGTGACAGTGAAGGAATGGTGAGAGATTTCCAAGTCAGGATGGGGAGGGGCTCGGAGGGGAACTTGCAGGGGGTGGTTTTACCATGTATCTGCTGCCCCTTGTCCTTCCAGATGGAAGTGGTCATGGGTTTGGAAGGTGCTGTCTGAGGGAAGGTGGAGATGCAGTCAGTGGATGGGCGGTTGGCTTGCGTGATGGTCTGGGCTGTGTTCACAACTTTCTGCAGTTTCTTGCGGTTCTGAGCAGAACAGTTGTTGTACCAAGCCGTGATGCATCCAGATAGAATGCTTTCTGTGGTGCATCTGTAAAAGCTGATGAGGATTTTTATGGACATGGCAAATTTCCTTAGCCTCTTGAGGAATCAGAGGTGTTCTTGTGACATCTTGACCGTCAAATCTATCTGGGTGATTAGGTTTTCATGGGTTTTGTTTTCATCCTCACTAATAGGATGGATGGTATCATTGGGTCATAACGTCACCCCTCTCTCTTTGTGCTGTTCTGTAATGTGTCTGGACGCAGAATGAGCAGATAGGGTCAGCATCTTCAATAATAACTTTCCAGCAAATCTAAAACAACAGCACACAAGGCAAGTAATTGTTTCCTGTACACCGCAGTCTCTCTATATTAGAACACGACAGTCAGCAAATCATCAGAAGAGTTTATTTCAAAACAATTGCGACCGCCTCCTACGAAGAAAGGTCATCGTCTCAAACACACCTCCACAGATTGGAGAGGTCACCTCTGATGTGTTTACAGAGCAGCGCTGGAACATTTTAACTGGACAATTACAACACTTTGCTCTGCATCTCAATCTCTGATTTCATCTCAACAACAGACACCTGTTGATCCAATCACTCATATTTTATTGAGTATATATTCCAAGCTCAACTGACTCACCTTTAAATGAGAGATTCCACGTATATTTGCAAACATTTCATGACCTGCAATGATTTCATCTTTTCTCAGCTGTCACTTCCCTGAGCATCCCATTTGTTACAGTTCTCTGTTCACAGCATCATTCCTGTCAGCTGCTGCACCTTGGTACCACTGGTGATGACACCCTCCAACACTTTACTGATGTTCGACAGGAGACCGATGGGACGGGAATTGGCCAGGTTAGATTGGTCCTGCTTTTTGTGTGCAGGACATAGCTGGGCAGTTTCCCACACTGCTGGGTAGGGAACAACTTGGCTAGGGGAGGTGTAGTTGTGAATTACAAGCCTTCAGTCATAGTGCTGAGGTGTATTCAGGACCCATAGCCGAAACAACAGTGACACCATTTCAGCAAGTCCTTGATTGGTTGTGATGATGGGATATCTGAACGTCAGCAGTTTGATTGTAAATTTCTCTATCCCTTGGTCAGTGCAGTTTCCTGTCTTCTGTCTCAGTAATGAAACCACATTTTGCCCTTGTTCATGTACTCCTGCACAGTTTTAACCCTCTTAAATCTGGCATTCACTTCAACAACTTCTCAAACCTCCTATCCATCCCCTTCCCTGCTCTGCCCACCTCCCTCTCTCTCTCTCTCTCTCTTTGCCCCTCCACTTCCCCTCTCTCAGTCTCTCTGCTCCTCCACAACCTCTCTACCTCTCTCTCTCTCTCTCACACACACACACACACACACACACACACACACACACACACACTCCCCCCTCTCTCTGCCCCTCCCACCCTCTCTCTTAGTCCAAGTGTTTTGCTTCACTGTCAGTCCCTGTCCCAAAGCAGAGATGCATTCCAACTCTGCAAACACTAAGTGTGATTTGAGGTCCAAAAACCATTAGCAACTGAACACATTCAGACTGACTAAGAAGTTCAACACTGTCACATAGCAATTATTCTACTGACGTGGAGAGTGTGGTGCTGGAAAAGCGCAGCAGGTCAGGCAGCATCTGAGGGTGCAGGAGAATAGACATTTCAGGCAAAAGCCCTTCATCAGGAATCAGGAGCTCCTGATGAAGGGCTAATGTCTGCAACTTTGATTCTCCTGCTCCTCAGATGCTGCCTGACCTGCTGTGCTTTTCCAGCACCTGAAGGCTTCCCTTTTTCCTAATCATTCTACTGACACAGACCCTCACTCACAGAGACCCTCACTTGTGCACACATACATGCACACAATTGTGTACACGTGCACACGCGCTCTCTCTCTCTCACACACACTTCTTTCTCTCTCTCTCTCTCACACACACACATTCTCATGTCCACACTCTCTCTCACACACACACACGCACACACACTCTCTCTCTCTCATGTACACACTCTCACACACACACTCACACACACTCTCTCTCATGTACACACTCTCACACACACAGACATTGCACATCACAGTTAAGGAAGCTCTGTTGTTTAAGAAATGAGTTGAAAGTGAAACATGTTGTTTTGTGATTTGGAAGTTGATGAGGTATGGTTCAGTGCTGAAAGATGGACAGAGGTGGATCAGACTGTGTCAGAGAGATGTCTGTGTGATCCACGTGTACACACTGTCCCTCCCTGTGTCAGTCTGCAAAAGAGCTGTCCTCTGATGTAGATTGACTTTGACCTGGAATGGATTGAGGAAACAGGATTTCAGTTTGGACAAACTTCAGAGTTCTTGTGCTCCTCCTCCTGCTAGTTGTTCAGAATAGTGAATGCTATGGAATGTTTATTCTTTAACAAGGATAAGGTTATACTGTCTGGTCAATAACCACCCACGCCTTACAAAGCACACAGTCAGTAACTCATTCATCACTTGATACTGGCCTCAGGCAAGTTTTCTATCTTTATTTGGTCTCCTCTGGACATTGCCCTCACTCAACAGTCCATCCACATTGTCAGTGTCTGTAAATAATGGCAGAGACAAAACCAGTAACCTTGGAGCAACAACAGGAACAATGCCCCAGGAGTAACAACAGGGACGTTCCCCTGGGAGTAACAACAGGAACACTCCCCCGGGAGTAACAACAGGGACATTCACCCAGGAGTAACAGCAGGGACGTTCACCCGGGAGTAACAACAGGGACGTTCACCCGGGAGTAACAACAGGAGCCCTCCCCCGGGAGTAATAACAGGAGCACTCCCCCGGGAGTAACAACAGGGACATTCCCTTTAAGAGTAATAACAGGGACATGTTGTGAACATGGGCAATATGGCCATTCAGCCCATCCACCAGCGACCTGCCCGAGTTGAGCATAGCCTGGGTTATATGAGTGTCAGGGAGGTGTAATGGCAATGAGTATTGGGAATGATCGAGGAGCATGGACCAGAGAGTGGGCTCTCGGGAATGAGTACACTGCCCTTCATCATCCACACTGCAGGACCATGTACCCCTCACCCCAATTCACACCCCTGCCCCCCCTCGCCCCAGCCCTGATTCCTTCCTCTGGCCCAATGGCCACGGTATTGTGAACATTTGGGAGCACCGCTTTGTTGGAAGGATGAGCATACGCTGGGGAGAATACAGAAACGATTCACACGGATCAATCCAGGGATGAGAAACTCCAGCGACGAGGATAGATTGAAGAGGTTGGGAATGTTCTCCCGGGAGAAGGGAAGGCTAAGAGAGAGATCTGATTGTGGTTTTCACAGTCAGGAGTGGGCTGGACAGAGTAAACAGGGAGAGACTGTTCCCACTTGGAAAAGGAACAAGAACGGGAGGGGAATGGATTTAAAGTGAGGTGGAACCGAAGTGAGGGTGATGGGAGATAGACCCTTTCCCTAGGTCTGGAACAACTGCTTGGACATGGACTGGAGGCTGGTTCATTGCAGACCCTCCAGGGGTCCACAGGGTGGGTATTTGAGGTCGAGATGATGTGCAGGGAGATGGAGGCTGGCACTCAGTAATGATGCTGACCTGAAAACTGCACAATGAGCCAATTGGTCTCTCACACCCAAACAACGCTGCGGTTTTAGGAAGCCAGGGCATTGAGGAAACCTGCTTAACCAATGGTCTCTTCTCCTAAAGCATGGGGCAGGAAGGGATCCGGGGGAAGTTAATCTGACTCGGACCATCTCAAGTGGGTGGAGAATGAGGGGGAGGCACTGAACAGAGTTGGCCATCAGGGTCGTGGCTCAGAATGGACAGGGCAGGACGGCCTGTGGTGTGTTTGAAACAATGACCAAGCCCTCAGAGCTGTATTGGTGAGAGCTCCCCAGGGTCAGGGTTCATCCATTAGAGAGCACCTTCACAGTCAGCCATGAACCCCCACCACCAAGCGTTTCCAGACAGTTCCCGATCTCAGAGACTTGACCGAGCCCTGAACTGCACTAACTCATTGCTAACTCATTAACTTGACTTCTTAATTTGATCGCTCCGACCTTTGAGTCACAATGTCATGTTGAGGTTATACATCCTTTGGTAAGACTTCTTCTGGAGAACGGTCTGCAGTTATAGAGTTATAGAGATGTACAGCATGGAAACAGACCCTTCGGTCCAACCCGTCCATGCCGACCAGATATCCCAACCCAATCTAGTCCCACCTGCCAGCACCCGGCCCATATCCCTCCAAACCCTTCCTATTCATATACCCATCCAAATGCCTCTTAAATGTTGCAATTGTACCAGCCTCCACCACATCCTCTGGCAGCTCATTCCATACACATACCACCCTCTGAGAGAAAAAGTTGCCCCTTAGGTCTCTTTTATATCTTTCCGCTCTCACCCTAAACCTATGCCCTCTAGTTCTGGACTACCCCACCCTAGGAAAAAGACTTTGCCTATTTACCCTATCCATGCCCCTCATAATTTTGTAAACCTCTATAAGGTCACCTCTCAGCCTCCGACGCTCCAGGGAAAACAGCCCCAGCCTGTTCAGCCTCTTCCTATAGCTCAAATCCTCCAACCCTGGCAACATCCTTGTAAATCTTTTCTGAACCCTTTCAAGTTTCACAACATCTTACCGATAGGAAGGAGACCAGAATTGCATGCAATATTCCAACAGTGGCCGAACAATGTCTGCAACATGACCTCCCAACTCCTGTACTCAATACTCTGACCAATAAAGGAAAACATACCAAACGCCCTCTTCACTATCCTATCTACCTGTGACTCCACTTTCAAGGAGCTATGAACCTGCACTCCAAGGTCTCTTTGTTCAGCAACACTCCCTAGGACCTTACCATTAAGTGTATCAGTCCTGCCTTGATTTGTTTTCCCAAAATGCAGGCCCTCACATTTATCTAAATTAAACTCCATCTGCCACTTCTCAGCCCATTGGCCCATCTGGTCCAGATCCTGTTGTAGTCTGAGGTAACCCTCTTCGCTGTCCACTACACCTCCAACTTTGATGTCTTATTGGAAGGATATTATGAAGCTGCAGAGGTTTTGGAAGAGATTTACCTGGATGTTCCTGGGAATGGAGGGTTCGAGGTCCTCAGCAAAGGCTGGAGCACACAAGGCTAGTGTATGATCTTTCATGTGTTTATAAAATCGTGAGGGGGCAGATAAGGAGAATGGCAGATGTATTTTCTTGAGAGTGGGGGAGTTCCAAACTCGGGGGTATTGGCAACAGGAGAGAGATTTAAAAAGGACACCAAGGGCAACATTTTTACCCAGAGTGTTGTTGGTGTGTGAAATGAACTTCCAGAGGAAGTGGTGGATGTGTGTACAGTTAAAACATTTCAAAAACATTTGGATCAGTCCATGAACAGGAAAGGTTTGGAGAGATGTGGGCCAGGAGCATGCAGGTGGGACCAGCTTATAGTCAGGATGGACTCGTGGATTGAAGGGTCTGTTTGTGTGCTGTGTGAGTCTGTGGCTCATGTAACCACAGCACACGCCAGTCAGGTACACCCCCTTTGACTTGGTTTATTAAAACCGGGCTGGCCACTGGAAACTCTGTTCCAAGTTTATTTGTTCCAACACAGTGTGAAATTGGAAAAGCGAGTTGCCTTATTTCCGAGAGTATTTATGTGATTACATTACACGGTTGGACACATTACTGCAAATTCCAAAGAGACCAAACCATTGAGCCAAGCAGCATTACAACTCACTCACACACTCAGATGAAAAGAGCACAGTTCCAAATATTTGGAATGCTCCCAGTCAACATCTTTGTTTGGAATGAGTATTCCCTGGATTTGACAAGGTCAAGAGGGGTTGGGGGAGGTTTGATGGAAGCTTTTAGGTTCTTATGCAGGGAAGATGGAGTGGGTCAGGAGTGAGACGGCTGTCCCCTGGTTTGGGAAACTCGGAATGATATGCAGTGGGAGCCACTGAGTGGATTGATTTTCCCTGACCAGGTTAAGTGTGAAGGGAGTCAAGGCAGCGTGGTTAACATGGGGGCAGCTTCCCCAGTCAGATTAACAGGAGCCCTTCCCATGATGTTTCAGGATGGATTCTCACCCAGAGTCCTGGCCCCCTCCGCTGATGATGGTGTGGCTGGAGTATTTAACATACCTCTCAGTGATGGGCACTGTTAGAACCGACATCCCAGCATCAGCTGAGTGTTCCCCATTAGCACAGATGCTCATGATGTACTGGACCCTTGTATCAGGTATCCCCAGTGTGAGCCCAGCTCGTACTCTCAGTCTCAACAGGTAATCGCAGGGAACAGCGAGGACTCAGCTGCTGAGCTGTTTCACACAAACATTATTCACCTTCTCTGCGGGAGATTGAGAAAATTCTTCCTGCTTTGCAGCTGTCTGAGCAAACCGACCCAAATCCGAGTCAGGAATTCCCTCGGCACCTTTCAGCTATGGAATTTAAAGAGGAGACTGTACAGATTTTGTTTCTCTGGAATCTGTTGGAACAGGCCTGGTGAATGGGAATTGTGTTGGGATGCTTGTGACCAGGCGTGAGCCGAGCGTTGCCCTCGAAACGGGAATGTCAGGGATATGTAGACAACCAGAAGGTTGCTTTTAATTTCAGGGGCTGTGTGAGTTGGCCTGCAATGTCAGAGTTGTTCTCTGGTTGGGTTTTGGGATGAGGCTCCATCTTTAACACTGTCAGCTCCCCCATCTCGGAGTGGAGTCTGACCCTGTCAAAGCAGTGCTGCACCATCTCAGGTACTGGACACGAGCTTCTATCGCACTATGCTGGCAGGAGTCCTGGTGAGCTCTCCAGGAGCCTGGGGTCGACGTCATCATAGGCTGCAGATAACCAGGGTGTTGTGGGAGAGTGAGGGGAATCACACCGAGCTGGGCACTGGGGACAGACCTCTGACAGGGAGAGGCTGGAAATGAGAACTATTTCTTGTTGGCGAAAGCGAGGACTGCAGATGCTGGAGATCAGAGTCAAGGTTAGGGTGGTGCTGGAAAAGCACAGCAGGTCAGGCAGCGTCCGAGGAGCAGGAGAGTCGACATTTTGGTCAAAAGCCCTTCATCAGGAACTATTTCTTGTTGTTCACTGACGGAGCCCCTGTGAGCCAAGTGTGAAACACAATCTTTAGGGCGGTCAGGTCAGGTCAGACGGTGTGGTGTCACTGCATCGACCACCTTCAAGGGAAGGAGAGCTGAGGCATGGCAGCACAGCTCGCCCCTGTGGAATAGCCATGTGTTTGGAGGTGGGATGTGAAGGAGGCTGCTGGTCACCTGCATGGTCACGTGGAGCTTCCGGGAGTTGGGCTCTGGCCTCTCGGAGTCTGAGCAGCCTGAGCTGGGGTCACGGTGCTGGGTCGTGGAGGTTGGTTCCGATTGGACGGGTGGTCACCACACAGAGGACAAGCCCAGAGGTCGGCGGGAGAAACAACCCAAAAGGAGGCGCGTGCTGTGCGCGTGTTCCCGGGATCCCACTCTCTGATCCATTTTCTGGTTCAGAGCCTGGAGCGGGGGGACGCGACTGTCTCAGAGGGGAGGATAGGGGTCTTGGGCTGGACAGGAGGGGACCGAGAGGTGGTGAGAGCAGTCATCCAAGTGGGCCTGTTCATCGGGAAGGAGACTGGCGTGGGTCTGTTCTCTCCCTGGGGCCAGGCTGAAGGACCGTTCTGGGAGGGGGAGGGGGCTGAACAGACAGAGGCTGTGGTCCCTGTGAGGGGAAAGGTCAATCAAGTGCTAAAAGCAGTTTCAGGGCAATGGGAACATCAGCATGGGGAAAGCAGGAACCCCAGGATGATGGCCAGTCCCTCGTGTCAGGGAGAACTCCAACGGAGAAGCTGCAGGAGGGAGGGAGCGAGGGACAGGGATTAATCCTGGGGCAGGGAGAACCACAAACACCTGCACAAGAGCAAGGTCAATACCATGGCACAGAGATGGGCTCCACAGAGCTTCAGGGCAGATGTGAAAGCAGATCGGCATGGTTGGGGGTGGAAACCTGAAGAGAGAAGGGGATCAGGAAAGGGCTGAAGGGTGGGGTGCGCAGGGTCAGACTTGACCAAGTGACTCTGAAGGGCAAAGGAAACCGAGAGGTTTGTCAGTGACAATGAGTGTGCTGGTCAGGGGAAGGAGTCTACAAAATAAAGGCAGCAGAGTCAGATACGAGACAGCAGGAGGTGATTGTCCTCATGGAAATTCAGCTTAAACAGGGGCAAGGTGGGGGGGGTGGGCTCAACAGGGCAGCGAGACGCGTCATTGGTTAAAGAATTCACGGCACTTGTGAAACGCAAAAACTGGAAAAGCTGGAGAAACCCAGCACCTCCAACAGGGAGAAAGCAGAGGGAATGTTTCAGATCCAGTGACCCTTCTCCCATACTCAGGATGACTCCGAACAGACGTGAGGCATCAGGTGAAGTCATATTGTGCTGAAAAATAACACATGGGCAATGACACTGCTCTCAGTTGGGGGGGAGAGAGAGAGATTGAGGAGAAACATAGACAGTGATCTGGGTGCAAAGCCCACAGCTGGGTGGCAAGAGAGGGGGACATTAATTCCCCACCTCCCCACTGGGATACAATGCGAAATACACAGGGGGGAGCAAACCCTCCAGCTGTGTTCAAGAGAATCTTTCCAGCCAGCACATAACACGCCCAAGGAGATGGGGCACTATTTTGGATTGAGTCCTTCAAAAGGAAGTTGGTGAAATGGAGATAGTGATCATAACGATAGTTAGGGTGAGCATCGTGCTGGAACAAGGCAGTGATCAGCTGTAAATCGGGGGAGAAGGTACATTGTGCAGAGCTGAGAGCTGACCCTGGGCTGGATGCAGCTTCCAGAAGGGGGAGATCAGAGGGACGTAGGCAAGAGGGAGGTAGGCATGCTGCTGAGATGGGTGTACCTGCTCCATGTGGAGCCATGCCCCAACCCCTGGTCTCCAGAGCTCTCACGGTAAGCTGGAGCAGACAAACCAAACTCTGGGCAGTTCAAGAAAGAGAGGGTAATCCTGGAGAAAGACGAGAACTCCCAGCGGTGAATGTGAAACAGGAATTGAGAAAGTGTAGACAGGATAAGAGGTACATACCAGGCGAGGGGAATGAAGGGACATGGGTTTCTCAGGACACAAGGGCTGAGAGGGTGTTGAGGGAAAGGGTTGGCATGGTGGTCAGAGATAGACATGGTGACCCACGTGTATGCTTTCGATAACTTGGGCAAGCTTTGCGGGAGGGGGTTGTGTCTTCACAGTGGAGTGGGGATGATTGGCGCAATGTGTTGAAGAATCGGAGTGGGAAATCTTCAATGCAGTGAGGAACAGATCTCCTTCAAGGTGGCTAAACCACCAGGACCAGACGGATTATATCACAGGATGTTACGGGAAGCTCGGAGACAGTGGATGAACTGGTAAGCATTTTCCAATCCTCACGTGGTAACAGTGGATGTACCTGTGGATGGGAATCGATTCCGAGAGAAGGGATCAACTGCTGAGAAGGGCACGGATGAATCAGGAATACTCAGCAAAACTTTGTTCAGGGAAGGTCATGTTTAATTAAATCAATTCAATTTTTCAAGAAAGTCACAAGGAGGATAGATGAGGGCAGTGGTGGGAATGTCATCCACCTGGATTTTAACACAGAATTCCAGAGGATCTCACATGCTGGAATGGTCAGCCAAGTCAAATACCATGGGATACAGGGAAACTTGGCTAATTGGATCTGAAATGAGCTCAATGATGGGAAGGTAAGGCGAATGGTTAATGGATGATACTGTCGTTGGAAAGTGGTCCCTGTGGTGTTCCACTGGACTTGGGATTGGTTCCTGTGCTGTTGGTGGGGTTTCTCATGGATTGAGATTGTCTTTGTGGGATCGGGACCCAATGTGGGTGACATTGGAGAAGGTGGCCAGTGATTGCCGAATCCTGTTGATGGTCTGAGGGAGGGGGTGGGGGAGAGGTGGCAACGATCACATGCTCCAGGAGACTCTGAAGGATCTGCAACATGGCCACAGGGAGCCAGGGAGCGTGCAAGGCCATGTGCTGGTAACCTTGAACAGCTCGGGTCCTGTGCACGGCTCAGGGACTGGGTCAAAACAGTGAGCATCTCCGACCCTCTTCCTGTGTGTACCCTCTCTCCCCTCACACTGTCTCCGACCCTCTCCCTGTGTGTACCCTCTCTCCCCTCACACTCTCTCCGACCCTCTCGCTGTTTGTACCCTCTCTCCCCTCACACTGTCTCCGACCCTCTCGCTGTTTGTACCCTCTCTCCCCTCACACTGTCTCCGACCCTCTCCCTGTGTGTACCCTCTCTCCCCTCACACTGTCTCCAACCCTCTCCCTGTGTGTACCCTCTCTCCCCTCACACTGTCTCCGACCCTCTCCCTGTGTGTACCCTCTCTCCCCTCACACTGTCTCCGACCCTCTCCCTGTGTGTACCCTCTCTCCCCTCACACTGTCTCCGACCCTCTCCCTGTGTGTACCCTCTCTTCCCTCACACTGTCTCCGACCCTCTCCCTGTGTGTACCCTCTCTCCCCTCACACTGTCTCCAACCCTCTCCCTGTGTGTACCCTCTCTTCCCTCACAGTGTCTCCGACCCTCTCCCTGTGTGTACCCTCACTCCCCTCACACTGTCTCCGACCCTCTCCCTGTGTGTACCCTCTCTCCCCTCACACTGTCTCCGACCCTCTCCCTGTGTGTACCCTCTCTCCCCTCACACTGTCTCCAACCCTCTCCCTGTGTGTACCCTCTCTTCCCTCACACTGTCTCCGACCCTCTCCCTGTGTGTACCCTCTCCCCTCACACTGTCTCCAACCCTCTCCCTGTGTGTACCCTCACTCCCCTCACACTGTCTCCGACCCTCTCCCTGTGTGTACCCTCTCTCCCCTCACATTGTCTCCGACCCTCTCGCTGTGTGTACCCTCTCTCCCCTCACACTGTCTCCGACCCTCTCCCTGTGTGTACCCTCTCTCCCCTCACACTGTCTCCAACCCTCTCCCTGTGTGTACCCTCTCTTCGCTCACACTGTCTCCGACCCTCTCCCTGTGTGTACCCTCTCTCCCCTCACACTGTCTCCAACCCTCTCCCTGTGTGTACCCTCTCTTCGCTCACACTGTCTCCGACCCTCTCCCTGTGTGTATCCTCTCTCCCCTCACACTCTCTTCGACCCTCTCCCTGTTTGTACCCTCTCTCCCCTCACACTGTCTCCGACCCTCTCCCTGTGTGTACCCTCACTCCCCTCACACTGTCTCCGACCCTCTCCCTGTGTGTACCCTCTCTCCCCTCACACCGTCTCCGACCCTCTCCCTGTGTGTACCCTCTCTCCCCTCACACCGTCTCCGACCCTCTCCCTGTGTGTACCCTCTCTCCCCTCACACCGTCTCCGACCCTCTCCCTGTGTGTACCCTCTCTCCCCTCACACCGTCTCCGACCCTCTCCCTGTGTGTACCCTCTCTCCCCTCTCACTGTCTCCGACCCTCTCCCTGTGTGTACCCTCTCTCCCCTCACAAACTCTCCGACCCTCTCCCTGTGTGTACCCTCTCTCCGATCCCACTGTCTCTGACCCTCTCCCTGTGTGTACCCTCTCTCCCCTCACACTGTCCCCGACCCTCTCCCTGCGTGTACCCTCTCTCCCCTCACACTGTCTCCGACCCTCTCCCTGTGTGTACCCTCTCTCCCCTCACACTGTCCCCGACCCTCTCCCTGCGTGTACCATCTCTCCCCTCATATTGTCTCCCACCCTCTCCCTGCCTGTACCCTCTCTCCCCTCACACTGTCTCCGACCCTCTCCCTGTGTGTACCCTCTCTCCCCTCACACCGTCTCCGACCCTCTCCCTGTGTGTACCCTCTCTCCCCTCACACTGTCTCCGACCCTCTCCGTGTGTGTACCCTCTCTCCCCTCCCACTGTCTCCGACCCTCTCCCTGTGTGTACCCTCTCTCCCCTCACACTGTCCCCGACCCTCTCCCTGTGTGTACCCTCTCTCCCCTCACACTGTCTCCGACCCTCTCCCTGTGTGTACCCTCTCTCCCTTCACACTGTCTCCGACCCTCTCCCTGTGTGTACCCTCTCTCCCCTCACACTGTCTCCGACCCTCTCCCTGTGTGTACCCTCTCTCCCCTCCCACTGTCTCCGACCCTCTCCCTGTGTGTACCCTCTCTCCCATCCCACTGTCTCCGACCCTCTCCCTGTGTGTACCCTCTCTCCCCTCACACTGTCTCCTACCCTCTCCCTGTGTGTACCCTCTCTCCCCTCACACTGTCTCCGACCATCTCCCTGTGTGTACCCTCTCTCCCCTCACACTGTCTACGACCCTCTCGCTGTGTGTACCCTCTCTCCCCTCACACTGTCTCCGACCCTCTCCCTGTGTGTACCCTCTCTCCCCTCACACTGTCTCCAACCCTCTCCCTGTGTGTACCCTCTCTTCGCTCACACTGTCTCCGACCCTCTCCCTGTGTGTATCCTCTCTCCCCTCACACTCTCTTCGACCCTCTCCCTGTTTGTACCCTCTCTCCCCTCACACTGTCTCCGACCCTCTCCCTGTGTGTACCCTCTCTCCCCTCACACTGTCTCCGACCCTCTCGCTGTGTGTACCCTCTCTCCCCTCACACTGTCTCCGACCCTCTCCTTGTGTGTACCCTCTCTCCCCTCACACTGTCTCCGACCCTCTCCCTGTGTGTACCCTCTCTTCCCTCACACTGACTCCGACCCTCTCCCTGTGTGTATCCTCTCTCCCCTCACACTGTCTCCGACCCTCTCCCTGTGTGTACCCTCTCTCCCCTCACACTGTCTCCGACCCTCTCCGTGTGTGTACCCTCTCTCCCCTCACACCGTCTCCGACCCACTCCCTGTGTGTACCCTCTCTCCCCTCCCACTGTCTCCGACCCTCTCCCTGTGTGTACCCTCTCTCCCCTCACACTGTCTCCGACCCTCTCCCTGTGTGTACCCTCTCTCCCCTCTCACTGTCTCCGACCCTCTCCCTGTGTGTACCCTCTCTCCCCTCTCACTGTCTCCGACCCTCTCCCTGTGTGTACCCTCTCTCCCCTCACAAACTCTCCGACCCTCTCCCTGTGTGTACCCTCTCTCCCATCCCACTGTCTCTGACCCTCTCCCTGTGTGTACCCTCTCTCCCCTCACACTGTCCCCGACCCTCTCCCTGCGTGTACCCTCTCTCCCCTCACACTGTCTCCGACCCTCTCCCTGTGTGTACCCTCTCTCCCCTCACACTGTCTCCGACCCTCTCCCTGCGTGTACCCTCTCTCCCCTCACATTGTCTCCCACCCTCTCCCTGCCTGTACCCTCTCTCCCCTCACACTGTCTCCGACCCTCTCCCTGTGTGTACCCTCTCTCCCCTCACACCGTCTCCGACCCTCTCCCTGTGTGTACCCTCTCTCCCCTCACACTGTCTCCGACCCTCTCCGTGTGTGTACCCTCTCTCCCCTCCCACTGTCTCCGACCCTCTCCCTGTGTGTACCCTCTCTCCCCTCCCACTGTCTCCGACCCTCTCCCTGTGTGTACCCTCTCTCCCCTCACACTGTCTCCGACCCTCTCCCTGCGTGTACCCTCTCTCCCCTCCCACTGTCTCCGACCCTCTCCCTGTGTGTACCCTCTCTCCCCTCACATTGTCTCCCACCCTCTCCCTGCCTGTACCCTCTCTCCCCTCACACTGTCTCCGACCCTCTCCCTGTGTGTACCCTCTCTCCCCTCACACCGTCTCCGACCCTCTCCCTGTGTGTACCCTCTCTCCCCTCACACTGTCTCCGACCCTCTCCGTGTGTGTACCCTCTCTCCCCTCCCACTGTCTCCGACCCTCTCCCTGTGTGTACCCTCTCCCCTCACACTGTCTCCAACCCTCTCCCTGTGTGTACCCTCACTCCCCTCACAATGTCTCCGACCCTCTCCCTGTGTGTACCCTCTCTCCCCTCACATTGTCTCCGACCCTCTCGCTGTGTGTACCCTCTCTCCCCTCACACTGTCTCCGACCCTCTCCCTGTGTGTACCCTCTCTCCCCTCACACTGTCTCCAACCCTCTCCCTGTGTGTACCCTCTCTTCGCTCACACTGTCTCCGACCCTCTCCCTGTGTGTACCCTCTCTCCCCTCACACTGTCTCCGACCCTCTCCCTGTTTGTACCCTCTCTTTGCTCACACTGTCTCCGACCCTCTCCCTGTGTGTATCCTCTCTCCCCTCACACTCTCTTCGACCCTCTCCCTGTTTGTACCCTCTCTCCCCTCACACTGTCTCCGACCCTCTCCCTGTGTGTACCCTCTCTCCCCTCACACTGTCTCCGACCCTCTCGCTGTGTGTACCCTCTCTCCCCTCACACTGTCTCCGACCCTCTCCCTGTGTGTACCCTCTCTCCCCTCATACCGTCTCCGACCCTCTCCCTGTGTGTACCCTCTCTCCCCTCACACCGTCTCCGACCCTCTCCCTGTGTGTACCCTCTCTCCCCTCACACCGTCTCCGACCCTCTCCCTGTGTGTACCCTCTCTCCCCTCACACCGTCTCCGACCCTCTCCCTGTGTGTACCCTCTCTCCCCTCTCACTGTCTCCGACCCTCTCCCTGTGTGTACCCTCTCTCCCCTCCCACTGTCTCCGACCCTCTCCCTGTGTGTACCCTCTCTCCCCTCACACTGTCTCCGACCCTCTCCCTGTGTGTACCCTCTCTCCCCTCACAAACTCTCCAACCCTCTCCCTGTGTGTACCCTCTCTCCCATCCCACTGTCTCTGACCCTCTCCCTGTGTGTACCCTCTCTCCCCTCACACTGTCCCCGACCCTCTCCCTGCGTGTACCCTCTCTCCCCTCACACTGTCTCCGACCCTCTCCCTGTGTGTACCCTCTCTCCCCTCACACTGTTCCCGACCCTCTCCCTGCGTGTACCATCTCTCCCCTCATATTGTCTCCCACCCTCTCCCTGCCTGTACCCTCTCTCCCCTCACACTGTCTCCGACCCTCTCCCTGTGTGTACCCTCTCTCCCCTCACACCGTCTCCGACCCTCTCCCTGTGTGTACCCTCTCTCCCCTCCCACTGTCTCCGACCCTCTCCCTGTGTGTACCCTCTCTCCCCTCACACTGTCCCTGACCCTCTCCCTGTGTGTACCCTCTCTCCCCTCACACTGTCTCCGACCCTCTCCCTGTGTGTACCCTCTCTCCCTTCACACTGTCTCCGACCCTCTCCCTGTGTGTACCCTCTCTCCCCTCACACTGTCTCCGACCCTCTCCCTGTGTGTACCCTCTCTCCCCTCCCACTGTCTCCGACCCTCTCCCTGTGTTTACCCTCTCTCCCATCCCACTGTCTCCGACCCTCTCCCTGTGTGTACCCTCTCTCCCCTCACACTGTCTCCTACCCTCTCCCTGTGTGTACCCTCTCTCCCCTCACACTGTCTCCGACCCTCTCCCTGTGTGTACCCTCTCTCCCCTCACACTGTCTCCGACCCTCTCGCTGTGTGTACCCTCTCTCCCCTCACACTGTCTCCGACCCTCTCCCTGTGTGTACCCTCTCTCCCCTCACACTGTCTCCAACCCTCTCCCTGTGTGTACCCTCTCTTCGCTCACACTGTCTCCGACCCTCTCCCTGTGTGTATCCTCTCTCCCCTCACACTCTCTTCGACCCTCTCCCTGTTTGTACCCTCTCTCCCCTCACACTGTCTCCGACCCTCTCCCTGTGTGTACCCTCTCTCCCCTCACACTGTCTCCGACCCTCTCGCTGTGTGTACCCTCTCTCCCCTCACACTGTCTCCGACCCTCTCCTTGTGTGTACCCTCTCTCCCCTCACACTGTCTCCGACCCTCTCCCTGTGTGTACCCTCTCTTCCCTCACACTGTCTCCGACCCTCTCCCTGTGTGTATCCTCTCTCCCCTCACACTGTCTCCGACCCTCTCCCTGTGTGTACCCTCTCTCCCCTCACACTGTCTCCGACCCTCTCCGTGTGTGTACCCTCTCTCCCCTCACACCGTCTCCGACCCACTCCCTGTGTGTACCCTCTCTCCCCTCACACTGTCTCCGACCCTCTCCCTGTGTGTACCCTCTCTCCCCTCACACTGTCTCCGACCCTCTCCGTGTGTGTACCCTCTCTCCCCTCTCACTGTCTCCGACCCTCTCCCTGTGTGTACCCTCTCTCCCCCTCACTGTCTCCGACCCTCTCCCTGTGTGTACCCTCTCTCCCCTCACAAACTCTCCGACCCTCTCCCTGTGTGTACCCTCTCTCCCATCCCACTGTCTCTGACCCTCTCCCTGTGTGTACCCTCTCTCCCCTCACACTGTCCCCGACCCTCTCCCTGCGTGTACCCTCTCTCCCCTCACACTGTCTCCGACCCTCTCCCTGTGTGTACCCTCTCTCCCCTCACACTGTCCCCGACCCTCTCCCTGCGTGTACCCTCTCTCCCCTCACATTGTCTCCCACCCTCTCCCTGCCTGTACCCTCTCTCCCCTCACACTGTCTCCGACCCTCTCCCTGTGTGTACCCTCTCTCCCCTCACACCGTCTCCGACCCTCTCCCTGTGTGTACCCTCTCTCCCCTCACACTGTCTCCGACCCTCTCCGTGTGTGTACCCTCTCTCCCCTCCCACTGTCTCCGACCCTCTCCCTGTGTGTACCCTCTCTCCCCTCACACTGTCTCCGACCCTCTCCCTGCGTGTACCCTCTCTCCCCTCACACTGTCTCCCACCCTCTCCCTGCCTGTACCCTCTCTCCCCTCACACTGTCTCCGACCCTCTCCCCGTGTGTACCCTCTCTCCCCTCACACTGTCTCCGACCCTCTCCCTGTGTGTACCCTCTCTCCCCTCACACTGTCTCCGACCCTCTCCCTGTGTGTACCCTCTCTCCCCTCACACTGTCTCCGACCCTCTCCCTGTGTGTACCCTCTCTCCCCTCACACTGTCTCCGACCCTCTCCCTGTGTGTACCCTCTCTCCCCTCACACCGTCTCCGACCCTCTCCCTGCGTGTATCCTCTCTCCCCTCACACCGTCTCCGACCTTCTCCCTGTGTGTACCCTCTCTCCCCTCACACTGTCTCCGACCCTCTCCGTGTGTGTACCCTCTCTCCCCTCACACTGTCTCCGACCCTCTCCCTGTGTGTACCCTCTCTCCCCTCCCACTGTCTCCGACCCTCTCCCTGTGTGTACCCTCTCTCCCATCCCACTGTCTCCGACCCTCTCCCTGTGTGTACCCTCTCTCCCCTCACACTGTCTCCGACCCTCTCCCTGTGTGTACCCTCTCTCCCCTCACACTGTCTCCGACCCACTCCCTGTGTGTACCCTCTCTCCCCTCACACTGTCTCCCACCCTCTCCCTGTGTGTACGCTCTCACCCCTCACACTGTCTCCGACCCTCTCCCTGTGTGTACCCTCTCTCCCCTCACACTGTCTCCGACCCTCTCCCTGTGTGTACCCTCTCTCCCCTCACACTGTCTCCGACCCTCTCCCTGTGTGTACCCTCTCTCCCCTCACACTGTCTCCGACCCTCTCCCTGTGTGTACCCTCTCTCCCCTCACACTGTCTCCGACCCTCTCCCTGTGTGTACCCTCTCTCCCCTCCCACTGTCTCCGACCCTCTCGCTGTGTGTACCCTCCCTCCCCTCACACTGTCTCCGACCCTCTCCCTGTGTGTACCCTCTCTCCCCTCACACTGTCTCCGACCCTCTCCCTGTGTGTACCCTCTCTCCCCTCACACTGTCTCCTACCCTCTCCCTGTGTGTACCCTCTCTCCCCTCACACTGTCTCCGACCCTCTCCCTGTGTGTACCCTCTCTCCCCTCACACCGTCTCCGACCCTCTCCCTGTGTGTACCCTCTCTCCCCTCACACTGTCTCCGACCCTCTCCCTGTGTGTACCCTCTCTCCCCTCACACTGTCTCCGACCCTCTCCCTGTGTGTACCCTCTCTCCCCTCACACTGTCTCCGACCCTCTCCGTGTGTGTACCCTCTCTCCCCTCACACTGTCTCCGACCCTCTCCCTGTGTGTACCCTCTCTCCCCTCACACTGTCTCCGACCCTCTCCCTGTGTGTACCCTCTCTCCCCTCACACTGTCCCCGACCCTCTCCCTGCGTGTACCCTCTCTCCCCTCACATTGTCTCCCACCCTCTCCCTGCCTGTACCCTCTCTCCCCTCACACTGTCTCCGACCCTCTCCGTGTGTGTACCCTCTCTCCCCTCACACTGTCTCCGACCCTCTCCCTGTGTGTACCCTCTCTCCCCTCACACTGTCTCCGACCCTCTCCCTGTGTGTACCCTCTCTCCCCTCACACTGTCTCCGACCCTCTCCCTGTGTGTACCCTCTCTCCCCTCACACTGTCCCCGACCCTCTCCCTGCGTGTACCCTCTCTCCCCTCACATTGTCTCCCACCCTCTCCCTGCCTGTACCCTCTCTCCCCTCACACTGTCTCCGACCCTCTCCCTGTGTGTACCCTCTCTCCCCTCACACTGTCTCCGACCCTCTCCGTGCGTGTACCCTCTCTCCCCTCACACTGTCTCCGACCCTCTCCCTGCGTGTACCCTCTCTCCCCTCACACTGTCTCCGACCCTCTCGCTGTGTGTACCCTCTCTCCCCTCACACTGTCTCCGACCCTCTCCCTGCGTGTACCCTCTCTCCCCTCACACTGTCTCCGACCCTCTCCCTGCGTGTACCCTCTCTCCCCTCACACTGTCTCCGACCCTCTCCCTGTGTGTACCCTCTCTCCCCTCACACTGTCTCCGACCCTCTCCCTGTGTGTACCCTCCCTCCCCTCACACTGTCTCCGACCCTCTCGCTATGTGTACCCTCTCTCCCCTCACACTGTCTCCGACCCTCTCCCTGTGTGTACCCTCTCTCCCCTCTCACTGTCTCCGACCCTCTCCCTGTGTGTACCCTCTCTCCCCTCACACTGTCTCCGACCCTCTCCCTGTGTGTACCCTCTCTCACCTCACACTGTCTCCGACCCTCTCCCTGCGTGTACCCTCTCTCCCCTCACACTGTCTCCGACCCTCTCCCTGCGTGTACCCTCTCTCCCCTCACACTGTCTCCGACCCTCTCGCTGTGTGTACCCTCTCTCCCCTCACACTGTCTCCGACCCTCTCCCTGTGTGTACCCTCTCTCCCCTCACACTGTCTCCGACCCTCTCCCTGCGTGTACCCTCTCTCCCCTCACACTGTCTCCGACCCTCTCCCTGTGTGTACCCTCTCTCCCCTCACACTGTCTCCGACCCTCTCCCTGTGTGTACCCTCTCTCCCCTCACACTGTCTCCGACCCTCTCCGTGCGTGTACCCTCTCTCCCCTCACACTGTCTCCGACCCTCTCCCTGCGTGTACCCTCTCTCCCCTCACACTGTCTCCGACCCTCTCGCTGTGTGTACCCTCTCTCCCCTCACACTGTCTCCGACCCTCTCCCTGTGTGTACCCTCTCTCCCCTCACACTGTCTCCGACCCTCTCCCTGCGTGTACCCTCTCTCCCCTCACACTGTCTCCGACCCTCTCCCTGTGTGTACCCTCTCTCCCCTCACACTGTCTCCGACCCTCTCCCTGTGTGTACCCTCTCTCCCCTCACACTGTCTCCGACCCTCTCCCTGTGTGTACCCTCTCTCCCCTCACACTGTCTCCGACCCTCTCCCTGTGTGTATCCTCTCTCCCCTCACACTGTCTCCGACCCTCTCCCTGTGTGTACCCTCCCTCCCCTCACACTGTCTCCGACCCTCTCCCTGTGTGTACCCTCTCTCCCCTCACACTGTCTCCGACCCTCTCCCTGTGTGTACCCTCTCTCCCCTCACACTGTCTCTGATCCTCTCCCTGTGTGTACCCTCTCTCTCCTCACACTGTCTCCGACCCTCTCCCTGTGTTTACCCTCTCTCCCCTCATACTGTCTCCGACCCTCTCCCTGTGTGTATCCTCTCTCCCCTCACACTGTCTCCGACCCTCTCCCTGTGTTTACCCTCTCTCCCCTCACAGTGTCTCCGACCCTCTCCCTGTGTGTATCCTCTCTCCCCTCACACTGTGTCCGACCCTCACCCTGTGTGTACCCTCTATCCCCTCACCCTGTCTCCGACCCTCTCCCTGTGTGTACCCTCTCTCCCCTCACACTGTCTCCGACCCTCTCCCTGTGTGTACCCTCTCTCCCCTCACACTGTCTCCGACCCTCTCCCTGTGTGTACCCTCTCTCCCCTCACACTGTCTCCGAACCTCTCCCTGTGTGTACCCTGTCTCCCCTCACACTGTCTCCGACCCTCTCCCTGTGTGTACCCTCTCTCCCCTCACACTGTCTCCGACCCTCTCCCTGTGTGTACCCTCTCTCCCCTCACACTGTCTCCGAACCTCTCCCTGTGTGTACCCTGTCTCCCCTCACACTGTCTCCGACCCTCTCCCTGTGTGTACCCTCTCTCCCCTCACACTGTCTCCGACCCTCTCTCTGCCTGTACCCTCACTCCTGGCTTTCCAACACTCCCTGGAGTGAGAATTCACAGCCTCTCTCCTCTCACACCATTGATCCTCAGCATCTCCTCTGAGACACAATACAATAGAGCCTTCTCCTGTTGTTGGAATCATATGGCAATCTGAATCTCACTGTGGCGACTCTTCAAGAATCCTGCTCCTCTGTCCAAGTGCAGTGCAACCTTCCCAACGCGTAGCCGCTACATTGTTTTCCTGCTGCCTGGCCTGTTTTTGTGTTCCAGTTTTGCTGCTAATTTGCAGGAGTGTTACCACATGTAGGAATTTGGCCCTTGTTTGGCAGCGATCAGTCCCTGGAGAGTCTTGGTTAAACACACGGTACAATTTTAACCTTTAGGGAGCAGTTGATGATGAATAATTCAGTTATTGGTTGTGCAGACACAGCCAGGATCCAGGAGCTAACTGTTTCAGTGCCGTCAGAGTGTTGTGCTAGTTTCTGCAGTGTTCTCAGCTTGTCTGGGTGGGTGTGACCCTGGAAGAGGGCACTGCCCTCTGAACTGAACGTTTGGGGCTGATGCCGTACACAGGGGTCTGCAATGCCCTGAGTGTTTCTGCAGTTAGAGGGGAGTGGGCGCTTTCTCCTCAGACCCCAGCCTATCCCAGACAGCGTCTCACAGCTCACAGGGTGGGATAGCACCTGAACTGAATATGTCAGTGATGTCCCAGTGTCACAGTGTCTCTGAAGGAAGCTGCTCTGGCTGGGTGCTGACAGAACTCCGATCTGCAGCCCCCTCTCGTCATGTGTGTAGGGACACTCCTCATCCCCTGTGCGTCCTTCCACATTCCCAATCCGTGTGTGGGGCTGCGGTTAGTCAGGCTGTGAGTGAAGGAGGTGCCAACATAATCTTGTTTGTGGGATCTTGCTGTGTGCACATTGGCTGCTGAGTTTTTTCAGTAATTCACAGGCATGGGTGTGATTGGCTGGGCCCAGCATTTATTGCCCTGTCCCTCGTTGCCCCTTGTGAAGGTGGGGTGAGCTGGTGTCTTGAACCGCTGCAGCCCATGTGCTGTGGGCTGACCCACAATGCCCTTAGGGAGGGAATTCCAGGATTTGGACCCAGTGACAGTGAAGGAACAGTGATATATTTCCAATTCAGGATGGTGAGGGGCTCGGAGGGGAACTTTTAAGGGGTGGTGTTCCCATGTATCTGCTGCCCCTTGTCCTTCTAGATGGAAGTGGTCATGGGTTTGGAAGGTGGTGCCTGAGGATCTCAGGGGAATCTCTGGAGTGTATCTTGTAGATGGTACACACTGCTGGTACTGAGCGTCGATAGTGGAGGGAGGGGATGTTTGTGGATGTGGGGCCAATCGAGTGGGGGCTGCTTTGTCCCTGGATGGTGTCCAGCTTCTTGAGTGTTGTTGGAGCTGCCCCCATCCAGGGGCAAGTGGGGAGTATTCCATCCCACTCCTGACTTGGGCCTTGGGGATGATGGACAGGTGTTTGGGGAGAGAGGATATGTGTTCCTCACCACAGTATTCCTTAATTCTGACCTGCTGACGTAACCACTGTGTTTATAGGATGAGTCCAGATTGTCCAAAGTGCTGAGAGTCACATTCCGACAGGAGAATGTTAACCACATTTTCCAAAAACACCATTGACTGTGAAATGCTTTCGGACTGTCTGGGGTTCTGTCTCAGATCATAAAAGTGTACTTTTTACATGAGTGTTCAGAATTGGATTCTGTATCCTCTGACGTTGTATTTTGTGTTATGGACCAGATCAGACCCCCTCTGAATATACAAACAAGGCAGCCTCACCCCAAACATTTGCTTATTGGAAAGGTGCTGGGTTCCAGTGCAATTCAATTGGTCAAACGGCTCGACAAAACACCATCTATTTAAACACAATAGTTAAAATACCAGCAAAAGACAGAACAACTTTGAATAACTGAACTTGATTGGAAAACTTAACAGATTAACAGATACAGTAACTAATACTAAGGAACTGTTCCAATACAGTAACATCCCAGAAACAGACCCCTCGGCAAATTCCGAAAAACAGATCTTGTCTCCTCTGCAATTCAACAACCCCAGGAAAGGAACTCCCATGATTTGGCTGAAATTCAGAGAGGGGGAAAATACCTTCAACACACCAACAGCAACAGCTGAAAGCTACACTAAACTGAGTGGGAGCTTGAACACACCCGTGCAAGCTGCTTCTATTGTTCCAGTTTTAAAATAAACACAGCCAAGGCTTCACAAGTTGGTTCTCTTGTAATCGACTGCTCAGCACCTGTCCCTTCAATCTCTGTCTGTCCAAAAGAGTCCAGGGCAAAACACAGCTCTGAAAGCCCCGTCACAATTGAGAGGAATCTCTTTCAGAAATGACTCTCGGTTTGCTCTTCCCAAAGCCATTCCGGTCGCAATCCCTGCAGAGAAACAGGAGCCGGAAAGTTGCCTGTGTCACAGAATCTGAGTGGAGAGTGTCACTATCAGATATCATTCCCCTCTCCAGCAGCTGGGAAATAGCCTCCTCATTTTGACCCACTTGGATTTGTCATTTCAAGAAACGAGTCAGATGAGGTGTTAGTAAGGTTGCAGATGACACCAAAATGGATGCTAAGGTGGACTGTGAAGAAGGTTATCGAAGCTTACAAAGTGATCTTGACATTGGGTCAATGGGCTGCAGAGTGGCAAATGCAGTTTAATCTGGATCAGTGTGAGCTGTTGTATTTTGGTCAAACAAATGAGGGCAGGACTTGTACAATTTAAGATAGGGTTGTCTTGTCAAACACACAGACTGAGGGCTCAGGAACGTAATTCTTTGAAATTTGCATCACATACAGATAAGGTGGTTTACAAAGCATTCAACACATTTGCCTTCATTGTTCAGACCTTAGAGTATCTGAGTTGGAATATTTTGCTGAGGTTGTACAGGATGTTAGTGAGGCCCCTTCTGGAACACTGTGTCCAGTTCTGGTCACCCTATTACAGGAAGGATATTACTAAACTGTCGAGGGTTCAGAGAGATTTACCAGGATATTGCTGGGAATGGAGGGTGAGAGTTATAACAGAGGGGCTGGATAGCCTGGGACCTGTTTCACTGGAACATCGGAGGTTGAAGGGTGACCTTACAGAGGTTTACAAAATAGCGAGGGGCTTGGATAAGGTGACTGGCAGATATCTTTTCCCTGGGGTGAGGGATATCCAGACTAGGGGACACAAGGTTAGGGTGAGAGGGGAAATATCTTAAATAAGGACGTGAGGGACACTTACTTTATTGAGACAGTGGTTAGTGTGTGGAATGAACTTACAGAGGAAGTGGTACCATTACAACCTTTAAAAAAACATTTGGAGCAGCACACAGATCTGAAAGGTTTGGAGAGATATGGGCCAAGCATAGGCAGGTGGGACTAGTGGGGTTTGGGATGGGCTGGATGGGCCGAAGGGTCTGTTTCCCTGCTGTCTGACTCTGTGTAGGTGGCTCTTGCAGGATAGATGTCTGATGGAAAACATGGTGTGCGTGCGTTTGGAAACGAACATGAGAGAGAGCATCTCTGCACGATCAGCCTCTCGCTCCCGAGTCTACAATGGGAAATGTAAATGGCCATCAGGAGAGAAACCCTGATCAGAACAGACACAAGAATCTCATCCACGCCACAGGGGTTGGACGTCATATCCTTGTTGTTGAGCACTGCCAGATGTTATTGGAATGGGAGCCTGCTTTTATGTTTCAACAAAAGCCTCCTCCTCCCTGATTCTTCGCCCCCGGCCCCAAATCCTCCTTGGCAGCAATTTCCCACATGCGCAATCTTCGACCTCTGATGTGAGAGCTGGAAACATTATGTTGAGGTGGTTGAGAATGTTGGTGTGCTGGAGAGCTGTCTGCAGTTCGGGTCACCCTGTTGGAGGAAGGGTTTTCTTAAACTGGAGAGGGTTCAGAGGGAGATTTACCAGGATGTTGCTGGGAATGGAGGGTGAGAGTTATAAGGAGGGGTTGGACAGGCCGGGACATTTTTCACTGGAGTGCTGGAGGCTGAGGGTTAACCTTCGAACCATAGTCATAGAGATGTACAGTACAGAAACAGACCCTTCAGTCCAACCCGTCCATGCCGACCAGATATCCCAATCCATTCTCGTCCCACCTGCCAGCACCCGGCCCATATCCCTCCAAACCCTTCCTATTCATATACCCATCCAGATGCCTTTTAAATATTGCAATTGTACCGGCCTCCACCACTTCCTCTGGCAGCTCATTCCATACACGCACCACCCTCTGCGTGAAAAAGTTGCCCCTTAGGTCTTTTTTAATATCTTTCTCCTCTCACCCTAAACCTATGCCCTCTAGTTCTGGACTCCCCTATCCCAGGGCAAAGACTTGCCTATTTACCCTATCCATACCCCTCATGATTTTATAAACCTCTATAAGGTCACCCTTCAGCCTCTGACGCTCCAGGGAAAACAGCCCCAGCCTCTTCAGCCTCTCCCTGTAGCTCAAATCCTCCGACCCTGGCAACATCCTAGTAAATCTTTTCTGAATCCTTTCAAGTTTCACGTCTTTCTGACAGGAAGGAGACCAGAATTGCACACAGTTTTATAACATCATGAGGGACATAGATAAGCTGAAAGCCAGGTGTGTTTTCCCTGGGGTCTTTTCCAGAATAGGGGCATATTTTTTAAGGTGTCAGGTGGAAGAACTAAAAAAGATACAGGGGTGGGGGTGGTGGGGGGGGGGGGGGGCACTTTTTTTACCCAGAGGGTGGTTCCCATGTGGAATGAACTTCCAGAGGAAGTGGTGGATGTGGGGACAGTGACAACGTTGAAAAGGCATTAGATGAGTATTTCAGATAACTAATTCCTTGGTAATTAGATAGTCCCATGAATGGGAAATGTTTGTAGGGATATGAGTCAGGAGCAGACAGGTGGGACAAGTTTAGTTTGGGATTACGATCAGCATGGACTGGATGGGCCAAAGGGTCTGTTTGCGTGCTGTATGACTGCATGACTTGTCTGCTCAAGGAAGAGTCCAGGCTCCTAACGACCACACCCCCTAAAAGCCAGACCCGCAAACATGTTCCTGACATTCACAATAACAGACTGACACAAAAGTCTCACAGCACTGAAGCAAGCACATACTGCAGGTGTATTCCACATGTGAATCAATTCACCCTCACTCTTTATAACACACATTCTCTATTTGGCACACACTCTCACTCTCACATGCACACAAACACACACTGTCTCTCACATGGAGACAGACAGGCTAAAACAGCAGGACTGCTGTCAGAGAAACACAAGGCTACTGAAACTGCTGAAGGCAGTGTGTTCTTGGGGCTTGTACTTGGCTGTCGAATGAGTGTATATGGACGTGGTTGTGCTGATTGTGGAGAGGGGTCTGTGTACAGCACTCTGAAGCTGTGTGGGCTGAAAGGAAGGGGAATATTAATGGCCACTTCAAGTCCCCCCCATTGAGGAAAGCTCTCTCACCACTCTTGATTTCACTGTGAGGAAGGACTCGTTTGTTTGAAAGAGTGCACTCCATTTCCTCAGGAATGAAGCTTCATAAACAGACTGCGACCAGTGCTAATTAACGTGTGAAACCTTGGGAAAGGGAAGGGATTAGCTGTGTGCTCCATGGGAAAGGGAGCCCAGTAATAGTGTGAAATGGCTGAACACTAATTGCCTCTCTGCTGCGTTTGGCTTGATGTGGGATTGTTTAAACATTGGTGCAGATTGCCAAGATGACTCTGAGCAGCACTGCGTGTTACTGGGGAGGTTTCTGAGGAGGACATGACTGGGATTGTGGATACAGAGAGTGTGTCCTCAGGTACCAGGGTGATGCGTGTGAAAGGTCGGGGTGCAGGTTTTCCTTCACTCTGGCCTGTATTCACAACAGCAACAACAGGCTC